>NW_004955535.1:2020055-2131901 GCF_000276665.1 Chinchilla lanigera
GGGCTGGGGATTTAGCTCAGCGGCAAAGGCGCTTGCCTGGCAAGCGCAAGGTCGTGAGTTCGGTTCCTGGTACCGGAGAAAAACCAAAAAAAAAAAAAAAATAAAAAAAAAAAATAAAAATGAGATGCAACAATGTCACCTTCAGTTTTCTATCAAAATATTTAATATGTGTTATATGTTTCTTTCTTAGGAAGTTTGGGCATGTTGGCATGAGTTATTGTCATACTTGGAAAAAGCAAACAAATGGCTAAATGAAGTAGAATTAAAACTGAAAACCACTGAAAGTATTCCTGGTGGAGCTGAGGAAATTTCTGAGGTGCTAGAAGTAAGTTCTGAATTAATTTAAATGATATTAATTTAAATGCAGAATTGAAAGAGGTCAAGTACCAAACAGAGAAAACCCAGCAGAAAGTGCACTTACGCTGCATTGCTCAACATAGGCACTTTGAAAATGGCCTTTGTTCCTTTTAAGATCCTTCCAGGTGTGCAGTTTTAAAGAGGGTATAAAGGAACGCTTACAGCGGACACTTGCCTATTTGTTCTTCACTGAATACTGTGTAGTAACACGCTAAAGACTTGTAAAACCACAGG
Organism: Chinchilla lanigera; assembly: GCF_000276665.1. Taxonomy (NCBI): domain Eukaryota; kingdom Metazoa; phylum Chordata; class Mammalia; order Rodentia; family Chinchillidae; genus Chinchilla; species Chinchilla lanigera. Next base: position 2,020,647 of record NW_004955535.1, read on the forward strand.
ATCATAGTAATGTTACTTCCAGGTTAAATTGCTACATTTATTAAATTGAAATACATTTTAAAATTATTTAAATGGCCTTACTAAATGTTTTTATGCTTTATCCAGTATATTGAGGTACTAAATGAATATCCTTTGATATTTGAGAAATTATATATATATATAATATATATTTATGCGATATACATATTTGTAGCATATATACTTATGGTGTATGTATACAATATAAACATATATGTGTATGTTTAAAGCTGTACAGATTAAAATGTTCATAAAATATTAGTACATTTTCAATTTTTATTTTTGAGATTTTAATAATTGGGCTTTAAAAGAGTTTCCATGTGTAACATCTGAGTTATGTAATTTCTTATGTTTATTAACTCAGTGATCGTGCTCTATGCATTTTGTTGTATTTTTAGCTAATCATGAATATGTAGTCTTACCATGTGCAGTGTATACAGAGCTGCACAAAAAGTATAACTCTTTTGTAAATCTTCAAATAAGAAGAGTAAATTTTTCAAGGAAGGAAGTGAAAATGTTTCTTTTTTTTCATTTTAGAAATAAAAGGAGGAAAATACTAACAGACCAACAACATTTTACAAAATAGCAAAGGATCAGTACAGACATTACAGAGTTACAAACAGAGTGGTAGGGAATTAACAATGCTTATTGTATTACATATTGATATCTTCAATGTAGTTTCTCATGAGAAATGTTTCTTTAGACAGAATAGAATTTCAATCCCAGACATCACATCAGATCATTTTATCCATGTTTCTCATTTTCCCAAGATGTAATAAGCTGAAGAGGTACCAAGAACAATGAGGGAGATTTCAAGTGGATTAAAATTTTGTCCCTGTCCTATTCAGAGACATGCATTGCCTGAACATTACTTGTAAATTAATAGTGTGATGCATCTGCCAAAAAAGTTGAAAGAAAACTTGTAGCACCTTAATAAAAGTATATTGGTCAGAGCAGAGACTGTAATGGGACAGTTATCTTATAAAATGATCATATTGTACCTGGATTGCAAAGTGAAATTCTTCAAACAATATTTCATGTGATACACTGAGAAACTAAGACATGTTCTGAAATGAGTAATGAGGAAAGGTAGAAAACTGAAGACACTAAATCAGAATATTTCAAAAAGGCAAAAGGAAGAGGCCTACTCTTTCTATTTATTGTGCTGTTTACTATTTAAAGTTTTCTGGTTGTTTAACAGTGTTGCTACTGGCCATCTAAGAAGACACGTTTGAATAGCGAAAGGCACGATAGAAAGCATAGAAAGCCTATAGGATTTTAAGTGTCTTTTCTGCTTAAGGTTTCTATAATTGGTTTCTTGTGCTTTGTTGCTTTAGTTTACATTTTTTAATTCATAGACGATGTACTTCATTAGGACATAAGGAATAATACATTTTATTGAAAATCTGCAAAGTTAAGATTATTGGAAGCAAAACAATGAGTTGTAAGTAAAATTAGTAATAACATTTTTTACTAAAATTTGATAACTTTGAGAAGTAATATTTATAATTTTGTGCACAATCATTTTGTGGTCTATATTTTGAATTACTCAAAATTTAATAGGAAAACATATAGATATTTCTCAGATTTTCAAAAATAATAGATATCTAAGAAAACTTACCTATCTGTATTGGAACATTTCCATTTTTAAAAAACAAATAAAACAGGGCCGGGGATATAGCTCAGTGGCACAAGAGCCTGCCTGGCAAGGGAAAGGTCCTGGGTTCAATTTCTGGTACAGAAATAAATAAATAAATAAATAAATAAAACAGCAAAGTGTTGAATAGATTGCTTAAACCAGAATGTCCACTCCTTATTTTATGTTAGACATACTTGTGGTTCAGTAAGATGATATTCAGTCATTTGTTTTCTAGAAAACATAAACTTGATACTGAGGCTCTTTTTTGTGTATAATCCAACCAGGCAACTTTGCCAATTATGAATATTACTCAGGTAGGCAATATTGGACTGCAAATAATAGAAGATTTCACAGTGGTTTAAGGTCAAAAAATTACTTTCTTTCTCTACAAAAACAAGGCTGGGGAAAGGTAGCTTGAGATAGTGAGATTTTAATCACTATATGAAACACCCAGGTCCTCTTTTTTTCTCCTGTCTCTTCCTGAGTATGAAGGACTTTCACTCATTTTTATTGCCTCCGGGTCCAAAGATAGTTGTTTTACCTCCAGGGTGTATATATAAAAATATATGGAGCGCAATGAGATTTCTTCTTGAGAGACTGTTCCCTTTTTCCATTTGGGAAGAACTCTGCATATGAACTCCTAAATATATATATTTTCAGTATTTATACCACTAGCTATAAGAGAAGTTGACAAATTGAATATTTACCATTCCAGGTTTTAGAGTACAGGCTATCACTAAGGAGGTGGCTGTGAACCATTTTTAAATGCTCATTCCACAATTGCTGCCACCAGCCCATAAAGATTCATAGACCAATATCATATTTTTAAATGACAGTGCTACTTCATGTTTTATTATACGAGTTAAATTTCATTTTAAATAGTTTATAGCTTAATTATATGTAAATCAGAAGATATTGACTATTTTGTGCTAAATTCAATGTATTTAGAAAAAGAAGAGGAATAGTAATGGTTGCAAATGTGTTTCAGTCTCTTGAAAATTTGATGCAGCATTCAGAGGATAACCCGAATCAGATCCGCATTTTGGCACAGACCCTAACAGATGGTGGAGTCATGGATGAGCTGATCAATGAGGAACTTGAGACATTTAATTCTCGTTGGAGAGAACTACATGAAGAGGTATGAAGACAAGTGAAAAATCTCCTTCATTTGCATAAATGTAGAGCAGATAAAGGCTTCTCAGAGAAAACAAGGAAGAGTTTCAATTTAGATCAGCTTCCAGGTTTTTGGTCAGTTGTAGAACTTGGATGAATTCTTTGCACATGTAAGTATAATTTAGCTTCCACAACATTGAAAAGTAGAATTTTCAACAGGAAACTGAGGCATACTAAGAACAAGTACCAAGCTCAGGTCTACAAAATAGTAAATAATCTAGTATTCAAAGTCAGTTATCTGAACACAGATTGGATTTCTTTACTCAAGAATGACCATAGATATGGCTAGCCATCTCTGTTTCCCTTTTTACCCTGTCATATTTTTGTCCTTTTTCTAATTTTTGCTGTGATCAGTCTTAATCTATTAAAAATACATGCAGTTCTATTTGTACCCTGTATATCATTAATTTACCCCAAGTATTAAAAATTTATTATTTATATACTAATGGAGAACATTTAATATTCCAGAAATTACATACAAATCTAATCAAACTTAAACTAAAATACCATTTCTATTAGACAATATTTTGAATATTTTCCTAAATAAATAAGAGAATATTTATCAAGAAGAAAAAAATCTATTTCATAATGATGTCTGGTTTCATATCCATTTATTAGGGGCATCTATTACATGTAAGATACTGTGCAATGGTTTGGGTAATAAGTAGGAAAGCTCCTATCCTTCAAAATTTGTAGGCATCAGTGCAGAAAAAACTCCTTCCTTTCCTAATATGTGTAAGGCATAAGCAATAGCGCCCTTATAAGTTGTGGAGGAAAATAAAAGAGACTACATGGGTAGTCTCTAGGGAGGCAGGTGGGAAACCTTTTTATACTTAAAAGAAAAAATAAGTTTTATATGCTTATAAATTGGAAGGAAAGTCTAAAGTAGGAGGACCATTTCTGCTTCCCTTCTCGAAAAGAAATACCGTACGTGCATGTGGGCAGATCTGTGCCAGTGTGTCAACAGCAGCCTCAGGTCTTGAATCCGGTCAATTTGCAGTGATGGCAAACCTCTTAGGGCTTTCATTGATAACAAAGAGCTGCCTGCAGCGCATGTGCCGTATGTTTGCCACCACTGGTATTGGGTGAGTATTCTATCCAATTTTTTTCCATATCAATATAAAAGGTAAGCCACTGAAAAAAGGAGACTTTAAACAGTTGCCGGCCCTTCACTGATGTTGCATTATTATTGATTGTGAGTTTATGAGTCAAAGCAGATATTTCTAGGAGGCAACTAAATTGAATGTATATGCATACATATATATACATATATATGTATACATATATGTATATATATATATATATATTGTTTTCTTTTAAAACAGGAACTCTCTATGTAGTTCAGGCTGACCTTGAACTCACTATGTATCTCAGGATGGCCTCAAACTTGCTGAAATCCTCCTTGCTCAGGCTCCCAAATTCTGGGATTACAAGCATGTGCCCGCATACCTGCAAAATAGATTTTGATATGAAATAGGAATGCACCTTTTAGACTTGAATATTATTGTGAGGGAAAACATTATATTTCATGCTAAAAAAGCAAAAGTCATATTTTAAAATTGCCTTTGAGTAAATTGTGAAAAGTCCCAATTTTTATGTGTAATGTTTAAGTGAGCATCTATTCTCTCCTTAGAAATAGGCTACTCACTGCCTGGATATTAGCATAAGCCCTATTTAGGTACTTATCTTCCAATCTTTTATTAATATAAAATTACTTGTAATTTTATACATTGACAATCTTTTATTGAAATCTGCTTATTTCCAAAATTAAATATATGATAGGCATCCCAGATTTGAAAATCTGAAGTCTGAACTAAGTCTGAACTGTAAAAAAAAAATCTTTATTTTTTACTTGATACTCTTTGAGGATTCCACAGCTGATTTCATGTGATGAGTCGTAGTGAAAATAAAGGCACACTAAAATTACCTTTAGGATATATGTATAGTGCACAGGAAGTATAAATAACAAGTTTAGATTTGTCTCCTATCACCAAGATATCTCATTGTGTATATGCAGCTATGCCTAAATTGGAAAAAAATCCAAATCAGAACACTTTTCGTCTCATGTATTTTAGATAAGGAAGACCCAACCTGTAGTAATTCATCTCACCTATAAACCTTGATTAAGTATCTACTCTATTATGGTCTGAACTGACATTCAAGCAAGACATTTCAAATCAGAAAATCTCGTGTTGGAGTAGCTGCTGGTGTTAATCATGGTTCAGAAAAGGCACAGAAATGACTTTCCCTCAGCAGGGAAGATTGCATAGTACCTGCTTACTGAGAATTAAATCTTAGGAGATTAAAAAAGAACTCTAAGGAATGTCCCAGGGCTGGGGGACTGGACAAAAGGAAGGAACTGACTGGGAAAAGGAGGAGCTCCTCCCAGGGCTGGATTCAAACCTCTTTGGAAAGAGTGTATCTGGGGCCCATAAGATCCAAAGGAGTTTGCATGTTTGTTTGACCCCACCAAGAACTGGTGTATAATTGGATACTGTGATTTGCCATAGGGAAACAGTGCCAGAGAGGAAGGATGATATAAGGGGTGGAACCTATAGCGTACTCAGGTCGAGCCTCCAGTGACCCACTCAGACACAATGCGAAGTGTGTTCCACCCCCCTCAGGTGGATTCCAGGGCAAATCCAGTTGATCCCTGGCTGTGGGATAACATTTCAAAGCTTTCATACTTTCATCTGTGATTAACAGATCCTGTATTGTAGGGTCCTTGTGAAGAAAAATAAAACCTCTGGGATATATATATATATATCTGGATCAAGATAGACAAATAAGTACATATATTACAGTATGAAATATAATAAAATGTATATACTTCCACTAATTAAATGTGTCTATGACAGTGTCAAGTATAATATTTTTATGGAGGGACAGAATGTCATTATGAAAGTGTTGAAGCTTTAAGTGTAGATTGAAACAGCTAAGTTAAAGAAAGAGAAACTTTTTGAGGAAGAAAAAGCATTCAAAAGGAAGAGGAAAGGGAAAATAAAACGCACAAGTCAGGCAAAAAAAGATTTTGACATTCTTTCAGTCTTACAATTGGAAGAAATTCTCCACTTCTATTTCAATTGTCAAAGAAGTTTATAATAACAGTAAATAAATCTGCAATAAATTACTTGAAATTACTACCAGTCTTAGCTATGATGATACAGATATTTAGCCAATAATAACATGTAAGTTATTTGGCAATGAAAATAACTTTAGGTGTTTCAGGGTTTTGAAAAAAAAATCACATCATGTTAGGGTTGATATTTTTCCCACATCGTCCTAAGACAGTATCTAAGTAACTGATGAGACTTTAGATATGACACTGAGTGAACATGATGGATAGTAGTTGACTTTCCTATTTCTCTAGGTACTTTGATCAGTTACAAACTACTTAGGTAATAAACACCTGATAATTTACCAACTAAAGGAATCCTTTGGACATCCCCACTGAATGTCTACTTCCAAAATATGGCGTTTTCAAGCTATGTAGATGGAGCCTTGGGATACTTTTTCTGAATATCCAAAGAAACAAATGGTTATATCAACAGAATTTTAATTTTTTAAAAACATTCTAAACAATTATTTTATTCATTAATACATTAGAGTCAACAGTTCTAAATTTTTAATCCATTATTTATTAGCTATAGAAAAGGAGTTTTTCCACTGATAAACAAAGTACACTTTCATTTGAATGTGAGCCTTAACCCATTTTCTTCTCAAAAGTCTATGTCAGAGGTTTGTGGGTTTTTTTATTGCCCACCTAATGCTTCTTACAACTGCAATTATGCAGAGCTAAGGTAACTTCAATTGCCTGATAAATCAATCAAACAGCCAGAGTTTTTATTGCCTATGAATATTTAAAAGAGATATACTAGATTCCATTCCTAATTTCTGAGTGTGCATTTGCATTCAGATAAGTAATAAATTACTTCCATCACGTTGAAAGGCATCTTTCACTCTTCATAATCATAAGGCACTATATTTTCTATTCACAGTAATGATTTGAAGGATAGTTAGCAAACCAGAAAGCAGCTCCAAAAGCCATACTAAGTCGCATAATTTTTATGACTATTATAATGGCTCTTTCTCCACCAGGGTAAGCAAGCTGCAGATCTTTTAGTAGTACACTAAAATGCATTGTAGTAATGATACCATTGGCTCCAAGGGCCCCAGTACCTACCACAAGTGTCAGATATACATATTCTCATGTAATTTTCAACTAGCTTTATGATACAGAATTGTTTATATCTCTGTTCTATACAAATGAAATCAGTATCCAAAGTCACAATGCTATCACGTGACTATCAAGTCTCTAAATTAGAGCCCAGATTTATGACCAGTTTACCGTACTACCTCCGATCTCTATGATTCTTGGATTTTTATTAAAAATTAAAGCTACTGACCAAGGAATGGCTGGAAGTTTACTAAACATTCATATACTATTTTTCATGACATTATTCAACAATCAATAAGTTGTTTCATCTGACATTAAATAGCAGGCAGAGTAAAAAAGAAACGTCTAAAATGGTTAATTCTGCTTTAATAGTGTCTTTTAAGATAGGTATCTAGAGGACCCATTAATTGTTTTAGGTAATTATAATTTTGAGTGGTTTGCTCAATGTCGCATCTGCTTATCATACGTAGACCAGAATGGACAAATATTGATTCAGGAACACTGTAAAGTAATCTAGGAAAATAACTGATAATATATGAGTCATGAAGCCTAATTTTATCAGAAATCCCATTGTCTACTAAAGTAATATGCTCCGTAATTTTGTTCATTTTTAAGAATAATTAATCTGACAATATAAATATTAATTTCTGTTGAGCAAAGGATTATGTCAAACTTTTTGCTGTTAACCACTCATAAGAAATATCAAACTATTTTCCAAATCATTTCTATGAGTTAGATTTGATGAGCTATTTTCACATATGTTTAGATAAGGCTTACTTGTGTTTGCCAGAGGTAAGACAGCATACAACTCCTAAAATGCCCTGTGCAAAGCACTGAGATGTTGGAAAATGGCCAGCAGACATACTTTAAATATATTCCTACTTGCAAAGACATCTAAGTAAACTTTAAGACCAGGACAAAATAATGGATTAAAATAAAGTCATACAAGCAATATAATTATGAGCATGCCAAACCTTTCACTTGTCTGTAGTTAAAATATTAAAAACCCAGATTTTCAGTGAATAAAGACATCTGTTAAAAAGAAGCATAAGATCCAGGCTTAAGTAAATGGAGGAGTTTAACCGAGGTCCTCCATAAAGCTGGGGTTATAGCATTAGTAAAATGATAGGCAGGGGATAGCCTATCTGCCTGGACAGCATTCCAACATAAAAAATGTCTCACTATTCTCACTGATTGAATAATAGTAAGATAATTATAATTTGTCACCCAACAATTGGTAGCTCTAAACCTGTTTTGTGAGGGTCTCTTGAATGTGTTCTACCACTAAGCACTAAGAAACACCTGAATAACATATTAAGAAAAAGTAGGACTAGGTTACTGGCACCTTAGCAGTAGTCAAAAGCAAATACAAATCTTTTTCAAAGAAAATGCCCTTAGTATCTTCCAAGGTTAAATACAATGAAATCACACACACACAGACACACACACACACACATGCATACATGTACACATGCACACACGCATGCACACACGCACCTTATGTTGATTTGGATAGCTAATAATGTCCTCAATCTTATACTCGGGTTTGCTTTCTAACAAAACTACCTAGCTCAGTTTTCTGCATAGTTGTCAATGTCAACTCATTTCATGTATTTCTCAGGTCTAAAACTTTAATTGAACCTTAGCTCTTCTCTTCACCAGACTCTGTCTTAGCAAATCTAAATATAATCTGGCTGGAAATGACAGGTATAAATACCACCCATATTTTTCTATATTAATCAGTTAATTTCAGACACACTAAACTCATTTTAACTCTATCCTTCTGTGTCCTTAAAAATATTATTGGCGATATTGGCCCCCAGATATAAATACATTGTTGTCCAAAAGGTGATATTAAACCTATGTCCATAGTCTTGAATAAGCCAAATAACTTTTAAAGCTGCTGACCCATCATCTGTTTTGCTGCTAAGGTATGGGCATGATTTTCAGCAGAAGTATTATGCCAGTGAAGATAGATCTATATATTAAATTATTGAACAGGCCACTTTTATGGATTTGAGAAGTATGTGAACAATATGAAGTCTATTTAAAGAGTAAAATATTCTGAGCTGCTGAATTACATCTGAAATTGTAGAGTTAGCAAGCTAAATATCAACTGAGTTCTAATATTTAATTCTGCTTTTGGCATATGGAAAAAATATTCAATAAATTTTACATTTCTTCTTCCTAATTTTCCCATGTCTTGAAAGTACTGGAAAAAGGAGTTGCCACTAGCAGCTCTCAACTCTAATTTGTTTCTTCACTCATTATTTATAGTTGCTTTGTTCAAAAGTGCTGGAGGGGCAACTACGAGATTAAAAGAAGGTAAAAGAGGAAATAAACAGTGATGAAGTAGAGGCACTGAATTTTGGGTGATGGAAAATGAAAGAACAGAGGCAGTAAATTAAATTGAGTAATAGGACAAAAAAAGGCATGTTGATTTTCAGGATAATAAACATGTAAGCATATTTGCACTGCAAGGAAAGATCCAATAGGGAGACATGCATAATATATTTAAAAAAACACAAAGCAGTCTTACAAGATAATATGTATGAACAAAAATGAAAATCTGACTTTATTTTTTATTTATTCTGGGGAAAAAGATGAAGCAAAATTTCATAGTAAAATAATAGGAGAATAACAATAATGAATACATTGCATATTGTTATCTTTAAAGTAGTTACTCAGAGTACAAGATATGGGCATAAAAATTTCTGCAGTCAATACTAGCAGATACTTTCCTTTTCAATGAACTAAGAGACACTAATAGTATATCTGAATTGCATTTCTTCTCTTTCCCTACTGTCCTTTCCCCTTCTCCCATCCTAGTTTCTCTTTCCTTTTGAACAATTTCTTCCCATTTCCCAATAGCTATTGGACATTTTAGCCTTATTTACTCTCAATTTCGCACACCAGGGAGACAATATGATCTTTACACATGTGAGTCTGATTTATTTTACATATGAATTTGGTCTCTAGTTGAATCCATTTACTTATAAAAGTCTTCAGTTTAGAAGAACTGACTTTAGAAGTGGAAAAGAGAAAATTGAAATAATACAAAAATATTTTGAGGTGGAGAACAGTGAGACTGAGAAAAATTGTCCATGACTGACCCCATCCTTGAGGAGAAAAATGTTTTAGCAGTATAGTATTTAGGCTGATTAAATTATGACAATAAGAAAGAAAATCGTGAGACGGACATGCAGGGCATTGAGTGGTGAGACTCGCAAGTATTTGGCATAGGAAAGCTTTCATTTTAGAGATCAAGTTCAAATGAGCAGGAGTGTGAACAAACACATCTCAGGAGAAGACCTCCTATTCCAAATACTTGCCAACTTCCTTCAATCAAATGACTTGAAATTGCAACAGTTATCTAAGATTCTCCCATATTTTTCTGAAAAATAATCATTTTATTAAGAACTATGAACATTCACATATATAAACACTCAGAAGAAAGGGGATTCTTACATGTATTATCTTCAGTTAGTATTTCCAAAATATATTTGTTGATATCCTGTATTGGCTCCAAAGGTGGCCTTTGTCTTCCAGTTCCAGTCATATTTGGAAATCATTGCTTTAGAGTTCATCATCTGTCTGTCACTGTGTCCTACTGCCACTAATGTGGATTTTATATATTTATATTTTCTCTAACTTATCCAGTGTGTTTAGATTGTTATTGTAGCCTTTTAATTCTTCACCATTTTCCCATAATTGTTGTACCCACGATTGGCTGCATAATTTTCAGAGTCCAATACAAAATGCTGGACTCCTCATTCAAAATTAAGAATCACAGTAATAGCTGAACATTAAACTGAGCATGCAATGTCCTGTGCTTGAGTTATAGTGCCTATGAGAATGCATGACCAAGAAGCCAGTTACAGTTGTCATTTTATATTTTTCATTATGAGACTGAGAGCTGCCTACTGCAGTAAGGAGGCAGGTATATTTTGCATTATGTTTACTCCTAAATTGTCTCAGAAAATTCTCAAGAGTTAGGAATTTGGCCTCTTCTCCACAAACTCTCATTACTTAAAAATAATTCCCTAAAAAATAATGAAGAGACAGTAAATGCTTTAATATGTTGAAAGGTAGATTTTTTTAGAGATTTGGTGTGTCAATAATAGAGTTTCTAGGATTATATTTGCCATGTTTTGAATTTGGTGCTTTCTTTCCTTAGAAAAAAACACAATAGGTATTTTCAATCTTGACCTTCCTAGGTCTGACGTTCTGTGATAAAACTATTATCTTTGCCCAAGAGTCATACTGCAAGCAAACAATAAGGGAAAACCCCTGTGTTCAAGGTGATTTCATATTTGAGCTGAGTAATGGACTATGCAAATTAACCACACAGTAATTTTAATGAGTAATTGCAAAGGAAAATTACATTTTAAGGGGAAGAAACCTACTTGCCCTGGTAGTAAAGCCAAGATCATAGCCCTTTTTAATATAAGAAAATAGATGGGAGAATATATGTTATTTTTGTTGTAAATTAAAATTTTTCCCTTCTATATTGGCTGCAGTTTCCTTTGTACCCTGAGAAAGATTATATTGTTTGTTTCATCATCCATCATAGGAGTTAACTTTATTCTTGTTTTAGTGATACTTTAATGTACACCATGTATTTTTATTTCAGTTGCCATGTATTTTATAGATACAGGAAATTAAATAGTGTATAAACTTCACCAAAAATGTTTATGTTAAAGCATTTCATTCTCATTTTAATCACTATGAGTCACAGAATATTAAATCTTACAAGTAGCACTTTAGTCGTCTTTCAATATAATTCACCCTACCTCAATATACAATATTTCCTTGACTAATTTCAATATCACTTCTGAAATATTCTATATAAAATAGTAGTTAAATTTTTCTTTTCTGTATGTAAGCACAATATTACGGATTAACTTTTTGCATGAAGACAAAAAATATATATGTATATTTAAATGTATATATATAATACTCATGCATTTTATTTTAATATCTAATATTTAAATATTAAATATCTGGACAGATTTGTTTGCTTTCAGAGAGCTTTAACTTTTTAAAAATTAATTAAATTCATTGGTACATTTTCATAATCCTCACTTTCATCATAAGGAGTTGGTACCTGTACATGATACAACTTGGTGCTTCTCTTCTTCCCATTCCCCTATCCTTCCTTCAACCCCTCTTCCCCTCCTTATTTACAAAACTTTGTTTCCATTTTTCCTTCTTTTCTCAATTTTTTCTTGTTCCTTACTTCTTTTATCCCTCTCCCTTCATTAGTTCCCATTCTTATTTGAACACTTTCTTTCTATTTCACATTATCTATTATATATTTTGGGCCTTATTTACAATTTTTCTTTCTCATACCATAGAAACTATGCAGTATTTACAGAGTTCCCTATTTATTTTACTTAAGAGTATGTTCTCAAGATTTGTCCACTTACCTAGAAATGCCTCAAGATTATCCTTCTTGATGGCTGAGTTGTATTCCATTGTATAAAAGAACCACATCTTCTTTATCCATTCATTGGTTGATAGACATTTGGACTCATTCCAAGGTTCAGCTATTATAAACTGTGCAGCTATAAACATGGGTGTGCATGTTTTGCTGTGATATGATGTTTTTAATTTTTTCAGGAAGATACTAAGACAGGAGATAGTGGGGTCCAATGAAACCTCTAGTCCTATGTTTTTGAGAAACCTCTACACTGATTTACATCTGTCTACACATGTAACAACAGTGGGGAAGGATTGTTTTTCCCCATAGCCCCACTATCATTTGCTATTGGTTTATTTCTTGATAATAGCCATTCTTTCTAGAGTGAAATGGAATTTCAACCTTGATTTAGTTTGCATTATTTGAATAACAAGTGATTTTGAACTTTCATTCATATATTTATTCACTCTTTCAACTTCATCTGAAAAGTGACGATTTCAGATACTCATTTTTTTTTTTTGTTTTGTTTTTTTGGTTTTTCGCCGGTACCGGGAACCGAACTCACGACCTTGCACTTGCCAGGCAGGCGCTTTTTGCCGCTGAGCTAAATCCCCAGCCCCAAGATACTCATTTTTAGATTGGATATATAATTTGATTTCTCTAATGTTTCCAAAACTATGTGGAATAAGAGTGGTGACAGTGGATATCCTTGTGTTGTTGCTGATTTTAGAGTGAAAATTTCAATTTTTGTCCACTCAAGATGATGTTCCCTGTTGGATTGTCATAGATGGCTTTTATCAGATTGAGGTGAAGACCACCCATGCTCATTTCCTATAGGAATTTTACTATGAGTGGGTGTTGGACTCTGTCAAACACTTTTTCTGCATCCATCAAGATGATCATGTACATGTTTTTTTTGTCCTTGACTTTGTTAATATGATGCATTACATTTTTTATTTGCATATGTTGAACCATCCCTGCATCCCTGGGATCAATCCTGCTTAGTCATGGTGTATAATCTTCTTGAAGATTTGCTGCATTCTGTTTGCCAGTATCTTATTGAGGATTTTTGCATGTTCATTAAGACTAGCCTGTAGTTCTCTTTTTTGGTTCGTTCTTTCTCTAATTTGGTATCGTAGTAATGCTTGCTTCCAAGAATGAATTTGGGAGTATTTCTTCTCTTGCAATTTCATTAAAATGTTTGAGGAGTAGTGGCATTAGATCATTTTAAATTTCTTGTTGAATTCAGAAGTGAATCTGTCAGCACATGAGCTTTGCTTTGTGAGTAGTTTTTTAATTATTTCTTAAATTTTATTGACTGATATTGGTTTACTTAGAATTTTCAGGCCAGGGATGTAGCTCTGCAGCATAAATGCCTGCCTGGCAAGCACAAGGTCTTGAGATCGATTCCTAGTACCCCCCACAAAAAATAGAATTTTCATATTCTCTTGATTCAACTCTTGTAATTTATATATATTTAGAAATCTGTCCATTTCTTTTGCATTTTCTGTCCCATTAGAATACAGGTCGTCAAAGTAGGTATTGAGTATTTTCTGTATTTCTGCGGGACCTTTTGTGTTTTCAAACTTTCATACCTAATTACATGTATTTGAATCTTTCCTTTTTTGATAAGGTTGTCTAACAGTGTGTCAATGTTATTTAATCCTTCAAAGAACCAACTCTTTGATTCATTATACTGTTTTCTTAGTCTCCATTGCAATAATTTCTGCTCTTATCTTTATAATTATTTCAAGCTTTGGGTTTGACTTGCTCTTCTTTTTCTAGAAACTTGAAGTTTAACATTAAGTTCTTAAGCTCTCTCTATTTTCCTAATATGGGAATTCACAACTACAAATTTCCCTCATAAGACTGTGTTCATTGTATTCCATAAATACTGGTATGTTGTATTTTCAATATCATTTAATTGTAGATTAAATTTCTTTTTTTTTTTTTTTTTTTTTCTTTTGGTTTTTCTCCGGTACCGGGAACCGAACTCACGACCTTGCGCTTGCCAGGCAGGCGCTTTTGCCGCTGAGCTAAATCCCCAGCCCCTAAAATTAAATTTCTTTAGAAATTAGAAATGTTTAATTTCTTCTTTAATTTCATCTTTGATGATTGGTTTTTCAGGAGGGTGTTATTTTATTTTTATGTGATAATAAATTTTTTGTGGTTTCTTTTGCCATTTATTTCCAATTTCATGCACTGTGGTCTGATAGTATGCATGGGATGACTTCAATTTCTTTTCATTTACTTAACCATATTTTATGAGCCTGTGTTCTATTTTGAATAATGTACTGTATGCTGCTGAAAAGAATCTGTTTTCTTATGTTGTGCGTGGAACACTGTAGACATCTACTAAGTCCATTGGTTCAGAAATTTGGTTCAGTTCTAATATTTCATTGATGATTTTTTGTCTAGTTGATCTGTCTCTTTGTGACAGTAGTGTATTGAGGTCCTCTATTGCAGTTTTTTTGGTGCTTATTTGATTTTTCATGTCCATTATTATTTGTTTTACATAGTTGGGTGCACTGGTATTTGGTACATATATATTTATACTTGTTATCTCTTCCTCTTGGATTTCTCCTTTTACAAGGATGTAGTGAGCTTATTTGTCTCTTTTAATGAATTTTGGCTTGAAATCCATTTTGTCCGTTAAAAGAAGAGCCATGCTGCTTTTGTATGGATTCCTGTCACACGCAGTATTTTTCCCATCTTTTGACTTTCAGTCTCTCAATTTCTTTTTAACTTAAGTGTGTTTCTCCTTACAACATATTGTAGGATATTGCTTCTTAATCAATTCTGCCAGTCTGTTTCTTTTGATTTGTGAACATGAGATCATTAATATTGATGGTTACAATTGATATGTATTGATTCATCCTTGTCATGTTATTTTCCTGTTATTGGCTCCTTTTTTCCCCTCTGTTTATTTGTTTGCCTTGGCTGGTGAATTCTTTCTGCTGCAGTTCATGAGTTGAAATCATTTTTATCTCTTTCTAGAATATTTTTCAGAACACTTTGGAGTGCTAGTTTTGTGTTCATGAATTTCATCAAGTGTTCTTTGCTATATTTCTCCATCAATTTGGAAAGAATTTTGCCAGGTACAGTAACCTGGGTTTGAAGGTGTTTTATTTTAGAGCATGAATTACTGTATTCCAAGCTTTCCTTAATGTGAGGATTTGTGCTGAGATGTCTGCTATGATTCTGATGGGTTTTCCTTTATCCATGATTTGTTTCTTTTCTCTAACAGCTTCTATTTTTTTATTTTATTTTATTTTTTTTTTTGGTTTTCCTCCAGTACAGGGAATTAAACTCATGACCTTGCACTTGCCAGGCAGGCACTGTGCTGCTGAGCTAAATCCCCAGCCCCTCTAACAGCTTTTAATATTCTATTCTTGTGTTGAAATTCTGGGATCTGGACTGTGATATGATTTGGTGTAGATTTTTGTTGGTCGTAGCTAATTGAAGTTCTATATGACTCACTAATTTGTATGTCAAATTCTTTTCCCTGCTTGGGAAGTTTTCTTCCATGGCTTCTGTGAACAGACTTTTTTTTTATGTCATATGTGCTCTCTCCTGCTTTTTCATAGACTCCAATCAATCTTATGTTATTCTTCCTTGCATCATCTAGCAATTGCTGTTGTTATCCCTGGCTATGTTTAAGAAATGTTGCTTTCCATGATCTCTAAACACAATCTTGTCTTCTATATCTGAGTTTCTCTCCTCACATTGATTCATTCTTCTGTGTATACTTTCTATGGAATTTTTAATGTCCTGGATATCTGTTTGAATCTGGTTCATGTATTCCATTTCTTTCCTGTTACGTGTTCATAGTTTCCATCAATTTCCTAAATTCTCTACTTTTTAGTATGTATGTCCTCTAGAGTAACTAAGCATGTCTTTGATTCTGGTCACCGTCTCTATAGCTATCTGAAAAATTATTTCTGATTTTGCTTTTTCTAGAGCCTCAGTCATTTAATTTTTATGCTATTAACACTTTAGAGAGTCCAGATAGGTGTCTTTTGAATAGTTCCACGTCATTCTCCCCTATGTTTGCCTTTATTCAGTGAAAGTTTTAGTTTGCATTTTAGTTATCTGTCTTCTCATCTTCTAATTTTTAGTTTATTTCCTGGGTTGATTCTTGTACATTGCTTATGGTGAGTATATGTACTGCTAGTATTTAGAAACTTTTAGAAATGACTGCTTCTCAAAGATATCTTCCAGATGTATCTGGCTTTTGGGTTAGGAGTCTGTTGTAAGATCCTATACCTTCAATTTATTGGGGATGAGAAGTTGCTGTCTCCTTTGCCTAGCCTCTGTTTCTTAGGCTCTGGCCTATAGTATTTTTTATGATCTTAAGCAACTTTACTCATTATACTAGGAAAGAAAAACTGGTTAGACAAATTAAGTCACTTTGGCTAAAGTGGTTCAATAAGCAATAATAACAGCATCAAACAAAGCCTAA
The DNA here is from genome assembly GCF_000276665.1 of Chinchilla lanigera. Taxonomy (NCBI): domain Eukaryota; kingdom Metazoa; phylum Chordata; class Mammalia; order Rodentia; family Chinchillidae; genus Chinchilla; species Chinchilla lanigera. Next base: position 2,037,538 of record NW_004955535.1, read on the forward strand.
AATGACAAACTCAGAGAACTATTAATTTGCTGACTTTAATCATATGAACTAGATTTGTGGTTATATAACAAAATCTAAAACAAACCAGAAAATCTTGTGCAATAAATGATCCCTCAATATAGTGATTTTACCCTCAGGGGAGAAAATTTAAAAGTAGTTATGGGAAAAATAAAGAAATAGGTGAAGTGGAAGAGATTAGAAGCATAGCTGGAGGATAAAGGAAGATCTCACAAACTTTGGAAAACTGATGAAGAAGGCAAGCAGGAAAGAAAAACAATGAAGAACACTCATATAAAAACAAGAAAAATTGTGAAAAATAAAGCAAACAAACAAAACAAGAAAAGAGAGAAAGAAAAAAAAAAGAAAAGAAAATAAGTCCATTTCAAGGTGTGTCTATTGTCACTGGTAGACAATATGGGCAAAAAGAGTTCATATCTGAGTTGATTAATTACAGCAAGCCAGTAGTAGTTTTACAGGCAGTTACTGGATAATCCCACTAAGCCTGCACCTTTAGTTCCACTGAACTTTTATGTGGTTTCTGTCCATGAGGCTGGAACCAGACCCATTCAGCCTGCAACAGTCTTTGCACCCCCACAGCTTGAACTTGGCTCCCTGTCAGCTCGAACCTGGTCCCCTCACTTCTTGCTTACTTGAACTCATCTCCCTTTCCCAGACACTGGGAGCACTAGGCAGAGCTAGCAGTTTCTCTGAGTTTCAAGCTCAGTTGACCCTCTCCAAAATAGTTTTGGGCCATTCACCTTTCCTCTAAACCCAAATAACTCAATACCACTGCCGTCTACTGAATCCACTGCTGCATTACATTGGTGCATTTCTCTGTGGAGGCCTCTGGGGTCACCACTAGTCACCATGTGTCTGCAAGTTTCAGCCATCTCTCCAACACATTGAGTCTAGGGTCAGGGGAAAGCACCACCTGTCACCTCCTTCTTCTTAGTTGAAGTCTCTCTCCTTACTCTTCCTGTGGGCTTCAGCAATTCCTTAAGATCCTTCCTGGATCCCAAGGACCCAACTCCCTAATTCGCTTCCTCACATTGCTGCATTCAAGTGCCTGGAATGCAAATCTCAGAGAGGCTATTTTTCTGCTGCTCACCATTGCACCATCTTCGCAGAACTAAAATCTTTAATAATGATGGTGAATATATTTATTTAGGGATATCTTTTCTCTGCTCTCATTTGTTATGTTTAATTTTCTGAGACAGGGTCTCACTATGTATCCCAGGCTGGTTTTGAACTCACAGTGATCTTCCTGCCTCAGCCTCCTGAGAGTCTTACCTATTATTTCAACTATGATTTATTACAGTTTTACCCCTATCATGTAAAATTCTGCTCTCAAGGTAAATATTCATCTGTTTCCTTCATCTTACTTTAACACTCAAGGGTCTTTTCAAACCATTTTCTTTTCAAGCAACTTTATCAATGTTTGGGATTTAATGAACTTATTTCTCATTTGCTGTGTAGGCTAAAAAGCACTGAAATTGCTTATCTATCTTTTAAAAGATTGATGTGTGTAAGAGAATGCTGAACAATATTTATTTGCAGTGTATTTAGTATTTCAGAGCAATGTACATATGGAATAAAGAATACAAATATTTTCCAAGTCCATAAAGCTGTTTCTTAAGTAATGCACTACACATATTCATTAGTGAGTTTTCATTAAAATTATCAAATAAACTTCAAAAATTGCTTTACTGCTTGTACCTTATGCGTGAATATTGTTACCTTAGTCTACACATACTCCCCATGACTCTCTCTACATTCTAATGTAGGTTTTGATTAAGCCCAAAAACTGTATTAGGAAATATTCCTTTGAATTCTTTATCATGCTTTGGTACGTTGGTCAATGATGGCAAATGTTTTTGAGCTTTCAATGATAGAAATAGCCCACTGTGCCATGGATGTTGTACTTTCACTACCACTGTTCTAGACCTTTATAGGAGCAAGTTTAATATGAATTTGCTAATGTCCCTGTGTCTCAGATTCATTCCTGTGTGAACCATTTACTTTTTTATGCTCACCCACTGCTCATCACAGCTGATTGATTTCTATATTCTAGAAAATTGTCTCATTTACAATTCCTGAACAATTAAATTATGCAGGAGAAAACATGACTGTCCTTCATAGCCTCAGTCATTTTAGTACAACAAACTAAAAAATGTTTGGATGATATAGAAAGGAAATAGCCATAGTGGTCAGTAGGGTACCTCTCTCTTTTTTCTGAAAAGTATGTGATTCTGGATAGAACAAACATTTCCTGTGGAGAAGACACTAAGCAATTCTGCAGGGTCACAGATATTGTCTCTACCTTATGTTCAGCTCCTTCTGACTTACATCACATGGAACATGGCTACAAGTGAGGGCAAGTCACCTGAGATCTGTTTGCTTCTCACTAAGCCAAGTATGTATAGCACAATTGTTTAATCCAAATATAATAAGAAAGTGCCGGGGCTGGGGATTTAGCTCAGCGGCAAAGCACCTGCCTAGCAAGCGCAAGGTCCTGAGTTCGGTTCCTGGTACCGGAGAATAACCAAAAAAAAAAAAAAAAAAAAAAAAAAAAAAAAAAAAAGAAAATGCCACTGCAGAGATGAGATAGAGAAGAGATGAAATTTGGAACCAGTTTATGTGTAGTTCAGTGACCTTAATGTTTCCCAAAAGTATTTGGTAGTGGTTGACCATGGTCTCTGTAAGGGATTAAATGTAATGCACACTTTGTCCACATTAATGTGTCCTCCATGCTCATAGAAACAAGTGAGTTATTTTTCTGTACTCCTAACCTGTCATTTAAGCACTCTACAGAATGTTTGGGCAGAAGAAAGAACAGCAATTGCTTCTTATGTCTTGTTCCTGCTTTTGAAGGTGCATATCCCAGCCAAACAAATCATATCAGAGCCAAGAACCTGGCAGGAGTTCTTTTATGCAAAACTACAGATGTATCCTTCTTATCTACTTGGATAACAAAATATCAGACAATCTTGCAATATCCTTAGAACAAAACAGAGCAGGTATTTACTGAGCTAGACCTAAAGGCAATTTTTTCATTGTGTAGACCACAAGGGTGTCAGGAAAGCACCACCATAGTTCATGTTCCACTTCACCTTGTTCAGATCTCTGTGCAATCATCTGGAGAACTTGTGAAAAGTAAATATTATTGATCTTTATACATTTGAAAAGGATTTTTAAAAGATGTCATCACAGAAAATTCAGGAGAAAGGGATATTTTTCTGGTTGCTCTGCTATGACTCCAAATAGAAACCGTTCTCAATGTGATTGATGTTAGAGGCTACCTGAAACCATCACGTTTTATTTCAACAGAACATGAACATCAAACTATTATGCAGCTACATGATGTAAAGGAAGCCAACAGAGATCTCTGTGTGCATCAGAACCCCATTTCTGGTTGTGAAGACTACTTTTGAGATTAGCTGACTAATGACTGAAAACTTTTATCCATGGCCAACACTTACGCCCATCCATGGCTGCTCTCTAAAAGAGATAGTGATAAATGTATATCCTACACATTAAATGTAAGGTTCAGCAGGCATGAAACACCATATTCCATCTTTAATCAGAAAATCTGAAGTCTGTAGTGGAGGGATTTACTGGTACGTACCAAAGGATCTTCTACTCTGAGGTGTTTGTCACAATACTCCACCGACTGAATATCAGTGCTCTTATCTATGGAGAGTATCAACTCAGCCAGTTTGTTGATATTGTAGTGGGTCATTAACTCACAACCCCCATCACTCTGTAATTGGTCTCAATAGGTTTTCTCTCCCTTAGGTATTTCCCCACTTCGGTAAGTACTTATCCATCTCAGCTTAAAAGTGCCAGGTATAGTTTTTCTAATTGTAACTCCTTACTTTTCTCCGACTTATGCTTGCATCAGAAGAGTCTCTGCATGTGTGGCTTACTGGCATAAAAGCAGAAGAAATTGCCAGAAGTCCACTAAGCTGATCAATGGCTGCCTTCCTATCTTTATTTCTGACTTATACAGTTCACTTGATGCTACAACCTTATTTTACTCCCAGTTTTGGATTTTTGACTTAAATATATACTGAATGGTTTGCTTGAATATGTAGTTTTAACCCTGATCCAGTTGATCCCTGGAATCTGATTCTTTTTCATTCTTCTGTATCAGGAGACAGTCTCTATGATATTTGAATGTTGTGTAGTATGAATACATTACTTATTTTCTAAAGCATATTCTTTCATATGCAGCCAGAGAGCATATGACCATTGGGCCAAAGAAATTTTCCAGAGCAGGGAGGCCTCTGAAGTTACCTTTAAAATGAACTGTGTAGATTTCTCCTAGGTTCATTGAATACTTCCATCACTTTCTTTTCGAAGCTAATATAAGGCATCAGCTTGGTACTGTCATGGCAGATGACCAATTTCATTTTTCTACCCAAAAAGATGAATGGATACATCAAAAATCCAGAAACATTGGAGATATATTATTGTACACCTCATTGACCATTCTTTCCGTGTTTGACTTGAGAGTGATGACAATCTCATGTCAAATTTCATTGACAAAATGATTCCCAGACACTGCTTTCAAGTGTACTTCATTCAGATGTCACAGAAGAACGTGCATGATCTGCTAAGACTGAGAACAAATGAAGTTACAGCTAACCATGATGCCAGTAATTTTAACATGTATATCCCATTCTTTTATTTACTCTCTAATCAAACCTAAAGAGGCCCACATCTACAAAAAGGCCCAAGATGTACATCAAATTTTAACTTCTTTGAATATGTCCTTTCTGCTTGTTTAAACAACTAAATACATTGAGAACCTGTTTTTGAGACCAATAGAACATTCCCAATGGTCTTTAAATAATTCCTGTTGTTTCCTAGTATGCTTCCTTAAGCACCTTACAGTTATGCTACAGAAATTTAAGTTTGTGTAGCAGTAAAGTTATCATTCAACAGACAAATTGATGCATTTGATAGAAACAGTAGCCCACACATGGGAAGTACAGGACACCTCTCTCTTCACCTGCTATCATTTTTAATTCCCTTTGTTATGTTCCTCGCATTTGTATATAATTTCTGGAGCATCCAGGTTTCAGTAGCTTCCTAGAGTACTGGAGTCCAAGTCGATAATTATGTGCTATCCCCATTTACTTTGGGCTCCTAATCTCTTTGAGATTTGTGTTGGAGCTTTGTCTATTTGTTTGTGGCACAATGATGGAAGTGACACATTTTATGTCTCCTTGAGATATGAATAAAAGAATGTACTCCCACCCCTAACTCCCTTATCTCACACCCAGCAGTGAGGGATTCCAGCTGAATGTGATTCTCTCCAAAATAAGTATAAGAATCTAGTTTGTTAGATAATAAATAATGCGTTAGATTTCCTATTTGTTTTGTTAAACTTTTAGAAATGTCTTATTTCATGTATCTCTTAGAATGGAAGGAACTTAATACATATGGTTTTCACTTAAAGACTATGACTAAAATTCTAAAACGATACATAGATACCAGTGTTTATAACTGTAATGATGGAGCTTCAGATTAACTCTTAAGTTTAATGGAGGAGTTAGGTCAGAAGAAAACAGCTTTGTGAATGCTTTCAAACTTACCAACATGATTTAGTTAAATTGAGCACTTTAATTACTTGACACTTGAACAAATTATATACTGTTAGTGACAAAGAAACACTTTTCAACTTGTGCGAAACAAAACAGTTTTCAACTTGTAGCACAAAAAAAAATCCCTTTTACAGTATAGGATCAGTTACAAGGTGAATTTCATAATGTTAAACCTAGAACTATTGATTAATAAAAAGAAAAACTATAAATAACTCAGTCCCTGATGTCTCACATATAGTTAGGTTCAAAAAATACTTAGTAAATGATTGGGTATAAAATGATTCCTGGAAAGAGCCTAAATCTTTCAGGAAGATATTCAAAATAGATACAGCTAGGCCAAATGAAATTCTTACTTTCTTTGAGAAATCTTCATGCTCTTTTTCTCTACTGGTTGTCCTTGTTAAAGATATCATAATACAGTGATGAATGCATACCCATGATTACAACAGCACAATTCATAATAGCTAAGTTATAGAAGTAGTCTATATACCCATCAACAAATGAAGAGATTAAAAAAATGTTGCCTGTCTATTTATCTATCATGTATCTATTACTCAGCCATAAAGAAGGATAAATTTGAGTTGTTCATAGGATGTCTCTTGAGACCATTCTAAGTGCAATAAATCAGACACAGAATGTTAAATATTGCATGGCTTCTTTTATATAAGAAACCAAAAATATAAATAATTTAAAGAACATAATATAATGAGAAGTAACAGGGCACATGGAGGTAGACTGGAGATGAAATAGGATAGAAGTAGAAGGGATGGAATTTAAATACAGGGCAGAGGAAGGAGGGGAAGAGGAAGTAGAATGACTAAGATGTGATATGTATATGTATAATTTTTCTAAGTTAAATAAAATTATTATGTATAATTAATATATAACAATACAATTTTTTAAAATAGAAAGAGCTTAAGTCAAGTGCATGTTTGGCATACTAATTCATCTCATTCCAGGAGATTTATCTGATTTTTGAACCTTCCACATACAACTGTTCTCAGAAAAGATAACTAATGAAGACTTCTGTGGTAAAAACACTCAATAAGAAAATAAATGAATGATAGAAACTTTGCCATGTCCACTCCTCAGTCTCACTGATATTGAAAAGAAGATGTTTGTGTAGTTTTTAATGAATTCAAACTGTGGATTATGTTTCCCTAGTGTATTTCTTTATTAAGCATGTGTGTCTAATTTAAATATGATGTGCTTAATAAGTATTCACTACTGGCTAGGAATCTTAACAGTAAGGGAAACAGAGATTAATAATAATTTCCTCAGCAGATCTTATTTTGGTATTGAAATACCGCATCCAGATTCCTAATTCATTTTTAATTATGAGCTTACACATCACCTCCTAAATGAAGCAAAAAATTGTTTTCTTTAAAATGAATTTATTTAGTATAGAACCTGTAGCTCCTTTAAGAATTTTTTGGTATAATTTTCTTGGATAACTTTTCTCTAGTTTTAAACATACATTCTCATTTTAAGGAGATGCTTTTAGTTCTAATTTTCAGCTATTTATTTCTCATGAAAACTTTATTCCCCTAGAGTTTCTTAGGTAAGCTATGCCTTAAGTGTTTTTAATATCATCGCACAAATGTTGATACAATATTTTGGAATTGAGACTAAAACAATCAATTCACCATGGAGATGTCATCCCATTGCGAAAAAGACATTATTAATTTTTGTTTTGTTTTGTTTTTTGCCGATACCGGAAATCAAACTCATGACCTTGCACTTGCCAGGAAGGCGCTGTGCCACTGAGCTAAATCCCCAGCCCCCAAGATATTATTTTTTAACCTTTTTATTTTATGGTGGGGAACATATTGGAATAATACTATTCATGTCCATATGTATTTATTGTTTATTTAATTTTCTTTGATTTTTTAAAAAAATTAGAATAAAATTTCTTCATTAGGTTGTCTCTTGGTAACCATAATTGGGATTTAGTTTTTTAATTTCATATTTTTGTTATGATTGCCAACCCTTTGATGACTTTAATTTCCCATATATCTGCTGATTCAGTCTACCTACATAAGTCTTCTTAGTGCTGAGTGGATTAGGAGAAGACATAAAATACTATTTTCAAAACAATTGAGCACTATTTTGGAACAACTACATAAATCCTATTATTGTTCGGGCCTTCTGCCCATCTTTCAAGGGGTTGAGTGGGCAGAGAGTCCTAGAAAATTCACATGACTGGATTCTAATCAGGGTCTACCTACCAAAATGTTTAGAAATGGAATATAGCTTATGCTATGACTAGTTCAAAGAATTCTGCAAGCTTGAATTGATATCAGGCCTTGTTGCTGGCTGAAATCATCAAAGAATCTGTGTAAATCAGTCTCTCTTATTGACTGCCAGGCCAGGCAAGGAACCAACCCACCTGAAGTCATCTCTCCTATCATTACTTACTTCCTACTGCCCTTTTTCTGCCCCTATAATCTCATGAATATAAAAGTTATGTTTTTAAACATAAATTTGAAGCTAGGTATGTGGTTTAACATTATGCTGTGTTTCATCCTATTCAGTTATATTAGATATCTGCAGGTATGCATTGAAAACTATACGGGATTTTACTTTAACCTGAGAAAGGACCAAATTTAAACAATGCCTGACAAGGCAATTACTGTGTATTGTGAATAGAAGGTTTCTAAAGCCACCTGTTACATGCTAGCATTTTATCATTAGAGGAACATTTCTCCAGAGGAATTCTGTGTAGAGTAGCACAACAGCCTCTGCTATAATACAGAATGCTTTTATTAGAACCATGAGCACTGTTACCTGAATTGCTATGTGATGTAAGTTTTCGTTAAAGTTTTGACTAAAAGTGAAAGGAAGCTATGTTTGAATTAGAGTACAGGGCAAGGTCTTGGTCATCGACCTTTGATAGAATATTTTAATAGAAAAAGATAAAAGTTTGTCCCAAATAATGTTCTATCCTATTCTTGTACTTTTAATGCAAAAATAATAGGGAAATTTATTCTCCAAAGACACATCTCTGAGTGTTGGTGACCTTTTTTTCATACTGCTTTTTCAAAATCCATTTTTGCCTTTCCCATTAAAATCCCTTTTTATACCATTTATTCAGTCATAAACAAAGCTGTTGGGCTTTATTCTAGAAACCATTATGAAGCAATGAATATGACAGCCATAGTCTCTGGCCTCATTATGTCTGGGAGTCTAGTAAATACACAATTAATGGGGAATTACATTGTGCTGTGCTACAGGCTAAGACAAATACAAAGTCCAACAAAAAACATGGGCATGATAAGCAGATGAGGTAATGCTTATGGTAAATAGCTTACTGTAGGCATCTTATAGCACATTCCTATATCAAAATATCACATGCCAGACATGTATAGAACTTTTACTCACCAAATAAAAAAAATTAAGACATTCAAAAATGCAAAGAGAAGGCAAGGCAAGTGTACTATGTCCTTAAAATTACAGGATGTCAGAGATAGCCATCTGGAAGAGATGCCCATGTTTCTCAGGCAACAAAAAATGTATATCAGCCGATAAAAGAAAGCTTCATAGGGGATTGCCCAAGGAAAAGATCAAAAGTAAGGCCAAGAATCCAGAGGGATTTGAGAAGTGAAAAATAAAATTTCTTTATAGCTAAAGCAGGGTGTAAGAAATGATTGCGAGGACTATAACATAAAGAAACTTTAAATCATGTTAGGAAATAAAGATTTTATGGTAAGAAAAAATTAAAAATCATTACAGGATTGTGACTGTGAAGTTGTAATTTCATTTTCAAGAGAACACACTATAGTAGTTTTACAGGTGGATTTTAGCGAAGTAAGATATTAGCCAAGCGTTGAGGAAAGATACAGTAATTAGCTTGAGTAATAGGAGTGAAAAACAGAATGCAATCAGCATATAATTAAAAGGTATAAGAAAGGACTGATTGATTCATCAGATGCAAAATGATGAAGGAGAAGAGAGAGGAACTAGAAACATCCAGGTTTATGCCTAATAAAGACAAAGAGTGTTAAAATCAAATTAAAGTTACTGTTTGAATATTCATTATAATAGGAATACAGATAGAGAAAAAAAAGCAAAAGCAAGTTGGAGTAATGAATAGTGGATGACAGAGAAAATCTCATTTGGTAGTGTTACACTGTGGATGCTACAGGACAGTCAAGTGGAAATGCCTAGTAGGGAAATATACACACAAGGGAGAAAATCAGGGGGAAATATGGACTTGGGTTGAGAGTTGCCAGCATGTGAGCTGTAACTGAAGCTAACGGTATTCGTAGAATGAAAAGAAAGGAAAGCCTAGATCCCTAGCACAAAATCTTGAAGAAATCAAGTTTTGTGATTTAGGTTAAAAAAATGGGAAAGCTCCTCCAACTCTGCAAAACTAGGTTGCAGCCTCCTTTTATCTTGGTTCAGATGCCTTTAACTTTACTTTAATGTGCATGACACCGTGTTCCAAATTGACATCACTGAATAATAATAATGATGTCGCCAGTATCTTAATATATTAAGGCATAAGAACCAATACTTACTTCTATTTTAACATAATGTTAGTTTGTATATAGCATAAAAACAATGATCATTTTTAAAATCAGTCATAGCCTTTGTGAGGGAGAATTTTATTGTACCAGGTGATCAGTCCTATACCCCTTAAAATGAAAATAGTTTTATAAGGACATGGATTAATAAACTCCCAATACATTATCTGACCAATTCTTTTCTTTTAAAATTACCCTTTTAAAGGTGAACAGATCCTTGAAGGGAGACTTTGCAATCTGTTCAACGTGCTATTTATACTTGAAAAGTGTTAAATTATCGTAATCATACTTATAGTAACAATCAAGATTAATTGCAGCTATATTAGGATAGCTTATTACTTGTTCTACTTTAGCAGCAACACAAATCTAATTGTACAAATAATTTCCATAATCCAAATTGTGAAAGAATGTATGAGGAAAACAACCATGCAAAACTGGTTGAAACAGTTTTCAAAATAAATCTTTGATTAGATGGTTATCTACAATTCTCTTTTTGAAAAGGAGCCGATTCTGAACAGATTGTATATGTGTCTCACTGGTGGAAGTGGATTATCTGTCTTGAATTGGATTGTGATGACGATGACCCTATTCTAAGTAAACTAAATCTCTTGAACTATGTAATGAGATCAGGAACAACATTCAGCCTGAGAAGAACAGATTGCAATGACTGAGATAATTTTCCTAATTTTTTTTCCTGCCTCTTTGCTTGATGTACATGGTACTGTGTTTTGTTTTTTTTTTTTTTTCCTGCAGAGATCCGTGGTCCTCTAGTTCTGTGTGCTAATTCTCTTTTTCTTGTTTTTTAAAATTTTTATACGTGGAGCTGAATGAGTGGCAGGAAGCTGCGAAATCTGTCTTACAAAAAGGTGATTGTGGAGGAGCCTAGAATCTTCCTTTACACTGCAGCAGGATTGCAGAAAAACTACCAAGGGGAAACATTTAACAGATTCATTCTAATTTCTTCTCTTTAGGCTGTGAGGAGGCAAAAGTTGCTTGAACAGAGTATCCAATCTGCCCAAGAGATTGAAAAATCTCTGCACTTAATTCAGGAGTCCCTTGAATCCATTGACAAGCAGTTGGCAACTTATATTGCTGACAAAGTGGACGCGGCTCAAATGCCTCAGGAAGCACAGGCAAGTACAACTAACAGAATGAGCTTCTTTTGTTTTTATTACCTGAAGAGAGTGTTGCTGAGTTTGTAGCTTACGGAGTTGATTTATCTGTTTGTACAATGGGTTGTTTTGGTCAACTGATTTTACTCTTTGGAGGTAAGTGAGAGAAGAAGTCTAGATTATTCCCCTTAGATTTAAAGGGCCACTTAACAACCAGGAACACTGAACTCCGGCGTTTATTGATGTTTTCAAATTATACTAAAGCTCAAGTGAAACTATAGGAATGTAAATAGTAAAGAACATATTTTATGATTCTATTGAAATGATCTTAAATATTTTGTTATCAGCTCACATTTTTATCATAGAATTACAAGTCTTTTGGTCTCCGGTTCAACATTAATATATCACAAGTAGTTAACAAAACCTAGAGTGATAAATTTTCATCGTATAACTTCTGATCATGCTGAATATACCCACTGCGGCACACTCATATTCTGACACACAGTCAGTCCAAATTGTGAAATGTGCTTAACCAGACTGTGTACAAGAGTTAAAATTATAATGAAAACAAACCAAAGTTGACATTATAAATATAAACCATATACGAATTTACTTTTACCTTGGGAAATATTTTTAAACTCTTGGACTTCTATTTTTAAAAACATTGAAATGTATTTAAAGTATCCCCAGTATTTTTTATTAGATATCTTTAGAATTGTGTGATAAGATAAAATAGCTTCTTTTGTATTATATGTGCATATTATAACCCCAATAACTGAATTTAGATGAAATCTATGTGAAAAGATGTGAGAGACATTAGAAGATAATCTAAAACACCCAGAGGTGATCTCCCCATTAATTGGTGGAGATGCCTGATGATTTCCACTTTAAAATCAGTTTTACAATAAAATATTGGATTTGGAGGTCATGGTAACAATGCAATTATAGTTCACTGAATCACAGTTAAATTGGTACCTGGGGCATCCATGAACAAAATAGCATGAGTTAATTTGCCATATTGTGGGTGTTTGACCAAGAAAGTCCTTCAAATGTGAAGAATGGTAGAAGTAGTTTTCACAGTCTCAGAAAGTCCAGAGCAGGAGGATGATTTATGGAGTGAACATTGTTGCAGTGGAGGATGAACAAAGGGAAATTTGGGGATCTTTGTTAAAAAAATCTTCATCATAGCTTTCCCCTGGCGTAGCAAATGTAAATATGGTAATAGATATGTAGGAAAATAGCAAGCATAGTCAAGGATCGTAGCTTCTGCTATAGATACATTTTTAAAAGTTACATGAGTCTACTCAATTTCTGTAGCATGAACTATTCCTAAGACTTTCTCAATTATCTACAAGTTTTTGTAGTCAAGTCTTAATAAAATCCTGATAAGGATAAGAAAAAGTTACTGAATTGAGAAGAACTGCATGACTACAGAATAGTAGTTCTACTTTTTTTTTTTTTTTTTTGTACCAAGAATTGAACTCAACACATCATGCTTCCCAGGCAGGCACAGTTGCTGAGCTAAATCCCTGGCAGTAGTTCTACTTTTTAAATTTAGTGTTACTTTCTTGTTTCATGGTTAAAGAATTTTGCCAATACAAATAGTAAAGTTTAAAATTATAAAATGATACTTTAAAATACACAAAGAGTTCATTTTGGGGCTTGTAGAATGAAACTAAAAGTAGCAAAATTCAGACAGATTGAAGCTATTACTGGCTTAGAAGAAAAATGGAAATTCTTGAAAAGGTAGTTTAGGGTTTTGTGGGGGTGTTTATTTATATATGAACATAGGATGCTGTGAACATAAATGTTATATTTTAGCCTTTAATATATGTTTTGTCTGGCATTCTTAAGTAAAAATACAATAAAATTTCATTAGCTATAGCAGTTGAAAAGTACTTGCAAATAATGGAATACTGGTAAAGTAAGACATTTCAAATCTGTATCAAGGAAGAGATTTTAGAGTGCTAGCAACCTCAGATCTATTTTTTCATACTTCTGGTTGCACTTGTATTTTCAGCTTACTGTATTTCCTGACACTGAATTCCCCACAGTACTAATTTATAATCCTGGAAAATGCAAACTACCTGTTAGTTATTGAGACTCTTTTGTTGTTCGAATATTTTAAGATGACAGCAAATGAGTTGTTTTGTGGAATAGAGTTATCAAGTCCTCAGATTTTCTTCAAGGATTGCATTCCTTAAAGCTCATTTTGAACTTGAAGTAGAAAGTAAAGAGGTTGTCTGTGAGATAAAGAATATAATCACTGTGTCAGACATAATAAGATCCACTTAGAATACCATTAAAATGACATGTTTCATAGTGTGTGTATATCTGTGTGTGTGTGTGTGTGCAGGTGTGTGAATATGCACATAAGGACAAATTTTAATGCTTTATATCAATAAAAACAAGTGTACCTTTTAAATTCAGATAAAAGTTCATTGCCAAGTAAAAGATTACTGGTTTTTGCTTTCCATTTTCATAAACTATTTAGTTACTTTAATTTATTACTGAGAGGCAGAACAAAATAAATGATATTACCATATTTAGTACTCTTTTAAATATGTGCTTACATTTTTTTGTCAAATAAGGATCACACAGATTTGTGGGTGTCTGACTCCACCGTGTGGTGTACTGCCAGTTTTGCTACTAAATTTAAATCTGTTAATAGAGTCGCCCTTTTTGTATTTGAAGAGTATTTGAGATTCAGGTATAAAACTTCCAAACATTAAGGAAATGTATACCAGTATGTATAATATCTGGTGGGTATACTCATTATATGTATATAAAAGTAGATGTAGATTAAGATATTTCCTTTCATTCTTATTTGAATTTACACCTATATGCCTGAAAAGAGCTATGTACTTCCCCAACATGTATATTGATTAGTCATCTAGTGTAATTAGAAAATAGGGCTTTCTGATCCTGAATTGGATTTAAAAAATATTTTACTTTTTTATTTAGTGACATGAGCTTACAGAAATAAAACTTAATCATTGAGACAATAAACTACACACGGTAAAGATATTGGAGCATAGGTTAACTTGTATTTTGTTTCAAACAATAGTACTTAAGTAAATCAGAGTCTCAAACAGTAAGACCACAGAATCAGCTACCAGTGCCTGCTCACTTAGGGAGAGATTATTATTGAAGAACAAAGTTAAAACGATACCTTGTTTATTCAAACAGAAAAGAAAATGAGCAAACACTTCTACACAGAGAAATATGTCTTATATACACGAAAAAAATTAGCTAGTTGTTAAATGTTATTAAAAATGTAAAATCAGATGAGAGTTTCCTCGTAACAATTTTAAATATGAAACACCAGCCAGGCATGGTAGTGTATGCACGTAGTCCCAGCACTTGGGAGCCTGAGGCAAGGGGATCTCCACGGGTTCTAAGCCAGCGTGGGCTACGTAGTGAGTTTAATGCTAGCCTGGGCTACATGGTGAGAACCTCCTCAAAAAAAATGAAAACACCAAATTATGTAACTGCAAAGAAACATGGTGTGAATTTAACTGCTTATGCCTTATTTTTCTAGGACAATATACTGAAGCACAAAGTTTAAATTTTAGTGCCTACGATCTGGTAGCAAAACAAAACCCCAAACTAATGAAGTCAGAATCTGACTGAATCGCTTACTTTTAGCTATGTCAAGATTTGGTGGGAGGGAGACCACATAATAAAGTAGGAGGGACTTCCTCTCCTACTCTAATTTTCCCTCATTCTCATGAGAAGTGTTTGAATATTGGAATATAGCTAGGAAATTCTTCATAAACTAATCTTGACCAACAGAGTTTTCAACATGCGTATTTGAGGCAAAACTTTACTTGGTTTTCTTTTTTCATTTTCCTTTAACTCCATTTGTCTTAATTTTCCAATTGACATTGATGTGCCTTTAAATCATTTTAGGAGCCACTGATAACCATGCTTAGCTGCTTACATGTCTGTAATTCTTAACATTACAAAGATAATTCAACACATTTTCCCTTTCCCAGTAATTTTTATTTTTCAGTTACTAATATGAAAGAACAGCCCAACGTGGGCAACTGATAAGATTATCCATATCATGATTTGTTTATGATTCCATTTTATAAAAGAGAATATGACCATATTACTTCGATTATTGCTAGAATCAGGAGGTTTCCAAGAATCAATTGTCATAGCTTTACTGGTACATATCTTTTGTCCCACAGATTTTTATTGCCATTTATATGCATAAATAAAAGAAAGAAAATAAACTGACTTAGAACTCAAACTCGTTATTATTCAAGGAGAAAACTTCAAAAACTTTCAAAACTTCAAAAGTGTAGTTGAAGTCTTTCTATATTTTTTAAAGAAGATAAAAGTTTAACTCACTTTATATATATTTGTTAATATTCAATTATAAGCATTCCATCCTGTGAAAATAAATGGCATAAGGAATAAACACCTAAATGCAGATTTTGGTCTATCAGATTGAATTTATGATTTCATTCGGGAATAAAACAGACTTTTATAGGACAGATATGTACATCTGATGGCTAAATAACTTGTAACAGTTTATGTTACAGGTTTCTTCACTGATTTATAAATTAGACAGTATAAACCCGCCTAGGGAATTCTCTTAGAATATATGTGATGTCCTTTCTTTGCGTTGTTTGTATTTTGCTATTGTTCCTTTTTTTTGTACTATTTTCTTTAAAATAAAAAATAAAAAAGAATATATGTGATAATTACATAATTTCACCAACAATAAAGAAAATGAGGAACCAATCAGAGACTTGAGTTCAAGTGTTAAACCCCATACTGCTATAGCAGAAATATTTTTTTTTCCTTTTTGCTCTTCAAAGTATATTATGGTAAAGCAAGTGCAGTTCATTTTAAAGTTATTCTAATACTGCATGTTCCCCTTATGTGTTACTATATATATCATATTGCTTGCCAATTTGGAGTAATTTTATTTTATTTTGAAATGTTTAATTATGTGGGAAATAGTCACAAGCAAGTTTTTGAATATACAGTAGGCTAGAAAACTGCACATGATTATGTGCTCACAGAAAGTACAATAAAAGATATACATTTTTTCATATTATGAACTTAGAAGTGTAAGTCTTAACTCTAAAAGTGTATTATGGTATGGCATATCTCTATGAATTGTACATGTAAGATATGACTAACAGCAGCATCCTGTGATCATAGTGTAGCTTGGCAGTACTCTGAATATTTGGAGGTAACTTAGATTCAAAGTATTGACTATTTTTCTCTTAAAGTTATTTAATCATTAAACATCTTATTGAGAAGTTATTAACCCAAAATATCTCTCTCCAATAATGCTGGTCATACCACAACTTATTTATTTTTTTTTAGCCTTTTCTATGTGAACTTTTTATCTTTAATTTGATGTTTTTTATTCTTTGTCCACCCCCATTTCCTCCTACTAATGTTAAGCTATAAAAAAGCAGAGCGAGCAAGCAGATCTTTAATGAATATTTAATAAATTAATTCAATTCCATATGGGTTGAGTCACTAGTTATGTGACAGGTAGCCCTGTGTGGTGGTGCAGGCCTATTTCTCCAGCTACTCTGGAGGCTGAGGCTGGAGGATTGAAATTTCAAGGCCAGCTTGGGAAAAACAGTAAGACCCTGTCTCAGAATAAAATTTAAGAAGAAGCTAGAGCTCTAGCCTAACAGTAGAACACTAATCTAGCTGGTATAAGTGTCTTGGTTTAATTCTTGGCACCACACGGAAAGAAAAAGAAAAAGGAATGGCTGGGTGATGAAATTTGTCATAATTGTTGAGAATCATTTTTAAGATGGATTATTTTTCTCAGTATTGGGAATTAAAACCAGGGCCTATGCACCTATGAATATGCCCAGCCTTTTAAAAATTATTTTTGGATACTGGATCTTGCTAAATTGCTAATTTGCCTAGGTGGTTTTTGAAATTGTGATCCTGCTTCTGCTGGCCCCCAGAAGTTAAAGGCTGCTGGGATTACAGGGTTGTGTCACCAGGCCTGTCTTTAAGTGGAATTTAACAGCATCTTGGCATTTGGTCATGCAGTTTTTATGACACTACCAAAGTTTGGAGCCTTTGCATACACTTCCAAAATATTGTGATTGTACAAAATGGAATTTTTTAGAGCTAGGCATGGTGGCACATGCCTGTAATCCCAGCATTCAGGAGGCTGAGGCAAGAGGATACCGTGATTCCAAAGCCAGCCTGGGCAGGCTACATAGTGAAGTCAAGACCAGCCTGAACTACGTAGTGAGATCCTATCTCAAAAAGAAAAACAAAACCAAGCCAGAAAACCAAAAGGAACATTTTTCAAATGAAAAGGAATGGTTAATGGGGCATACATACTCCTCCAAATACTACATATTTTTCAAGGACTACACCATATGCATATCTAATATTTTTAAGGTATCCACAAGATTGTATTTGATCGTTGTAACTGCCTAATGAGGAAGATAAGTCAAGTGTTTGTGTTTAAGAGAACATTTAACGAACTTGATTGATGATTGAGTCTTTAAATATGACCATATGGTCATAAGTGGTCTAAAATTTAATTTCTAGGTACAATTCTGTATAAACTATATAATGAGCTTGTGGGATTTTGTTTTTATGAGCAATAGTAAAAAGTCTGTGCAATATTTTTTGCTTTTCACTTGCTGAATTATTAGAAATTGTAATCTGTAACTTATCAAAATTATTTACCTATCATCATGTTTACATTTTGTGCATGCTCCCATGTTTGAAAAGCACACATTGTCCGAGGTCTTATAGTGTATTTTGTTCCTTTAATTTTCTTAGTATGTTTAATATGTGGGCATTTCCCCTACTTCAGGATATAATTTCTCAAAATTATTAACCTAAGAGTGTTACACTTCTCCATTAATAATCAATGGTTCTACATAATATTTCTTCATAGTTTATTCTTAAATGTTTTCAGTTATTTTCTCTAGACTCTTTTTTTTTTGGTACTAGGAATCAAACTCATTATCTCATGCTTGCCAGGCAGGTACTGTGCCACTGAGCTATATCTCCAGCCCCTAGAATCATCATTTTTGACATTATAAAAGCTCCAAGAATTATTTGATAGTTTTCATTATTTCATTAAATGCTTTAGATATCTTCAGTTTAATATTGCTTGTCATTTTCTATCATTAATTTGATATATGTGAACGGGCTGATGAGGTAAAGCTTGATAAAAAGCCCTGATCTCAGCTCCATTAATTGTAAAGTGCTATATTGGAAATGTCATTTATGTTTAATTGATGTTTTGTGGTATTTCTTTGCCGTCTTTTAAAAATGGTCATTTGCATTTCGATTGTCTCCTTTCATACATTGAATATATAATGTTAATTGTGGACATAATTACTGTATTATCAAATAGACTTTACATTTTCTCTAATACTGTGGCAATACAATTTGCTTCAGTTTTACTTTTATGATGAAATGTAAGATTTGCTGAAGAATGGTGTTTTGAAAACTCTTATTAAAGCGCACAGGAGCGTCCTTTATCAGTAGCCTCAATTTACTTCTTTCACTGTTGCTGTTGGAATTACTGATTTTATATGAACCCAGGCCAATAGGTCTATTGTTTATTTATTAGTTTTCTTTAAAGACTTAACAGTCATATCCTGGTGGATGTTTTAATAGGTAGAAATAGAGCTCAAATTGTTTATCCTTCAGATCTTTTAGAGAATTTATGTTGAGTAACTGTGCATGGAAAAAAATTCATTTGGATTAAATTTTCCATCCCCAGTGTTTCTTTAACAGCATCATGTCCTTTCATTGTTTGATTAAAATGTCAGAAATGATGTAATCTTCATTTTTGTGAATAATTTCTAAATACAGTAGTATGTATTCTGTCTAGAAATTTCCATATAATGTTACTGAGGGAAATCACTTACTTGTTTTATAATAAGCCACCCTAAATTGCTAAGCATCTTTTAATTATGTAGTTTGAGAATAATACTTTCCTGAGTTTAAGTAAAGTAGATATTAAAACATGCAAAGTAAAAATTAAAAACTAATTATTAAAAATAATGCAGTTAATTTGTAAAATCATCATAAAATAAATACAAGTATACTGCACATTCTGCAACTTTTCAAAAGTAGAACCCATTGGAAATATATACCCATATTAGTCATAACTACAAGCACATTGTGAATTATTATTGATCAATATATTTCATATATTGAAAACCTTTTCCTAAATCTATTTGTGTGTTATACTCAGGCCAAAAAAGCAAAATTTGAACAAAGACGTGTATCTTTCTTTGCTATATACTTTGTTTATTAATAAATAAAATATTTTGAGAATTTCTCTGCTACGTTGTATGTTTACTTTTAATATTTACGATACTTTTTGTCACTAGGTTCTTTTTTTGTACAATCTGTTTGACTCATAAAGCATGTTTGCTCTCTAATCATATTGGAACATTGCTAAGCAAGTCATAATTTTCTGGAAAGGCTTATACATTATTATGCAGTCTCATTTTTAATATCCAACTATTTTCTCCATTTTAATAATTTTAATGATACCATTTTAACAATATAGAAATTTTTCAACAGCCTACCTACTTGATATCAATATGAACATTTAAAATTTCCTAAAATGTTTCTCACTGTCTTCAAATTGTCCAGTATTCTTCTCACGTTTTACTTCGTCCTTCATGTTCACTGCTGGCAGATAAAAATTAACTTTTTGATTGAGATTTGGTAATTTTTAAAAAATTTTTATTTGCTTTTATTTTTATATTTTATATTTGCTTTTATTTATATTTAGTTGCTTTTATTTTTATGAATCATGACAGGAGTACGGTTCACTTTGGAGATTATAAAATTTGTCATCTTAAGACTCATGTCTCAGTTGTTACTTAGATTAACTTTGTTTTGTAATACCAAGCTTCTAGAATTTTAAAGGTCAGTCTTCAAGAAAAATTAATATGAAACAATAATAAGAATTTTAATGCTTGGCTAACAAACAATCTTTTGCAAATGAGAGGCCCTGCAGCTTAAGTCTGAATACCTTCATGCTAATTCCTTCTTTATGTAGTAATAATTACTCTACTCACATTTGGTCATTCTTTCTATAAAAGCAAGGACAAACACACTGCATGGCCTAAACCCAGTCTTTGTTTATATGCTTCCAAGAGCCTGAAATCTTTTCAAAGTCATATGCAGTTTAAATTATGCCAATTTCTTGTAATATCACCATGTTGTAGCAGAAGCAATTATTACCCTTCTCTGCAAAGTATATACTATATATGTGTGCCTTGTAATCTGCTTATAACTCTATATTCTTCATGCCTAAAATAAAAATTATTTACAAATTTCTCCACAATACTGTTCTTGCCATGTGAAGTTGAGTAGTGCATGCCGAAGTACTTGTTAACTGAATTAACTAAATAAATGCTATAATAAAGAAATATGATTAAATTTCTATTTTGTGTCACAAATATCTATCTGGAAAGTACTTTTATTTTTAAATTATGATTAAGATGCAGTATAATTTTTAAAGGTCATGATTTTACTACTTATTATCTACGTTTCCTTTGGTATGCCAGCATTTATACCTTCAGTTGTTGTTTTTTGGTTTTTGTTTTTTTTCCCAGTACCAGGAATCAAACTCACTACCTTATGCTTGCCAGGCAGGAGCTGTGCCACTGAGTTAAATCCCCAGCCCCTATACCTTCAGTTGTAAATAAAGATGATACATGCATATGTTAAGTTGATTATTGGTACATAAACTTACAAAATGTCTTTTTGGTGATGATTTTTTTCTATGCTCTTACCTTCTGGTATAAAAAAGCTAAAGGGATAAATATATATTTGTTTTTCTTCTCTACTGTCCTTTGGTTGGTGAAGGAATAAAAACATTTTTAAATGTACAGACAAACACTGTTAAGGATGTGTAATTTCAGCTCTCTGTCTCAATATCTTTTTAATTCTTTCATTACTTTCTTTTCCCAATTTTCACAGTAGCTGCCTAAATTTGGTCAGTTTCCTTTAAATTCACCCTGTACCCTCTCCATTGTCACTGTCAACAGATACCACACGTCTGGTTCTTTTAACCCAAATGTCCATCCACTGAGGAATGGATAAAAAACTTGTGGTCCTTTTATATAATGGAATATTACTCAGGTATAAAGAAGGATAAATTCAAGGCTTTTATAGGGAAATGGTCATAACTAGAGACCATACTCATAAGTGAAATAAATCAGACCTGCATGTGTAAGAATCATATTGTCTCACTAGTGTAAGACCTGAAAGAGTGAATAAAAACTAGGAGGTATGATAGACATTGTGAAATGAAAGAAAAATGCTCAAGAGTAAAGGACAACTGGGTATGTGGGAAAAGAGCACAGAAAGAAAGGGAAATTATGTAAGTATGTATATACAGGATAGCTAACATTGTTGTACTACTGTCTTCTATTGCTCTACAGAAAGGAACAATTAATGATTACTTGTTTGATCAATCTTGTATGTCTCTGTTTTCTTGAGAAACCACTTTGAAGATATCAATAAGCAATACAACAACCGTTGTTAATTTCCTACCACTTTGTCTATAACTCTGTTTTGTTTGTATTGTTCTTATGTTATTTTTTAAAAGGATGTTTGTTAATAAATTGTAAGTGATGTTGCATATTTCCTTTTTTATTTTATTTTAAGGGATAACAGAAGGAAAACATATTAACAAAAAGGTGATTTGTCAGCTAACAACTGCTAGTCGTGTGAGGGAGACATCTTGGAGAGACAGTACTGTTGAGCTTTCAAGTCCCTATAGCACCAGCTAACAGTTGACTATTACTATACCAGAGATCTTCAGAGAGGACCATCCTCTTGAGAGTTTTCAAGCCAAAAAATCATGAGAGACCATGAAAGTGGTCCATTTGGCTAACAACACAGTCAGGTCTTTTTTGTTTTTATTTCTCCAGGAAAAACAGTATAGAATAGAACTTGGTCAAAAAGTCCTTATTGATTATAGAAAATATAGAAATATTTTAGTTACTTAAATTTCAAAATTTAATATCTGTAGGAAGCACCTATCAGACCAAAGGCAATGCCAGCTGAGACGTTTATCTTTCCTTTTTCAGATCTCTGGTTTTCCTTAAATTAACTGAAATATGGCGTAGAATGACCAAGTAAGGAGTGTTAATAAGGAACTTTATCTGCTTTCAACTTTTTCTTTATATGTTGTCTCTTCACAGACATCTTATTTATAAAAGTTAACATTTTGCTTTCAATCACATTTGAGTGTAACTTTACAGATAAAGCGATATAAATTTTATACAGTGGGTAGAAAAAGAAATTCTCTACTGAAAATATATCTATGAGGCTGTTTATGATCATCAAATCCCAGCGATCATTTCCTCTGCATACTAACCCCAATAGGGGAGAAGTAAACCATTTCATTTTTGGTAATTTATAGTAGAAAAAATACTTATTGTTACTTTAAAGGAGGCTATATTGTAATAATGGTTTAAGATAAATCATGAATTCCATCTTCTTGGAAAATGAGTTGTCCTTTGCAATAACTTGCAGAGTACGCTAACTAATGCTGTTGTTCTACCAACAGAAAATCCAGTCAGATTTGACAAGTCATGAGATCAGCTTAGAAGAAATGAAGAAACATAACCAGGGGAAGGATGCCGCCCAAAGGGTTCTTTCTCAAATTGATGTTGCACAGGTATGTTTTATTGAATAAACTGTGTGGCTTGATTTATTCACACATTAAAGCATACTCATATATTAGGCAATGAGATTAGTAAAATTGAGACTGAGGACATTATTCGAATTGATTCCTATCATTATGGGCTTTTTTGCTGTGTACACGTTAAAGATAAAAGAAGTTAATTGACGATAGCTTACTTAGGATTACATTAAGAGAAATTATTGAATTCCTCTCTCAAATGTGTGTATTCTTTGTGTTTTATGATTGGGCAAAGGAGTTCCCTTTTTTTATTCCTATAGAATGTCAGAAATAAAGGAAAATCTAGTAACAAAATATTATTAGGTGTGTTATAGAAGACAAAATTAATCTGATGCATCCTTATATTGTCTTTCCAGAAAAAATTGCAAGATGTCTCTTTGAAGTTTCGATTATTTCAGAAACCAGCTAATTTTGAGCAGCGTCTAGAGGAAAGTAAGATGATTTTAGATGAAGTAAAGATGCACTTGCCTGCATTGGAAACAAAGAGTGTTGAACAGGAAGTAATACAGTCACAGTTAAATCACTGTGTGGTATGTATTTCTCGTGGCAAAGATTCAGCTTCCCCTTGACTTTCTATGTTAGGAAGAATTTGATGATATGCTTTTATAATAGAAAAATATTTTAGATAACTATAATATTATACTCTATAGACTGAAGATTATGAAAAAATTTGAGCCCATATTGAGAGACAAGAATTTTTACCAAATTAGTAGCCATTTAAGAACTATTCTAAAAATGCCCTTTTTTGACCAGGTATGTCATGGCACATGCTTGTAATCTCAGCCCTCTGGAGGCTGAGGCAGGAAGATTACTGGGTGTTCAAGGCGAGCCTGGGCTACATAGTGAACTCAAGGCCAGCCTGTACTACACAATGGGACCCTGCCTAAAAAATACCCTTGCTGAATCTATAATTCTGCTAAGGAATGTGTAGTATATAAAATGGGTACCCTTAGTTTATTTTAATGATACTTTGAATACATTTTATATGAAAATCCTGCATAAAGTATTTTAATCAAAAAGAACAACTGTGTAGTAGCTATCATATAATAATACACATTTCAGAAATAATGGGTGTTGGCATGTTTGTTAAGTGAAGTAATCTCTAATTCTTTAGGTTACCTGAGACAATTTAAAGACAAACAAGTTTGAGGGATAAAGCAAGATTATATTCTAGGTACTATTAATTGTAAATAATGATAACTTTTCATTCATCAGTGCTGAAATGCTACCAGACAACAGAGAATTAAAGATCAAGGAGTGATACAATTAAACTGTAGTATAAATATTCATGAAATTTTGGCATTTTCCAGCAGTGTCCCAGGTTACAGTTAGTAGAAATTCACCACGTTAGATGATCCTCTGACAATTTAAAAGCTGAGGTGTGAGAGTATCTTCTAGAATAATATAAGTGCTATTATAATTCTGTGGGTAGTAGGGACTCTCAGCTTATAAATTCACATAAAATGAGTATTACTAAAACAAAAGGGAAGAAGTTTATTTATTTAGTTGGTGTTTCTGCATCTATCCAACAATATAGACGAAAAACAGACCCCTTTAAATACACTTCACTCACATAACTATGAAAGGGAAAGCTTTCTTTTAACAAACACTGTAAAATAACTGTGTATATTTATTTGTGAAAAATACAAAGTTATTTTGTGCAATAATGGAGAAATTATGTATGTATCTATATACAGGATAGTTAACATAGTTGAACTACTGTCTTCTATTTCTTTGCTGAAAGAAAGAGTTAATGAGTCCTTGATTGATCTATATTGCATGTCTCTATTTGTTTTCCTGAGTAACCACTTTGAAGATATCAACATGTAATACAACAAGCATTGTTAATTTCATACCACTTTGTTTGTAACTCTGTATTGTTTGTATTGTTATTTTGCTATTTTGTAAATGGTTTTCTGTTTTTTAATGTTTTCCTTCTTTTATTTTTTTTTTTAAAAAAAAGAGCATTTAGGCTACATTTTAGTGGAATAATTACTTTAAATATTCTTACCCCCTAAATAGCAGTTTTGAAAATAATGATATACAGTGATTTTCTGATATTAGACAAGTAAGTGTAGGAACACCTGGAAAAAAATTTAAAAATTAATCGAAAACAAAAATTAACGAATTATACTATTACAGCGACTAACATTTGCTAAGTGAGAACTGTTCATTTTGTTCTAGGAACAAATATTTAATATTACCTCATAATATTTATTAACAGTAAATGTAAGCTGAAAACAACCTCATCTGTACTAATACTAAGGAAAAAGTTAGACACGCTGGTACATTGTTTCTACTTCTGGTTTAAATGTGAGGACCAATTCAAATAGTCTTTCCTTGGTTATCTTTGCTTCACAACTCATGTATATTTTCTTACTTAAAATACTTTCTGATATACATGGTAAGGATGACCTTGCCTTCAAGAAGATGTTTTTCACTTAAAGCAGCCTTGCTAATTTGAACACAAATAAAAGGAATAATTCTCCTTCTTAGTTATAAGTATATTTTGGTTTATTGACTGGAATGACCATAATGGCTGACAGTACCATCAGCGAACTTTCATAATAAATGCAAATCAGTAAGACAATTTTTTAAGTCTAAAGAGTAGGTCATTTGGGTATCTCTGATTGCAGAATTCACATAGTTGTCAACAAAACAAAAAAGGATTACAGTGTTTCCAAGTACTCATACGTTAGACACATTTTCTAAGATATAAGTAAAATATACTAAAAATAATTTGAAAAGCTCAGAAAATTCACAACATTAATTAAAGGATATTAACATCATTCATCAAAGAGAATATTAAGGTGAAAATAGGTTATAACTGTAACCTTAATTAATCAGAAAATTACTCAGACTTTTCAAAGTTGTTTTGCTATGGACATTTATTTTAAACTGAAATGAGAAAACCAACCCAATTTTATCCTAATTCTAAAAGACAATTACCTACGAAAAAGTTTGTCTCTCAAGAGGAATAAGTGATTAGAATTCAGATTTTGTACTAAATAAATACAAGTAGCAATATATAATGTAAACCATTGTACATACACATATATAGGTACACTTATGCATGTACATATACATATATAAACTACACATCTTTCCAGTACAATAGCTACAAAACAAAATTATGATGCCTACGGGCATTGGAGGTATAATAGCTAGTATAGCTACACTCCCAAGTTATGACATTTGCCACAAAAGTCTGTGTTGTAGCAACCCACTCCTCTAAAGAAGCACGTGTCCTTTGTGATTTCAAAATAATGTAATTTTAAATAATAGTCATCTATTTTGATAAGTAAATTAAGAAAATACATTTGTTGAAACTAAAATATATAAAATTGTTCTCTTCCTAATAATGGGTATAATTAAAACTATGATGTGACAATTTAGATGTTTCACCCAACTAAATTACAAACACTGTGAGACAACAGTGAACATACCTAACTTCCTTATCACTGAGTCTCCAATGACCCAATAATATCTGGTACATGCTAGATATTCAGTAAATACCTGGTGAGTGAGTGAATTCATTCATCCTAACTTATAGCTAGAATTATATTACCCTGGCACTTAAAACAGAAATCATATAACACATAGAAATGAACTTTATGATCTTGGACTAAGAAACTAAATATATACGGTGCAAGTTATACAGGTCTGTGTGTCTGTACACAGGAGAAATATTATATTAAAAGAAAATGCAAACACTAGATATTCAAAATACCTTCAAATACTGATCCAATAAACGTGGTAACATGCAACAGAAATAAGGTGATGAACACCTTAATTGTTTTTGTTACTAATATTAATTAATTTAACACTATTACATGTTATGATTTATGATGTTTTGTTCTTTGTTTTAATTTAGAATTTGTATAAAAGTCTGAGTGAAGTGAAGTCTGAAGTGGAAATGGTGATAAAAACGGGACGTCAAATTGTACAGAAAAAGCAGACAGAAAACCCCAAAGAGCTTGATGAAAGAGTAACAGCTTTGAAATTGCATTATAATGAGTTGGGTGCGAAGGTGAGAGCATATGACACCGAAAATGCTACGCTGCACTTTCCTTAGCATTATGGACAATTATCTGTGTAAATTAGGTATAATTAGGGCCTCAAACATTATTATTGTCATGCTCTTTCTCCCGCCCCCTCTCTTTTTTGCATATAGCCATGTGCAGTGTGTATGGGTAGTATTCATTAATCAATGAGAGTGTGCTCATAGTTTCATAGTTTGTAAACTATGTGAGGTTCAGGGATTATTTTTATTGGTCTATCATTGCGTTCTAAAGGGCTTCTTTGTTCCAAATTTTCCTTCTTTGCATTACATAAATCCACTTGTTGTTGTGGTTGTTGTTGTTGTGTGTGTGTGTGTGTGTGTTTCTTTTTGAGACAGAGTCTCACTACCCAGTTCAGGCTGGCCTTGAGGTCACTTTGTAGCCTGGGCTGGTCTCAAACTCACAACGGTCATCCTGCCTCAGCCTCCCGAGTGCTGGGATTACAAGCATGTACCACCACACCTGGCTAAATTATAATGATTTGAATACTGCTAAATATTGTAAACTATGAAATCTATTTATATTTGATCTAACAGAGTTGACACCTTCCAGGTAGACCATATTTAGAGCAATGAATTTGGCACCAAAGAACGCCTTGCATAATCCACCCCACTTGTCTAATAAGATAGCATGGAGAGACAATTAATCCTATTTTCTGTGATTTTGTTTTCATTGCACTGATAAGTGTATCATGAATAATTTTATCTCACTGTTAACTAAAGTTGCTTTGAGTTGATTTTTATATAATGTAAGATAAAAGTGTAATTTTACTCCTTTGCATGTTGAAATCCCCTTTTTTTCAGCACCATTTATTGAACAGACTGTTCTTTGCCCATTGTGTACTCTTGGCATCTTTTTTGAAGACCAGATAATTGTTGATGTGAGATTCATTTGTGGGCTTTCTTTTCTGTTCCTTTATTCTGTGTGTCTGTTGTAATGCTAGTAATATGTTATTTAAATTACTAGAGCTTTGTACTGTATTTTGAAGTCAGATAGTAGGATCATCCTAACTTTGTTCTTTTTGCCCAATACTTTGCTGTTTGTCTTTCCTAATTCCACATAAAAGTTTATTTTACCCAAAAAAATCATTGAAATTTGCATAAGAATCCTATTGAATTTAATGATAACTTTGGGTAATAAAAAATTTTAACAATATTATCTCCTTAATCTATGATCATAGGATATCTTTACATTTATATATGTTCCATCAATTTATGTTATCAGGGTATATATTTTTCAATATATTTTTTAAGTTCCTTGGTAAAAGTTATTACAAGCACAATTTTTATGTTATTATAACTGTGGTATTTTCTTGCTTTCCTTTGGAAATTTCTTGTTAGTGTATAGAAATGTTACTGAATTTTTTTCACATCTAAATCTTTATTGACTTTACTAGTTTGAATAATTTTTTAAAACCTTCTATTTTTATGTATATGATTATTTCATCTGCAAACTCAAATAATTAAACTTTCCAATTTGCTAATTATAAAAAGTAATCATAAAAACTTGAGTTGTCAACATTAAAAACTGACCTGACCTTTTCTCTATCATTATTTTGTTTTCTGATATTTAGGTAAGAATTTCCGGTGCTCAGTTAAAATGTAAAATATTCAAGTTATAATATTTATTTCTTCTAAAATTTACCATAGTGAAGTGTTTCTGAAGACAGACATTTTAACCTGAATTAATATTACACAATATGTATATATGTGCATAACTCAAAACATCATATTATTTCATTAATATGTATATATTATGCTTCTCTTTGTCAGTTAAAGATTGATTTATGTAAAAATGCAAGTTGCAATACCTTCACATTATGTAGTATATGATAGAGTATTTTCTTAGTAATTTCAATAATGAGCTTATTTTCTTAAACTTACTCTGTATTATTTGTTTTTATGGTAATTTCTCAGTAAATACTTATTTAAGTACTGTGATGTCTCTAAAGGTGGAGCTAGTTTATGGTAGTTTTACTTTTGTGATGCTTAGTGAAGAAGAATAAATCAGTGATGGATAAATTTTTGGCCTGAGGACCAAATGAGGAAAACATAAAACTAGACTTTCCCTTTTTTTGGGGGGGAGGGCATTCACTGGGAATCAAACTCAAGACCTTTTGCTTGCCAGTTAGGCACTGTGTCACTGAGCTATATCCCTGGCACAAGACTAGACTTTCAAATGTGTAATTTTATTGTGACTGAGCTGAGCCCCATGGGGATGGAAAGTTACATTTTCACAAGTCTATTTTCTAACTTTACTGAATGTAAAATCATTGGAAAATTGCCACCTCATTTCACAAACAAATGTAAATCTTTGTCTGTATTTGAGAAGTAACCATGCATAGGCAGATTTCTAATATTTCATCTTGAAAGTAGATTGATGAATATGGTTTCAAGCTATTAATTGTCGATTGCTTGTCCCTGAAAATAAATTTTAGATTTAAATATAAATCTGAAATATAATTATTGTTTTATTTTGATATATTTTTGCTGTCATCATATAACAAAATGTTCTCATATTTTTGCAAAGATAAGGAACACTGATACTTGACCAATAGCAAAGATGATTATAATTTTGATAGATGATACCTTTCAACTGTTTGCTTAGTCCAACAAGGTTCTTTTGAATAAGACCCCCTCATGCCCTTCTAGACAAATCTGTCCTTATGTTGGAGGTCACACCAGGGAGAAAAGATATCTACATTTGATGTCTCATTCCAGTATTTATCAATTTTCACAGGTGACAGTTTTTTCCACATTTGCAGTAAATTTTGGAAGACAGAATAATCTCTAGTCTCTAATCAATTGGAAATCAAATAATCTCTAAGATTAACCGTAATGGTACAATTTATTCAATTTATGAATACCAATTCTCTTTATGTTCAACTCTGTATACTTCCAGCAGTGTGTCCTCTGCTAAAGTTATATACGAATGAGTATCTCTTTCTTATTAAAAAAGCATTTTGGGAAAAGTGACACTCTCAGTTTACATATTTAAATATAAATTATTGTCTGTTCCATAAAGAATTTCCAGAAAATATTTGCCTTTGCAAGAGTAAATTTGACATAAAATAATGTAGAATAAACTGGTTAGACTTTAAAGCAGTAAAAGTGATATTAGAAGATGATAAATGCCCTAAATTGGTTATTATTAAGAATTAAATGACTCTCATAATGATATAAATCCCTATTTATCCCTGGAAGTACATATGTGAGAGTTTGTTTATTAAAGCAAATCAAAGGTTCTTAGTAATATCATAAAAGCAAAATAAAAGGATTACTAAGAAACCATGATTTAATACCATGCCAGAATATAGCAAAATTATATGTTAGAAATTTTTTTAATAAAATATAACTTTAGAAATATTAATGATTAAGGGATCATGTATAGGTATGTACAGTGTAAGTCACATATTCCTTGGCAGAGAAAAAATAATTGACTGCATATTGACCTTCACGGCATCTTCAACATTGTCCGTTTCTTTTACAAAAGCAAAGGCAATATGTGATTTCTTTTTATAAAAGATAAACGCTTCAGTTTTAATCCATTTTCGAATTTATGTTGTTGTATTTGCCTTAATTCACCATGTTACATTTTTGTAGTATCAGCTCAGGCTGACATAGCTAAACCTGATAGACTTGGTGGATCAAAAACTAAAAATTTATTTCTCATAGTTTTTAAGTCTGAAAGTTCAAGACCAAGGTCTAAGCCTCTTCACTCCCTGAGGAGAAGTCTTCCAGGCTTGCAATTGGCTGCCTTTTCACAATATCTTCACTTGGTGGCAAAAAAAAAGAGATCACTGTTCAATTCCTCTTGGTGCAGAGTCTCCATCCTAGTAGAGTCTCACACTTACTACCTCGCTCAATCTTAATTACTTCCTGAAGACTAGATATAGAGACTTAAAACAGTAATGTGGCCTTTAGGCACCATTTGTTCCATAGTACCTTACAGTACATGATTTTCTTATTTTAAATATCAACAACTCAGCTTAATTGTTCAATGGATAAAAATGGAATAGTTTCTTTGTCAAAGTATAGTTAATTTTATTGACATATGTCATATTTGTCACCCATGAAATAATACCTATAATTCCTTTTCTGGCTTATCAGTGCCTCATCTTTTAAGGAAATATACATGGATAGGAATACTTATCCTCCCCAAAACACGGTTGTAAGGGGTCAGAAAACAATGACTACTGGAACGGTTTGCTGCAGGTGGCACTCTTTCAAATGTGCATATTCCCCACATACACAAAAGTTGTAACACTCAATTTTCCTTAAGGTGGCAGTGTCTGCTGTCTTTTAAGAAACTGTTAAAATGGATATAAACAAAATATAAATAAATAAAATCAATAATGCATTAGCTCTGGGAAGATAGAATTTCCTTGAAATATTGAATCCAGGAGCCTTTTTTACTAACGGTAAATAGAAAAATAGCTTCGCAGAGAAACGCACCATAAGGTGTATTTCTTTTTTCTCACACATACACATAAAATTCTTACATTCAAAAGGGCAGAAGCATTTGCTTTCCTTAATGGAAAAATAGAAGTGAAAATCTGTAAGCAGAACTGGATTACCAGTCTCTACAACTAAACATTTCTTGTGTACACATTTCTCTTAAAGAGAATGAAGGAATTCATTCAAAATTAGAAATTTATATCGGGGGTTTTGGTGTCCTTTCATGGTTATGGATAGATACTTCTTTTGCCTGTGTTATGTATGTACGTGTAGATGTATATATGTTCATGAGTGTGTAGTCAGTGCTCTTTACTATACACAGGATAAGAGGCACATGAAAGGCATGCGCTTGTGCTACTGTTTTAACCAATTTCCTTGCAGTTGAGGTTAATTTGAACTCTATTTCTCATATGGCTTAGCAAAATACTTATGTTTTTGATATTTTTCTTTACCAGTAAAGTAATAAAATAAATGGCAATAAGACTTTTGCCATCTACCTTCAGGTACAGTTACTCTGGATCCTCCCTGGAAGGAAATAATGGTATAAAAGAAAGTACTGAACTGTTACGATATGTAAAGCTATCTAAATTTTTTTGTGCTTTTACCCTAACAAAAGCCCTTACAATGTGCTAAATAAAATGATTCTATTTAACAGATGTGTAAGCTAAGGTAAATGAAGTATCTTGCTGAGGATCTTAGGCAAGTTGAAATTCCACTGGGTATTGCAGAGCCCAATATGCTTACACTCCACCATGCTGCCTGTGTAGTGTCAAATATTTACACTAATGCTCAGATTCACAGCTTTCATGACAGAAAAATAAGTTTGTTTTTTTTTTTTCACATACTCAAAGGAACATAACAAAACAGGAACAAACTTAGCATAAGAGCAAATTCTTTAATTTATACTGGTTATATTTTCTGCCTTGCGGGTAACAGTTTACGAGTTTTTCTTTCATTTATTACCTCATACAGCATACAAAATGCACTTAGACATTTCTTTGTTTGAGGAATGGAAAGGAGATTAGTAGAGTAATTTACATAGGCATGAGGTAAGGATTACTTGTTTTTCCAATTTGAAATTTATCTGGCTTTTTCTAAGTTGATTATCAAAAGAACCAGCCATTTTTATTAAGCCCAACAACCAACAACTTAACAAAATATAGGCATATCTGGAAAGGCAGTGTATAGTTACAAATGTGGGCAGTCTCTGTGTGAGTTTATGGAAGAATTTGCTTGTGAGGGTCTTGTTTTTAAACTCTGAGCACACTGAAGCAGGAAGCAATCTAGGATGAAGTTTTGCTTTCCTTTATTAATCGAAGTGAGAATTTTGGATTTGCAAGTATGTTTTTGCCCTTATTTGATTAAAATTATAGTTAAGGAGGAAATGGCCTATGCTTGGCATTTTTTTTTTTTTACAAAATTAAGGCATTTAAAGACATACTGACAATAAAATTGATCACTCTAACCATTGCTCACGGATACTATTACCCCTACAGAAATAATAACTTTCTCTATTGTGATACATTACAGACAACAGCAAGTTTCACTTTTATGTAGAAAATCATAAAGTATCTTGCTCATTTTTTGACACTAGGTTTTCTATAGTAAATGGAATATATGTTCCCTTTGATTCTTATCATTCTGATCATTACAGACTTTGGCCACATATTATGCTTTACTTAGATTAGAGAGAAGTAAATATAACTTTTTTCTTCTATGCCAAGAAATTCAAGACATCACATTTTAGACTATGACCTCACCTGACTTATATTGTTTTTATTTACTATGATTTTAAGATCTTATGAATTTTTCTAAAATATCATGTTAAAACATGTAAGAACATACTCTTTAAATGGCAGTAATGTGAAAATTCCAATTAAGTACCTATAAATAAACATGAATGGAAAACTAAATCAAATTACATTTTATTATCATTCCCTTCAGGTAACAGAAAGAAAGCAACAATTGGAGAAATGCTTAAAATTGTCCCGTAAGATGCGGAAGGAAATGAATGTCGTGACAGAATGGCTGGCAGCTACAGATATGGAACTGACAAAGAGGTCAGCAGTTGAAGGAATGCCGAGTAATTTGGATTCTGAAGTTGCCTGGGGAAAGGTAAAACTTTTATTACTGAAGGTTATTTCCAACATACATGAAAACACATA
Organism: Chinchilla lanigera; assembly: GCF_000276665.1. NCBI lineage: Eukaryota > Metazoa > Chordata > Mammalia > Rodentia > Chinchillidae > Chinchilla > Chinchilla lanigera. The sequence goes on from NW_004955535.1 coordinate 2,071,169, forward strand.
GTTACATGTTTTTTTATAAGGAACTTTTAATGTCCCATAATAATAGAACTGTGAATATTATCTTGGTTCATTTTAACCCTTCTTAAAAACTCATCAGTAATGCAGTCTAACTCCATGTGCTGTATTTCAAGACCACAAAAAAAACCAATAGTTAGCTTTAGCAAAGGTCTCTACAAAGCTTAATTGGCATTAGTCCTTAGAAATAAACACATCAAAGGGCCTGTCTGAACACCTGTATCTGAATGTGCCCCCACCAGTTACCTCAGCTGGAGTCCTTTCCTAACTTCCCTCTGTCTTCTAACTAAAGCATTTTTCTGAAAGGCAAAGCAAGGCAAAGTGAAGCAAAGAAAATAGGAGAAATGTGAAAAGATATATCAGCTAGGTGTGCTGGTACATGCCTGTATCCCAGCACTCTGAGACGCTTAGACAGAAGGATCACAATTTTGAGCCTAGTTGAGGCAATTCAGCAAGACCATGTCTCAAAAAATTTATATATATATATATATATATATATATATTATATATATTTGGAACAATGCTTGGTAGTAGAACATTACTGAGTTACAGACAGACAGAAACACAGGAAGGAAGGAAGGAAATCATTAATTATAAAGACAGCCAGAGATAAGGTTCTATGTTCTCCTACCTTGCCTAAGCCTAGACTTCCCAGAAGGACCCAACAACTACAAAGAGGACGAGAGCATAGTGACTATGGACAGTTGGTCTGAATAGGACTTGAAAGCTCAGCAATTTGTCAAGGTCAAAATCAAAACATATCTCAAGGGATCTGTGAAGAGACTATCATTTCTATTACAGAAGGGCATAGGCCCGCCTTTCACCTTCAAAGGGTAAATTCCTCTCCTTTCTTTGAAAGCCAGCCAATCAGACATTTATTGTCGCCTAGAAATTTAAGGTCAAAGCACTCATATCTTAATCTTCTTTTCTTCTTTTTTTCCAGTTCATTCACTACTATATTATTTGAAAGTGCTACAAAAAATAGCTGATACTAATAACATGTTTCCATCTCAAAGTTTATGAAGGCGTTGGACCATTTAGGTTTAAAAAGTCATAGTACTATATATCCACTCTTGATTTTTTAAAATTAACATACATCTGCCTATATTAACTAGCTGTTTAAGAAATCTGTACTTTATTTTAAATTCAGAATGGCTATCCATATTATCTAAACTTGACAAATTGTAAGTCCATTATACAGCATTTAGAATCATATAATGGGGATAAAATTAAAATCTAGTTTCACACAGATTTAAATAGTGAATAGTAGAGGATTTTTATTGTATAAAAATTTTCAAATATATAGTAGCAACTAACATTCTCTTTGTTTCCATTGAGAATAAATAAGTGTTAGAGTTAAGATTTTTAATTACAGCTATTATTTCAGTAACATATTATATGAGATAATTATAGTAAGGAGTACACAGAGGGTACAGGTTAAAGTTATATCAGCCTTAATTTCCTCTCATGATTCAAACATATATTATATCTCCATTGATTTTTTAGATTAAAATTACAATAACAATTATATGCTCAGATACCGGCTGGACTGGTGAAAGTAATAAGCCAAGAAAAAGCAGCTCAATGAATATATATATATATATATATATATATATATATAAAATTCATGTAAGGTTTGTAGTAGTTCAGGGTAAGGGAAATAGACTTGCTACATAAAATCATCCCAGGGCTTGGCTCATTTTCAGTTGATCATTTTGCAATCATCTCTGTATTTGTATTACCAGCTTACCCACCACTGACACACCTTTTCTGTAGCTCAGGATAAGAAAGTTAATAAAGTAGAGGACAACCAGTTCTCTTTTAATGATGCATTATAAAAGCTCCATGCAGTATTTCTGCTTTTATTCCATTTGCAAGAACTCACATAACCCTATCTACCCATCAGGGAGGATGACAAAATATGATCTACTTGAGTGGCTTTGTATCCTGCTGGAAACAAACTGTACCAGAAAGAGTAGAGAGAATGCATTCTGGGGAGAAATTATCCTGGACTGAACCATGTCAGACGCTCCTTTGATATCATTAGAAAAGACAGAAAAAAGGCCTGTGTGACCTTTCTCTTTATAACATACATGACGTAGTAATGACAGTTCTTAGCTTATGTACACGGAAAAAACAAACAAAAGATTCCAAGATTTTTATGACCTATTAAATAATTAAATATAGTAAAATATACATGGGACATATGATAATGCTATGAAGAGATTCATGAAAACCATCGAGACTTCGTTACCAGTTATCTTATTTCCAAGGGTCATATCTATGATTACTTCTTTCAAAGTGAGTAGGTCGCCTAGATCAGAGGGCTGCCAAAACTAACCACTGCAGAATAGTGTTCTAAAAAACAGAAATGTAATTTCGCACAGTTCTGGAGGATGGAAGCCTAAGATTAGGGTGTCAAGGGTGGTTTCTTCTAAGCTCTCACTTTTTCTTACAGAATGAGCATCAGATTTTTCCCTAAACAGTATTCCCTCTGAACATGTTTGTATCCTGAATTTCTCCTCTTATAATGGCACCAGTCATATCAGATTAGGCATCAGCTTGACTTCATTTTAACACAATTCCTTCTTAGAATTGCTCTCTCCAAATATGGTCACCCTTTGAGGTGCTGGCAATTAGGACTTTGTCATATGAATTTTGGGAATATACAGTCCAGCATATAACAATGGAGGATCTCTATAAATGTAATGTCAAATCTTATCATAATGTTGCACAAAGGAGCAGAGTCAGGTATGAAGGGAATTTGAAAAACTGTTTGCAGTGTACATCAGGCTACAAGAAACTTTAAAATAGCTCACAAACGAATTCTTTATTCCAGCATCCCCATAAATTCATTGACTAAGTTACCTAATCAGGTATTTTTGCATTCATTTCATCCTAAAATTAATAAAATACACAAAATACCATGCTGAAGACATTTGTAGATTTTTTTGTCATAGAGAATGCTTGAGTAGTGTGGAGATGTTTCCAGTGATTGATTTCTTAATTCCTTGGTTCATTCTCAATTAACATCTTTGCAGGGTGGACAGGGAACTTGATTCTAGCTATAGGTCTCATCTGCTATCTTAAAGGATAAGTGTCAAATGTTTTAAAAGTAAATTGCTCAATCATTGGAAGTGCTCTATATTAAATGTATTTGTCCATCACTCTCAAGTAATTTTGACTTAAGAAAATTTGAATATATGCAGTCAAATTATTTTTAAACTGTTTCATTTAATTCTACTGAGTTTTTCTCAATTGTGTTGATCCAAGAACATTATATCTATTTTTATAAGAAAACATATGAATGTCTCAGCAGCGAAATTTTATACACAAAATTTCAGTTGCCCTCAAGATGATTATTTGACCTTTCTCAGATAGAAGCCCTTCAAGTATACTGACTGAAATTAAATACTTTCACTTTTATTTTACCCTATTTTAGTTATATTTATTATGCACCAAATTACAGAAAGAAATATTTAGCAACATACATATAGCACAACTGGGAAATCAAAAATGAATTAAAAAATAAGTAAGTGGAAACTAATTGCAAGAAAATATTTGTACAGAAATATGTCCACAATATCACATAGATGGTAAATGAGAAAGAACGAAGCAAAAAATTCAGCGGCAAATTGCCTACCAGACAAAACCAAAAAGTAAGCATATTTATGAGACACATGCATCAAATTACACAATCATTATGATAAATTTTAACTTTCCTAATATTCTGATAGAATTTTCTAGAACTTTGATTGTGTACAAAACATGCAGTGATTACAAATAATATATTATCCTTGTCAATATCATTATTTATTTTGCCATATTTCTATCACTCTGCCTCTACACAATACAAAAACATAGTGCTAAAGCACCATTAGAGAAAATGATTCTGTCAACAGGATCAAAGATTAAAATACAAGCTTAAAGTACTCTGAAATAATTTTGTTCATAGTCTAGATTTTTCTAAAGAAATAGCCAGGTAACTTTATGATATGCAGCAACTGAGATTTAAAATGCGACCAGGAAACTGAAATATTAAATATAATTAGAATAGAATTTTCTTCAGAAAATAATTTCCTTCTGCAGCTTTCCTCTGGAAAAAAAAAATCATATTCTTTCCAACTGACAACAAATTCGTACACTCTGCTGTGTATCTTTGTGTAAAATAAGATTTTATCATCATGTTTATGGCATAGCACTAAAAGGCTTCAATAGTCAGCATTTCTAACAACACAAAGTTTTGTGTCAGTAACAAACATGAAGACATTGAGTACTGAAGACTTTCAGTTCCAAGCATAAATGAAAAGAGAAAAATTCACCATCAACAATGCAAACATATGTTGACTTCCTTCAGAATCTGTGTGAGTTTCTCAGTGAACAGATTTACTTGAAATCACACTTGGGATACTCAGCGATAAAACTACTGAAAATAAAGTTCATTAATACTCTTAGTTGATAATGTTATATAAAAGATTGTTTGAGAATTTATAGAAGTGCATGAAGTATCAGGAATTGACTTTGCGATGATGTGCCTTTGAAGATCAAAACTAGTGAAGTTTGACAATAAAGCTGTAATAAAAAACCGGGAAAGTCACCCTTAAAACAATACAGATTTCACTAATTTCTAGTAATATAGATTTGACTATTTTCATGTAATATAAAAATTTTAGAGTATTTTTCTTCCTAAGCAGCCATGTTTTATAACTGGGGGAGATTCCTATCTCCATTAGAAAAGTATTGGGACCTTTACAATTCATTTCAGTTTTACCTGCACTATTAAGGTGAGGAAGGAAAGTTTAACAATAAATTAAAATCTAGGCTGTGTTATTGTATATATTCATGTACAGTTCTATACCAATATCCTTCTCATTACTGTTCACACCAAATCTTTAAGGATCTTCAGTACTTGAGTTTTGGCAAAGAAAAAAAAATGAGCATGATTCTGTAATATGCAGTTGGATATTTCATCTGTCTCCCCAGGCTGTGGGTAGCCAGATGACTAGGATTCTATAATGCAATATATCATAGCACTCATGCATCCTTGAGACTTCTCCATGTGCTGCTGGATTTTATTCATGCGTTAATTTAACATTGAATTTTTCATCAACTGTTTGTAAATCACCGTTCCTGTAAAAAAAATTGACCAATACCACCAAAATTCCAAGAAAGTCCCTTTAGGATGGCCAAAAAAACAGTCATCCTATTAAAGTCTTGGCCTAGCCCCAGTCTCCTAGAATGTGTAGATGGTGAACAGCTTAAATAAAAGAGTCACTAGTATGATTTCGGGGAGGCTCTGCAGAGGTCAAAATTCTCTCAGGGAGTAGAGACTATTTGGGAGTAGTATAAGCTGAAAATGGAGAATTTCTGTGAAGATAGAGCCAAAGAAAGCATGTGAGTAGTCCATTTTTGTAAAAGTACTGCAAGTTTTACACTTTTGATTACTCTATCTCAGAAGGAATCAGTATAAAGAGCTGCAAGTCACTGAGTGTAATAATAATGTCCGAAAGTAAAGTTTGCTGACAATGATGTTGTTTCCCATATTGTAAATAAGTAAACGATGCAAAAACTCCAGTAGCCCTATCTTTGATTCTGAATTATCTTCTTAAGGTACTCTAAAGTCGCACCCAATTTGTTATTTTTCCTAAGGATTTGGCAATTGTATGGTTCCGGGCTCCTCAATATGAGGGAAAATGTTACTCTGAGACCATTAAAGGAGCTGACTGACTAGGGATAATTCCAATTCTAGCCAAATTTTTGAGCTTCTTGCTAGAGAAAAATATTTAAGAGATTCACTTAAGATGAAGGTAAATCAAACTAGAGTCAGATGAGCCGGAGCAGAGATGGACAAACTGTAGCTGATGGACCCAATACATTTTTTTTGCCTCTTTTTGTATAATGATATTTATCCAATGGTATACATATGTACAAGGAAACATACAATGGAATTTCCATATAAAATTGCTTGGGAAAATGAAGAGTATTGCATGATACAAAAATATAGGAAATTCAAACATCAATATTCATAAATTAAATTTTACTGGTATATAGCCACTTCCACTTATTTATTTATTATCTGTGGCTACTTTTGCTGGAATACCACAATAGCAGTAATAGTTGTGACATAAATGTCACAGCCCACAAAGCCGAAAATACTTACATTATGGCTATTGACAAGAAAAAGAAAAAAAAAATGAATGTGCCAACATCAGAACCAGAGGAAAGCTAATGTTAAAACAATGTAAGCCTGACTATGGATTTTTGCTATTTTTCTTCCCTGGATAAATATCAGGAGATTGGTATTGCTAGCATCCTTTTGATACACCAGAGATATTGTAGGAGTAGTCTTTCCTAAGTATAATCCTTCGTTTAAGTTTTGCTCCTGCTCAGAATTCAGTAGTCAAACATTCAAAACCATAAATGCTACAACAAAAACATGTTCCTCACAAAAGATACTGGGTCATGCATCACACAATTTTGGATGTTTAAAAGTAGAATCTACTTGGAGAGATCTCTAAACCCAAGAATATCTGAAGTGTTCCGTGTCAGATGCTTAGTGATCCTACAAGAGAAAGAATGAGAGAACTTCCAAAAAGACCTAGGATGAGTGCAGGGATGAACAACTGAAATGACAGCTACAAGCAAGATAACTATGCTCTCTGGTTTCACCCTGCAAGCTCCATTCCTGACTGCAGGTATAGAAAAAACATTTCAAAAGTCCAAATTGTTAAAAAGCTAAAGGAAAACATTTTAAAATTAAAGAATCGGGAGGGAGAGATTATACAATTATAGCAGAAATGAGATAAATGTGTGATAATGAGAATTGAAAAGACAAACTAATAATGGTTTATTTTGAATTCGTAAAGCCAGGTAATCCTTCCACAGTATTTTACAATTCAAAGAGTACACTTAAAACAGAGTAGCATTAAGGAGAGAAAAGTTAATATTTTGAAAAAATGGGCTATGTTTATCTGCATGGTCTGGACATCAGAGAAGTCATGAGGGAGGTGTTACTGTCACATTTGTATCCTGCTGGTGAACAGAGATTTTCCGTTTCATACCTCACAACACCCTATTATAGAAGTTTACCAAGTTGAGATCAGGAATACTGATGTCTATAGAGTATAACTGATGGGAAAAATGGTAGGCAGCTGGATTACTAGCATTTGAAGAGTTTGACTATAGGCAGTGCACAGGATCTTTGAGATGTAGTGATAAACTCGACTCTCTGGGACTATGATATAGACATTACTGATTCACTTGAGTACAGGAAAAATATTTTTTGGTCATTGTTGCTTCCTATGTGCAGACACAGTTTAACATATCGTACATGGCCATTAAATATCTGTTTGAACATAAATTGTGATTCAACAGATAAAATACCAAAGCATTTCTAGGGAGAAAAGAAAAATGCTTATCTGTATTTAAAACTGGTCAAGTTTTAGAAAAAATGAGAACATGAATAATCTTATCAAATGCTCCCATTTTGTACATGAGGACAAAGAAGTACTGGTGCATAGTAAAACCTTAAGCATCTCTGATTCCATCGACTTTTCCACTATACCAAATTGTTAGAAAACTCATTTACTAGTGATTGTAAAGCAATATAACTCTAAAATACCACAAAAAGTATTCATTATCCACAAAAATATAAACTAAACTATGGTAAATTTAAATGTCAATCTTCATAAAATGAAACTATGTACATTTATCACCTATTGCAGTCTGTAGTCTGTTCCCACTGACATTATTTTGGATTTCAAGAATTATTTTTTAATGTCTTAACATCATTCTTATTAGTTGTATATAAGGAAATCAATTTTGAATTTCCATTTAATGGACAAAAATGTTTAGCATATGAATTTAACGTGAAAATATAGCAACAAGAAAGTCCATGAATATGTAATTAAATGGAAGTTTCTTTCTCTAATGATAATGATGTTTGTAAAAGTTGAATCTATTTGATTTTCTGCTTTTACCACTAATACGTTTCACATATTATTTCTAATTCAGTTTCATTCACCAAAACTCCTAAGTCAGTTGAATAATGCAGTTGCATTAAATCCCTTCAATATCCATGGAGGCATCTGAAAATTAAAATGGTCAAGTATGTTTACCTGGAAAGAAGTTTGGTTGTATAATATATTGAAACCATCGGCTTTTATGATAATTCATATTTATCTTTTTTGATAAACTTACCAATAGATTTTATTAACAGTAGTGTTAGTATACAAAGAGTTTTCAGAGAGGACACACATAGAAATTGCCAAATTTATTTCAGAGTATTAAGTAGTATAAAATAATTTGTGCATTAATTGTTACTTATTTAACAAATTATTGTACTACGCATATTTATTTCATAGACATATTTTAGAATATCCAACATCAAGAACAATTATTAGTTTCTTCAATTACTTTTGGATTGCCATTTCACTTCTAAGATTAAATGACTATCACCCAGTAGAACCTCTTGACAGAATTTGCCCATTTTACAGTGGTTCTCGGGCTGGGGATTTAGCTCAGCGGCAAAAGCGCCTGCCTGGCAAGCGCAAGGTCGTGAGTTCGGTTCCCGGTACCGGAGAAAAAAAAAAAAAAAAAAAAAAAAAAAACAGTACAGTGGTTCTCAACATTGAAGACATGTTGAAATCACCTGGGAATCCTGAAAAGCATACCAATGTTCACAACACACTCCCAGAGATTCTGGTTTAACTAATCTGTCCAAGTGTAGCTAGTGACTCTAATATTCAGCATTCTAGATAATGCCATACAGGCAAAGTCCATGAATTTCAAATAGTCTGATAGGACCTACATTTAGTTCAGTCAACTATATCCTGTATTGTTTTTAAACAATCAGCTTTCACTTTAAAGAAATCTGGTTTTTGCTCCTAGTTGCTAGATTATCTGGATAATTGCCTCAACTCATCACTCCTTTTAGCTATAAAAGCATGCAAAGTATTACTTATTTCTAAAGTCTGTTACACTATCATCCTCATGAAAAATTACATATCTTTTTTAAGGAGAGCACAGTAATTTATCTGTGAAGTGAAATAACACTAGCAGATCATTAACTTGGTACAATGAATGCATCAAGCAGCTGTTACTTAGAAAATAGAACATCTGTTAAATGCCATTGAAGCCACTATTCACTGTCATTATAGTTATAGCTATAATTTCTATTCTGCACATTCTACTTTCATGAAATTCTTCTTTAATAGACAATACATTATTAATAAAAAGTCAATACGCATTACTATAAAATCCACTAGTTAATGTTTTATATTCTTCTTTAATCTATCATTATATTATTCCATCACATGAGCCTAATAGTAAAATATGTCCTAAACCTCAAGCTATGATAGAATAATGCAAAGGCCTGAAAAAACAATTAATATTAAATTTCAGCATGTTCAAGACATATTAGGTTGTACAACACACCATTAACTTGGTCTCAGCTGTTGAGGATGAAAACACACACATTTCCACTTTAAAGGTAATTATAAACTGTATATTTTAACTTCACTTAAAAAACCTTCCCATATGTATGAATGTATTATATATATATATATATATATATATATATATATATATATATATATAGTGTACCTAAAAGGTAAAAGAACTCCACTGGTCAGAAATGATGTAATATTTTCATAGACTGTGCAAAATTTAGATGGCTACTGGATCCTTTTAAGATATCTTCACTGACCATATTAGTTGATCCTTCATCTATATTACAGGGAACATGCTCAAGGGCTAAAGAGCTGAAATGCAAATTTAGTAGTGTCCTAGTGGTACAGGGATAGTTATATAAGAGTTCACAGGCATATGCTTGCCTAAATGTGGAGAGGAGTAAGACACAATATCTAGAGCAAGCAATGCTGAAGAGGTTAAAAACTTTTAAGAACAGGGGTTGAGAATAAAAAGATATCACACAGAGAAATTACCCTGAGAATGTAAGGCCTGGAAAAATTCCCAGAAAATTTGTGGAAAGTATTAAAAAAGTTCAGATAATGAGAAATGGGTCAGGAAGAGGGTCAGGCCCCTGGAGGAAAATATTTGTGCATTTTTTCCAATGAGAGCAGCTAATTATCCCATGTTTTACCATTATACCTGTAAATAAAATCTGAGAAAATGTTTTCACCCCTTGAATGGCATGGTTCCCAGAGACCAACAATTGATGTAGCTCATAGATGGGAGAAGGAAGTCCGAATGTTTTTTTCATAATTCCCCTGAACATAGGGCATGTTTTCACAAGAAGAAATTTAACCTAGGTTGCGCATTACTTCATTAAAAAGATGTTAGAGTGGCATTTAAATTGTCATGATTAGGATATAGATAGAAAATTTATTTGAAATCATGAAATTTAGGGCTTAATATTTATACTATTCTAGAGCTATCCTTTTATAAATTATACACAAGGAAAACAATAATGTGTTAGAGCAGTTGGCAATTTACAATTATATTTGAATTTTATTCATACCAGACATTTTTCTTTTGTTATGAAAACTCTTTGTGTAGGTATAAGGTCCACATTTATTTACCCTTGCATCTCCAGAAGTGAACTTATAACCATCTCATTGGTCAATAGAAAACACAACCCATATAATCTAGCTTTTTATTCATCCATAAAATCAAGCCTTGGAGCTAACTTATTACTGCAGGAGGAAAAGTAACTAAAGGGTCTGAGCTATAAGTTAGTCAACCTTTTAGTTAATGAATTTGAAGTATCTCCTTCATCATAAATGTAGACCTTCCAGAACTTTCTGTATACTTCCACAAAACATGAGAAGAAACCATGTGTGCTGAGGATCGAATTCTTTTCAAAAGGAGGATGTGTCATGAGTTTTTTTTTTCATTTTTTCATCATCTTGACTACTCAATAAATCGCTCTAGCTCCCTTAAAGGGGAATGAATAATGGTATAAAATGACAAAAACAATAGCTTTGCTGTAGTTCTCAATCCATCTGTAGGTGTAGACATTCTTCTGTTATGGAAAATCTATAGAGCATGGAAAAATGGTTTCTCGATGCCTCATAAAATGTATGTTTTTGTTTTCATTATGTACCCCATATTCCCCATTTAATTATCTTGCATGCTCAACTTTATACCTTCTAATCACTTTGTAGTTTTCTTTAGTCAACCTAAGATACAACCCTCCAACTTCAAGTGATACCTCTTCCTTGAAGACATTCATGTTTATCTGAGGCATAAAAAGGATGTTCTTTTTAATAGGATATTAAATGACTAAATTTCAGCTTTTTACCCGAGGTACATTATAGGCACAAGTACAGCAGGGCATGCCAAGATTGCCTCTTTCCTTATTTCTGGCACTGAATAACATGGGATAAGGTGAATGCCAGGCCTCTGGTGTACATTGACTAAGTAAAAATTTAGGAACCTCTTCAGAAAGCAACATTAGCATATGGTTTGTGGTCTCTGATGTTGTTAAGGTATACTTTTGAGTAAAAATACTTTTGGAGGGGACAACATTAAAAATCATTAAATGAACACAATAGTTTTTAGAAAAATCTTTACAAATAGTAGAAAATGAGATTGCTCTTAAACATCACATACAAAAGTTTAACTCAGCATCTCTTTTGTTCAATCAAATGTAAATTTTCTGTGACTCTTGACTATCGGCAGTCATGAACCACCACAATGGTCCCTGCTTTTATCAAGCACATGTCACTCTGATGATGAATTTAACATGTTGGAATTGTATCCTATAATTTTGAGAAATCTAGAAATTCACCAGCAATTAGACCACATTTCCTAGCTCTTTGTTTCAATTAACTAAATGAAATATCATTGGACATTAAACATTTCCTTTGAAAATCTCTTGGAGGATTTGGATAGATGTTTGATAATAATATTTATTTGTGATGTAAAGACTATAGGCAACAATAAAACTTTAGTTCAAAACTTCTCTGATCTCTTCTGAAGTTTGGAACTCTTGTTGCCTTTAAATGCCTTGCCTGGTATGTAAGAAACAGATTTGCGTACACAATATTTTTATATCAATGCTAAGACATAACATCTTCATGAAGACATTTTAAGAGATAATGACTCATATATAAAGTAAAATTAATGTTGTGAGGTATTCCCTTTGCAAATAATTCACTTCTAGTGATACACAGTTAGCCTTGAATATAGGCAATAGAATATAGTCAGCAGAGAATGCTCATTTACATGTACTTCCTTGAGAAATCCATAATCACATATAAGTTTTTGAAGGACAAGGTTGTTGTCTGCTTCTCTCTCAATTAACCCACAGTGCTTACAATAATGGCTAATATCTGTGGTTGTAGAGCTTTTATATTACCAGGAGGACAGACAAAGAATTGAAAGGGATGAAATGTAGCCCATATCTACTCATAAATCATGCTCTACAAGGGTTTATCTATCCAAATGGGATACTTTCATGATTTTCCAAAAGATGTTGAGTAATATCACCTATGATTGTGAAAGAGTAGTGACTGGCACCGAATTGGGATGTAATGAACATTTGTGAATGGTATATAGACAGACTGATCTTATCCAATGCTAAGCTCACGCATGTGCAACAAGTGATACCTGCTCTACAAATAACTATCTGGGTGGTGGCAAAACTATCTATTTGGTGTTAATCACCTTAATTTCAGATATTTTTATATTAAAAGAAACTATTAATAAAATGAGTATGGTAGATTAAAGAAACAGTGATTAATTCTTATATAAATTTTTCATGCAGTCCTTTAATCCACTGTATTCCTGCCTGGTTTTTGGTTGTCAAAGGCAAGAAGAGCAACAGCAAAAAAAATCCTGTTATTGTGAGGGGAGCAGGACTGAAGGACTGGAGGAAAGACAGCCACAGGGATTATTTAGGTGTACTATAAAGATAGAAAAGCCACACTGAGAGCCTCTAGAGATAAGAAATGAGATCTAAATTCGTCTCATGCAGAGTACCTGCCTGGCAAGCGCGAGGTTGTGAGTTCAATTTCTGGTACCAAATAAATAAATAAATAATTTGTCTCATAGAAATAATGCTTTGTCTTTTACATGGACCACGTCTGTTGCTCTCCCTGCTTATATTTCATTTACTTCTCTGCAGGTAGACTTGCAGTACTTTTTCTTATTGCTCCTCCCCAGTTCTGACTTAATTTTGGTTGTCTGTGCTGAGGATGTTGAGCTTTGTTTTTCAAGTGTCTTTTGAGCTCATATTATAATTATAGTCTTTGTGCCTTTTAGTTAATCTTTTTGAGAAAGAATCTGTTATGATCTGGCTGAGCCTCCTGTGAATGTCCAGCATCTGCCAATCTAGGCAGACAAGAGAAGAGCTGGAATGGATGCAGAAGCACAACAACATTATGTGGTCTGTCATGGCTCATCCTAAGAGACGGAGTGTAGGTAGGGCAGGCAGGAGCCATTTGAACTTGGATCAGATTTTCCATCAACTTACCATATATTTTGTTATATTAGATGTGATCATCTTCATGTTTTATGCATCAAATATTAGTAAGTAGTGATGTTCTTTTATGCAATTTTAATCAGGAATATATAGACATACAGAAATGAGGTCTGTGAACATTCATTGGTAATATACATTTTTATTTTTAATGACCTCTAATTGCAATTAAGCATTTTATCCATTATAAATGTGAGCAATAAACCTCAATGATAGTACTACCATTGGCTTTGTCACCAGTATAAATGACAAGTAATTCTATATCATGTTACATCCATTCCATCTATCTAAAAATATTCTTTATACACAGCACTACATTGTTTTTATTACTTTAAGAAATAAAAGAAGGAAAACATATTAACAAACAAGCATCCGTTTACAAAATAGCATAAGAACAATACAAAAAAAAGAGTTACAGACAAAGTGGTAGGAAAGTAACAATGGTTGTTGTATTACAAATTGATGTCTTCAAAGTGGTTTCTCAAGAAAACAAATAGAGACATACAAGATTGATCAAACAAGTAATCATTAACTGTTCCTTTCTGTATAGCAATAGAAGATAGTAGTACAATTATGTTAGCTATCCTGTATATAAGTATATACATACTTACATAATTTCCCCTTCTTTCCCTTCTCTTTTCCCACATCCCAGTTGGCCTTTATTTTTTATCATTTTCCTTTTGTTTCACAATGTCTATCATACCTCCCAAATTTTATTCACTCTTTCAGGTCTTACACTAGTGAGACAATATGATTCTTACACATGCAGGTCTGATTTATTTCACTTATGTGTATGGTCTCTAGTTGTGACCATTTACTTATAAAAGCCTCGAGTTTATCTTTCTTTATAGCTGAGCAATATTCCATTATATAAAAGTAGAACAATTTTTTTCATCCAGTCCTCAGAGGGTGGACATTGGGTTACTTCCACAGTTTAGCTATTACAAATTGTGCTGCTATGAACATGAGTGCACATATATCACTGTGATATGACAGTTTCAGATCTGGGAAAATACCCAGAAGGGGGATAGCTGAGTTGAATGGGACCTCTAGACCTAGTTTGCTGAGGAATCTCCAAACTGATTTCCACAGTGGTTTCACCAGTCTGCATTCCCATCAGCAGTGGAGAAGAGTTCCTATTTCTCCACAGCCTCGCCAGTATTTGTTATTGGTTGATTTCTTAAGGCTAGCCATTCTTACTGGGGTGAGATGAAATCTCAATGTTGTTTTCATTTGCATTTCTCAAATGACAAATGATGTTTAACACTTTTTCCGTATTTATTTGCCATTTGTATTTCTCTATCTGAGAAGTGTGTATTCATCTCAGCTGCCCATTTTTTTTTTTTTTTTTTTTGTTTTTCTCTGGTACTGGGAACCGAACTCATGACCTTGCGCTTGCCAGGCAGGCGCTTTTGCCACTGAGCTAAATCCCCAGCCCCTTCAGCTGCCCATTTTTGGATCGGGTCTTTGAATTTGGGGGGGCTGATAGTTTTTAATTCTTTATTGTTCTAGATTGAAGATCTTTGTCCGAGGGACAGTCAGCTAAAACTTTTTCCCAGTTTGTAGGCTTTCTTTGTACTCTGCTGGTGATTTCTTTAGAGGTGCAGAAACTTTTCAGTAGGAGGAGATCCCAGTTGTTGATTCTTTGAAGGATTTCCTGTGAAGTTTGGTTTTTGTTCATGAACTCTCTGCCTACCCTTATGTCTTCAAGATATTTACCTGCTTTCTCTTCCAATAGATTTAGTGTTTCTGTTTTAATATTGAGATCTGTATCCATTTTGACTTGAGTTTGGTGCATGGTGATGGACTTAGGTCTATTTTCAATCTTTGGCAGGTGGCAAGCTCAGCACTACTTTGAAATTACCCTAAATACCTGATTCTGGATCTTGTTAGTTAACATGTTAGGAAAGAAACGTGTTTTACTATATATTTTTAAATTTACATTATATTATATTCTACTTTAAATTTCAGTGTAGTTAATTTCCTTTAAATTCCTATTTATTCCATTTCATCCTTTTAAAAACATATTATGGAAAGGGATCCTTAAGCTTTACCTGACGTCAAAGAGACATATGGTACCAAATAACCAGTAGTGGTGATTCTGTGGGACACATGGCATAGTGGGTACGCCGAGCCCTCTCTGTCAGCATGCAAGCCAAGTAGCCCAAGCCAAGGTCTGACACATCATCAGCATTCATACAGCAGCAAAGATCACAGTAATTATGCAAAAGCATATCAAAGGAAAACTTACCTTTCAATAAAAAGTTGTTTGTATCATTCAAAGTTTGTTATTGTATTTTCTTTTTAAGACAAACTATGTCAATATATGAATTTTTCTTTTTTTTAATCTAAAACCTCAGTATTCGGGTTTAATATCAGTATTGGAACTTAGAGATAAATAACTGGGTTTTAGGCTGCAGTTTGGGCCCTTGGTCTCTAAAAGTTTCACCATCAATGGGATGATAATTTTTGCTGTTGAAATGGATTAGCACCATACTGGTTGAGTTTTCTTAAAAGCAGATCCTTATTTATGGATGAGTCTTCAAACATTTGCAATTAGCCACTTCATGTGCAAATTAAGTAAATATAAATACATTCATTTAGATGATATGTATGTTTTAATACACATTTAATGTGTTTTAAATGTATATATATATATATATATATATCATGAACAAATAAAGAAATTAATTATGTTTATGTATGTTCTTTATCCCCAACAGCAAACTACAGTATATATGGCACAATACCCTTGTTCATAAAAAAATATGCTTGTGTGTTTAAATTCTTACAAAGTCTTAACTTGGAAGCCATACATGCAACACTTTCACAAATATTAAATCCTAAGAATTCAATATGTTATTTTAAACTCAATGCTATTATTTTCATAGGCTACTCAGAAAGAGATTGAGAAACAGAAGGTTCACTTGAAGAGTGTCACAGAGCTGGGAGAGGCTTTGAAGACAGTATTGGGCAAGAAAGAGACTTTGGTGGAAGATAAACTCAGTCTTCTGAACAGTAACTGGATAGCAGTCACTTCCCGAGCAGAAGAGTGGCTAAACCTCTTGTTGGTAAGAGAAGAAACCGGAAGCATTATCATTTCTGTCTGTAATGAGAAATAAAATTTGCATAAGCACTCAGTAACAATATTTGTGCTTGGAAATTATCCTCTATTCTACATATATGTTGGCTTTTAGTTCCATATCTATAGGTATCTATACTCCTTTGTCTCTGCACTTGTGCTGTATTCTATATGGAGATCACATTTAAAAATAATTAGAATGATGTCATATTTTTACCTTTTTAGAATTATATGAAATAACATATATTCTTTAAAAGCTTTGCCTAACAAATAATGCCATGGTGTGTCTCTGTACAATTAAGGAATACCAGAAACACATGGAAACTTTTGACCAGAATGTGGATCACATCACAAAGTGGATCATTCAGGCTGATGCACTTTTGGATGAATCTGAGAAAAAGAAAGCCCAATATAAAGAAGACATACTTAAGGTAGCAAATAAAATATTGCAAAAAGTGATTTTCACACTGTACAACAGTTATGTCAATCATATTTGTTATAAAACATACCAGAGACCTCTTAATAAGAGTAAAACAATCCTTCCTTCCTTCCTTCCTTCCTTCCTTCCTTCCTTCCTTCCTTCCTTCCTTGCTTCCTTCCTTCCTCTTTTGAATGGGAACTAATGACATTGAAGAGTTCTACAATCTGTACATCTGACCATACATCTGTACATCTGTACATCACACCGAATTTAAAATCTGCTCAGAAAAGTATTCGAGGATCTATCTTGGTAGCATATTGCAATGTCCTGTCTATTTTAACTGTTGTAAACAGTTGTATCGCGAATCATTTGCCTGCAATCATTCATATAGCCCACCTTAGCGCACACTTGAAATGCAAACAGTTGGATTATTTTCCTATGCCATATTCCAATCAGGACATATTCCAATTTTCTCTATGTCATATTCCAATTTTGAGCATCACTAACCCAAAAATATATGATTCAAAATTTTCCAAAATCCTAAATTTTTGACTCTTCACATGATGTCTTAAGTGGAGAATCCCACATCAAGAAAATTTGTTTCACATTCAAAATGTTTTGAAATATTATATAAAATTAACATTAGGCAATGTGTATAGGGATCTATGAAAAAATAAATGAATTGCATATTTAGACTTGGATCCCATCAATAAGATACATAATTATATAAATGCAAATATTCCAAAATTTTAAAAGTCCAAAATCAAAACACTTCTGTTCCTAAGTATTTTATCCTAAGAATAAAGGATACTTAGCCTGTAAATATTCATAATGCTAAGCTTCTATAAAACTGAATTTTTCATTTTTCAATTACATATTAAATAAACATGGCTTCAGGTTCTTGGTCTTTTTTCTATGAAATTTGGTGTTAGGATATCCTAAGTCATTTTGCTCAAGGATAACTTTTCCTTTCTTTAAAAAAGTTTCTTACAAAGGGGTATGAAAAATATAATAAGCAAATATTGATACTGAATGGGCTCTCTTTGATAATATCTCATTTTTCAATTACTTAGGAAGAGTTGAATTTTACAAGTACCATTTACATTAAGGATTTCTTATTTTATTTTGCTGAAATTTTCAATAATATGTGATTTTTATATGATTTACTACATAAAGAACTCTTAGAATTTATGTGCTTAAAATTAGATGTGCCTGCATACTTTCTACAGATTTTAATTTTTTAATGAAAAACTATGTGTGCATTTTAGACTATTTCTAAAATATATTTACCCTATTGTTTGGGTCTTATTTTGATGTTAATCATTATCTTGATCTAATTAATCCCTTGATATGTAGTCAAAGATGTCATCTTCTGGTGAAATTTCTTCAAAGGTTTTGTGATAATAGAAACTGAGTTACTTACCTTAAAAGCTCTGTGACCTCTTGCATCAGAAAGAACTTTCCTCATAACTCTGCATGTGACACAGAATCCAAATCTGTGAGAAAATCAATTATTTCCGTAACAATGTTATCAACAATGAAGATCTCAAAAGCAGCAGGAAAGACTAGAAATGTGTGCTTCAGCTACCTTCAATCCTGAGCAGACTTAAGTTGTTCTATAGCTGTTAAATGTAGTAAACAGAAGTTCAATATAATTAAATCTAAAATACTATGATTGTTGCATACAACATGGAGAAGTCAAGAAAACATATTTTATTCTTCCTCAGATTACATAAACACTTTAAATACACATGCATCAAGTTTAAGGATAGTGACTTACCCTACTTCTGTTTTATGAAAGTTGACTTTTCCTCCTTCCTTTCTATTCTTCTGAATGTATATGCGCCTCTCCTTCTCTCCTCTCTTTTCTCTCCCCCTCCTTTCTTCCCTCCCCTATTTGCCTTCCTCCCCTCCCCTCCCTTCCTATCCTCTCATCTCTCCTCTCTCACTCTCTCTCTCTCTCTCTCTCTCTCTCTCTCTCTCTCCTTGCCTCCCTCCTTCCATTACTAACTTCAAGCCCTGTTTCTTGCTCATGGAATATAGCGTTTAAAGGCTGAAATGAATGACATACGCCCAAAGGTGGACTCCACGCGTGACCAAGCAGCGAACTTGATGGCAAACCGCGGCGACCACTGCAGGAAACTAGTAGAGCCCAAAATCTCAGAGCTCAACCATCGATTTGCAGCCATTTCTCACAGAATTAAGACTGGAAAGGTAGGAAGATCTACTGGAAGGTGGAAACTAGTGCTAAATGGTCTCTTGCGAAGGTTTCGCAGTGCCCTGAGAGGGGCAAGCAACCCTCACAGCAAGGTTTTTGAAAAGAAAATGAAGGCCAAAATGTATTTAAGGAAATTTTACCACTGACTATCACAGGAGATAAGTCAATCTCTACCTTCTTTCTTTCTTTCTTTTTCTGTCTCTTTTTCTCTCTCACTTTTTTCCCCTGCCACAATTATCCTAGAACTGCATACTGTGCTGGTTTACATATGTATTTTCAGGACTAACCTGAAAAGAACTTTTACAGAAAAGTAACAAATAGCATGCTGCGGGCCAAAATTTTAAAAAGCACAAAATATATCTATCTAAAGAAAGAACTATTGATATTACAATATTTTGCTATTGCTTGTGTGTATTGTAGAACAAATACCGAAAATGAGGCCTTGTACATCTGCATGACATAGGGAATTTGTACCTCTTTACTGGTTGTGCCCATGTGTATTATCTTACTCTTGCTCGTTGCAGACATTGTGACAAAATCTATTACACTATAGTGAAATACTCTAGCCATGAAAACAAATAATTGGACAGCTTTGACATCTTAATTTTTGTAATTTTACATGTCTATTTATAATTATTCCATTTAATGAAAAACGGGATATGACATTTTGCATGGTAGTTTCTCTTTCTCTCTCTCTCTCTCTCTCTCTCTCTATGTATATATATATATATACATTCAATGCAGATCAAATCTTATGTTATTAGTGGTTCACAAAAGTACAAGAATACACATTACTGAATTTAAATTCTTTGAGGAAGATCTGAAATGTAAAGAACTACTCTACATTTTTGTAATGTAGTTTGGTAGATTTTCAATATGGTATGTAATATGCTTTCAAATATAAAATATATGTAAAGATATATTAATGTTTTAGGTACATAAATATCTGCTGGAAATATTAAATATTTCTAGAAAAGCATGATACAATATATCAGGTAAGTACTGATCCCTAGAAAGATAGGTGTTCAAAATTATTTTCATAAGTTCAGACACCCAATAATATAATCTCAAAAGTTTTACATTTTCCAAGGCATTAACAATTGACCATCATGTTATATAAATATACTTGTTTGATGTAGACTTTCAAATTCATGAAAGGTGAAATGAGGAATTCTAAATAGTTTATGCACATGAACCAATTATCTAGCCAGGCACACACCTGTAATCGCAACACTCAGGAGACTGAGGCAGAAGATTGCCACAAGTTTGAGGACAGTCTGGGAACATAGAAAGTTCAACCTGGCATGGACTACATAGTGAGACCCTGTCACAAAAAAACAGAATACAAAAAATTATCTTTAAAACTCAGCTTCCCATAGCATGTATATAGTAATTATCACTTGCACAAAAATCTAACAGGCTATGAAACTTTATTTTGTGTATAGTTATTCTTTAAGAATTTACCCTGCTGCTTAAATGCATTGCTTTTAATTCTGGAAATATCGACCATGTAGCTATTACTTAAAGGACTTTTAGTTCGTTCACCTGTGTTTATATTCTTTCCATCATTTATACACAATTTTAATTAAGTAGTTATTAAATTACTAAATTATAAAGTATTTACAACAGGATATCATTTTCCAATAAATTATGCTATAGGTTTATGACTCACAGATACTATGTTAAAACATGGGAATACATTATCCTCCAACATAGAAATGCAGTTTTAGCTAAGACAAGTGTTTAACCAAGAAAAATTTGTCAGTCTTTGTCCTATATTTTGCATGAATAATGGAAATTATGAATTAAATGAACCACTCAGTTCACTGTTTTTATTTTCTCTTCCAAAGCAAGGTATAAGATACTGCAAGTAAATATTTTCAATTACATATTAATAGACAAAACAGTCTCAGTTTTCCTTTTCAAAGTATAGCATTTTCTGTGAATTACTAAAGATGATAAGATGCAAGAGTGATTCCGTGTGGGTTCTTTGAAGAGGTAATCATTCTTTACAATCAGCAAGAAAAAAGACACACAGATACAGTGTATCTGATACATTTTGCTTATTTATTCAGTGCATGAGTGAATTATATTATTCCCATTGTGCTTCAGAGCATGTGAAAGCACAAGGATATATAAAGATATTTACTTAAGAAATATCTGTTCACAAACACAAAAACAAATATTTATTGTAGTCATAAAATATGTTTAACACTAATAAATCTTCATAGACATGTTCAAATTCTGGCGAGGTAATATTAGCAGAGAAAACAATGGATTTAGAAGATTGACCTCTAAGTCCAACTTTCTCAGTGATAGAGACCACATAATTTTTCTGCATGACTATTTTAGTGTTTATAGGATAAGAGACTTACATTGTATTAGTAGTTTGTAAGAGGAAAACTAGCCTCACTCTCAAATTAATCATTCAAAACAGAATGTATAAACCGGAAAATACTGGAGTTAGTATATGTGAAAGGCTTGTATCGTTTTATCTTTCTTCTCCCTAATTGAGTTTGGGAAATAGAAATTATGCTTACATAATTGTTAAATTCTTGAGTTAGGTTAGTTCTAAAGACCCAGCTAGCTCTAAACTTTACAGTTCTGTAATCTGTTGATTAGTGAGTTACGTTGGATGTTTAATGGCTTATATGTGTTTGCTTATAGAGTAGGAGAATTTGTGAAATGCTAGAAGTTTTAGGGACAGCTTTTGATCTCAAAACTGAGCACCTTTAAAGTGAGATTTATGCAGGATAATATCACATGGGACTATGAGTTTTCGGTCATTGAATCTATGGCTGGGTTTTGTGGAGGAAAATAACCTGAAGAAAATTCAGCTTGATAAGTAAATAAAAGTAGGTTAGGTCTGAATAGGAGTAAATCAGGTTCAGGATAGCTGTTTAAAGGTCAAGTACAAAGGGCAGTTGAGTTAGACAAAAGGTTATGGTGAGAACTCAGTAGGAGGTTCTACACTGACTGTTTGGTGAGGAATGCAAATTTGGGTGCTCCGATGTAAACCACAAGGACTGCCCTTGCAACGTGATTCTAAAACCTGAGAAAGCAACGAGCACTGGCATCTTCAGTTTAGATGGATTGAAGACTTACCTGTTCAGCTGTAGCTTTCTGCAGTGAAGATTCTAGCCCTCAGGAGGAAGGAATTTGGTGAGGAGAAAAGTTCTTAACTTGAAGCCACAAAAATTGCCTTGAATACTAGCTGAGCACATCATTAGCTGTGTTATCTTCAATAGCCCCCTTTAACTCTCAGAGTCTCATTTTCATCTACAAAAATAAGGAAAATGATACCTGTCTTATTTAAACCTCAAGACTTTAGTAAGGATCAACTGATGTAAGGTATGTAAAAACTCATTTAGGAAATCTACTATTATACAGATATGAAATGGTAGAAATCACTGACATCAGTAATCTTTCCATCATTAGATATATTACGTATAAATGGCCAAATTTTGAAGACTGGCACAAAAATTTGACTGAAAAAAAGAAATGCAGGAATAGCTAAATTTTCTTTTGGGCCTCTGCTAAGATGAGCTAGAGCTAATATTATGTGTCTTTACATTTTCAATTCCAAGGACGAGACTGACTGTGAATCAAACTGAGCAAGTTAAGTACAAGGAAGTTCTGCTGTTGTTAATACTTCTCTTAACACACTTGAAATGCTACCAGTTTTTATTTCATTAAAGTTACTCAAAAGTATTCAGTGGTTTTGAAAAAAAACTTCATCTTTCTAAATCTGTGTGAAATCAGTAGAGGAAGTTGTAGATTTAGTGAGAAGGTCATTGTTATAAAAATGACCTGGGGATCATTTTGGAACCCTGAGTAAACTTGTTAGAATCAGAGAGGAGAGCTCTATACCTTGTTTCAACCTTCTGCTTTAGGGAATGTGAGCATGAGGACACAGCTGGGGTAAGAGGATACTGTCAGGAAAAGAAGCTGCCTGGGCCAGAAGGTGGAAAAATAGGAAGTAAGATAGAAAGGGGAAAATAAATTGACTACTTAGTTCAGTTGTTTATGGCAGCTCTACTCCTCTGCATCCTCCCAGCTACCTGGTCTCAGAAGGGAATTAGCAATTTAAGAAAATCAACAGTTGAAGGGACTCATAAATAATGCAGGAAGAGTTGGGCAAAGGAGCAATCTAGATGAACTCTCATGAACTATATACTATTTTCAGATCGTTATATTTGCTACCATGCAGCTGTGTTGGTAGGTAAGATACAGTGGATTTAAGGGGCTTACTGTTTAATGGTGGAGCAAGATAGGTTCACAGATCCTATGTTGAGAGTGGTGCATAGTAAATGAATTCAGCAGCCACTTCAGATGCAGAACAGGTAACAAATCTCGATAAAGTTATGAAAAAGCTCAAGAGTGTGTGCTGAGTTCCATGGAGAGTAAAGTCAGTCTACTTATGGAACTGAGTGCATGGAGCATGAAGTTCTTCTGTAGGTAATAGGACTGAAGAAGATATTTAGACACAGTGTCTGAAACACAGACTTTTATGCTCAACTGAATAGACAGTGAAGAGTTCTTGATTTTTTTAAAGCACTGTTGAAAGATTAATGCCGTGGAGGTTAGAAGGAAAATTCAACTGAATACTAGTCAGAAATTGGAAACCTGCTAGGAGGACATCACAGTACTTTGGATGAGAGACAATCCTGTCCTCGAATAATGGAGTAGCTCTGGGAAGGGAAAGGAAATGAAAGTCTGGCACAGTGAGCGTCAATCTTTTAGTGTTTGTTTGACGTGAAGGATTATTATTAAAACATAGTTTGAGGAGCACGACATCTTGAGATTCTGACTTCGTAAATGTAGAAGAGATGAGCGATTGGATTTCTAAGGTGCTTCTGGGTGATAATGACACTAATGGTCCAGAGACCTCACTTCAAGAAATACTGATTTAGAGGAACTAAAAAATACCTTAGAGATTAGTTATCACCTATGAGAGGGGAGACGATGATTCACTAAAATATGACTGATGATTCAAGACTGAGTGAGTGAGAAAGTCGAACTATGAATTTCAATAACCAAGTACATACTAAGATATATTTGTCATGTATAATTCTTGGTTTCAAAAGAATTTAAACAGATGGCATCTAGCAATGTGCTATTAATATAGGCAGTTAATTTACTCTGTCATAAAATTTATGAAATGTACGTAAACAATTTTGCTTAGATTTTATTTTTCGCTAGGAAATATAGAAACCCTGTTAAAATTAGCATAAAGTTTTAAATATTGGCCCTTAAATTGGTACTAACAAAAAGAAAAGTGAACTTATTTTTTCCCTATCTTTAATGCTTCTGTAAGACATGTGCTATAGGATATGTGTACCATATGATATTTAATTTCTATAATTCCTTGAGAAAATTGCAAGTAGGATTCATTTAGCACAATATGTGTGCAAGCATGTGTGTGTGTCTTTGTGTGTTGCAACTGTCAAATGAGATTTGGACAATTTGGCATCATGCATTGAAATATCCATAGCTTAATTGTTGTAATAATTATAAAGTATCAACTTGTTTGACCTGCAATCAGTGAACAGATATAAAAATAATCTTCCTATGGACAACAGACTTGGTATGTTTTTGCGGGTATAGCATGCCAAAGAGAGAGGCAATGAGTTTTCCATATAATGTAAAATATATTAGAAAAGGAAAAAAAGAACGTGGTCAGGTCTAATGTATTTTACAATATGGATTTATATGTGAATGATAATTGAATGACAGCTTGGCTAGATATTTCAGATCTCCCAAAACATCATTCTGAAATAAATGCGGCAAATTATAAATATGACCTAGAATGTCCAATTAAGATTTACTGAATTTAAAACTTTTAACTCAAACCTAAATTTCTGCAATCACATTTATTAACACATACAAATATTCATCTTTCCCTTCTTGACTATTTCTAATGAAATTCTAATGTAATATCTTTTCAGACAGAAAAGTATACCATTTATTTGCTAGTGCAACTATACTTTCTATATGAATAACCCCTTTTTTATTAAAAATTTCCAAAAACAAATTTTAAAAAGCATACTTAAAGTCTAAAATTCTGTAAATATTTCATAATTTGTAGTGTTCAATATATAATATCTGAAACTAATTTTCTCAGGTAATAATATCAGATTAACACCCAAACTATATATAACATATCTGTTAATTTTGTTTGATTTAAGTAAGAAACAAACCTATCAACAGAATTTCTATGCTAACAAAATGTTTTTATACTTGTAATTGTCTGTTACTAAGGTTAATTCAATTCGTAATAAATCTCTCAGAAACATTTAAATGTTTTCAAAGTAGATATGTAATTGTGTTTAAGCAGTGTCATTTTGTCGAACCGACTGGGTCTCATTAACATGCCACTTGAAATTATTATAGTTATTTGGTGATTCCTGATTATAGTCCTTTATGAGGGAAAATTATTCCTCTTATTGGTGACAGCAGATTAAAAAATAGTTGTTCTTTGGCACAGAGATCTTCAGATATATAGAGAGATCGATGAGAAAAGTAATGAGCTTCTGAAGATAACGTAGAAAATTTAGATGCCAGTCCATTGCTTTGTTCACTCCAATTTGCTGATTCTCAAGGTAGTTTATAATTTCTCTCTAGGTCAGCAAATATGCATTATTGGTCTCTGATGTGTTGGTGTAAACATAATCACTTTCACTCCAAACACAGTGATTTTAGTATACTTCTGTATATGAAAATAAATAAAAAGTTGACCAAAAGTGGAAGGGGGTAAAGAAGGCAGAAAGAATAAAATTGAAAGAAAATTAACAATAGAGATGGTAAATAGTACAAAGTTATCCAAAATGTTTTCGGTGTTACATTATCTATGTCTCTCCCATATATTTTTTAGTTAAAGCCTTTCCTTTTTTATTTGCAACTGCTAAACTCACATAATCATGAAATAGAGAACTATTCCAACTTATACTTAACAAGAAGTAGCCAGTGGGCTGATTCTTGACCTACAAATATATGTTATCCAAACACTGGGTGTTTTTTTTTTACTCAATTCTGAAGTGTGTAACCATGAAATAAATCTCAAAATTCAATATCAGTAAGGATGTATTAGATAATTTCCCCAGATTAGCTTCACAAATTGGGCACATTTTCATCATCAAAACATTAAATGTAAACCAATGTGTTATCTAATATCAATATAATGCAACCACTGAAATATTATTATTCTATTTGTTTAATTTATAGAACATATTTCTTAAACTTCTGTAAGGTTAAAATAAGAGGGTGAATGACTATAAATTACTTTAGTTCATTATCTTCGTTCTCACATAGATGCAGTATCTTTTCAATATTCTAATTTATCTATGTAAGTTGTCTTTCCTCTGCAGTTAGTAAGATTTAAAATAACTCTTTATATCATGTCAGTAGTCTGTCTTTTCTGTATTATAACATGTTTCTGGTCCTTGAAACTTTATTCATTTGGTTTCTATGAATTATTTTTTTTAATTTTTCTATACTAATATTGTAATGATGAATTTTCAGAGCCACAAAATGGAAAGCAGAGATTGATCTGAATCAATTTTAAAACAATCTGTAGTACTTGGATTATTTATTTTCAATTTATATTTTAGTGTAATTCCAATACAGTGGTCATTTAATCATGATTACTGAAATTTTAGAGTCTAGATAAATAAATGTTAACTTTGCTGCCTGTGTAAACACAGTCATTATTATACTAGTGTATCTATGCACGCTAAAGTAATATTTAACAAAAGGAAAGCTTACATTTTAATATGGATAAAGTGTATCTGAATAATTTTGAATGCTCTAAATTTACAATGAATCAGTCTGTAATTGGTTGCGCTTTTCTTCAGTCTGTTATTCTTTGTAAACTTGTTATATAAGTTATCTTTAATGCCAAAACTTCAACAATGCCTTAAATTTCATTAATCCTTAAATCTTCCAACAAAGCACAATTAATAATTGTTAAGCAATTTGAAGCAACATTAAAATATCAAGGAAAACAAAGTGTTGTCTTTCTCGGTTTCTCTGTCTCTTCTTTATTTTGTGTCCATTTATCTGTTTATTAAACTTCTCTATGTTCTACTTTATATGTATTTTGTATAACTGCACAGTCATGATAAAGTTCTTGAAATGAAAAGGTAAGTAAAAAAAATTAAATTGTGCAAAAGCTACACTTGGTATATAATTTCTCTGACAAAATTAAAGTTTCTGTTTGATTATTTTCTATATATTTTAAATATATCTGTGTGTACTGTCTAAAATTATGTGATGTGACTGTGATTCTAGTAATTCTGTGATTATGTATTTCATTTAAAGTCAATAGAAGTAATTCATCCAGTAATTAATGTGATTTATCATCCATTGTTTTCAACTACTTTACACAATTTATTGTAACTCTGAATTGAAAAAGTAGGCCTTATATACTTTATATTTTAAATTTTTATGGCTCAAGTGCGAACTTTTAAATTATAAATGCTCTCTAATTATTTTGTTTTAGAAAGTTACATAAGAACTTCAAATTTTAAAGACCAAAGAATGACAAGTAAAACAATTGGTTGGAAAAGTGCCTTCCATATTAGAGTTTTAATGATGTAATGGTGAATTAGTGAAACCTTAAGGAGAAGCCATTGTGTTTTCCCACTCCTTGTGTACAAACAAAGAACATTAATCTGTTGAATGTCAAAGAGCTGATCTGATCCTCCCAATAAAGTAGTTAAAATAATTAGGTTGATTATTTATGGTTATTTTCGTTATAAAATTGGTCACAAGTAAATCAATATGTAGGTAGTTCTAAAACTACTAACTGATACAGTGTCTTGGTTACTTTTCTCTCATTGCTGAAACAAAATACCTGACTCCCAGAATTAAGGAAGGAAAAGCTTATTTAGCTCACAGTCTGTGGAGGTTTCAGTCCATACTCACCTGGCTCCCAGGCAGAGTGGCACGTGGTACAGGGCACCAGTTCATGGCAGTGGAAGACAGCAAAAGCAACAACAGCAAAAGGGGAGGAGTAGCATCAAGTAGCCTCTTTCACTCCCTTACATATGCAAACTATCTTCCCCAGGGTGGGTGTAGCACTCACACCCATGAATCAATCATAAACTCTAGAAGCCTGTCTCATGACTGCATGGGGAGGACGTCCAGATACAAACCATAACATAGGGTAGACTATTTGCTATGGAAATACATAATAGTATAAGATACACTGCCAACTTCAAGGATTAAAACCTACTTGGGAAAACAAAGAATCTATACTTGAAAGTAAGAAACATATTCATATATAAATGAGTGTGCAACACAACTGAGTATGACATGTAAGAGAAATGGGGAATCCTGATATTATAGGTCCACGCTACATTAAGAAGTTTTCCTATATTCAGAGGACATCCTGAAAAATCCCTCACAAAAATCACAATGTAAGTGAAGAAGAATGTCTTCATATGACTAGTCTAAATCTACTCAAATTTATCTAATGAAAGCTCAATACTTTGACTATTATTGGTAAGATATTCCAATAACATTATTCAAACTAATAATGCGCTATCTGTTCTTATGAAAGCCATGGTGAAAATAGTTACTATAGATATATACCATCCAGTTAAGTAGCCATTACATGTACTACTGAGCAATTGAAAAGTGACTATTCCAAAGAAGATGTAGTATCCGTATAAATCATGCATGGATATTAAAGATTTAGTGTGAAAAAATGAGTGTAAAATATCTCATTAATAATTTTACATTTGCTATAGGTGTGTATGGTAATATTCTGGACATATTAATGAAATAAAATATATTATTAAGTTAATTTTACCTTGTTTTATTTTTAATGTGGGAACTAGATCATCTCAGATTGTATATGTCACTTGTATTATATTTCTCCTGAGCCACATTACTCTAAACACTTTGTTTAGAGTGTCTAAAGAAGAAAATTTACTGTAAGGTGATAAAACTTTAGCAAAATATCCATGTGAAACGTCATAATTTTAAAATATGACCTAATACATCATCATCTAAACTCTGCCAAAACATTTTCAGCAATGAGAAACTCACTGCTTTAAAGTCACTCCTTAAAATATTGTGACTCTAAACAGTTGTTTTTATATTACCTTAAAATTCAGGCTCTAAATAATTTCTACCCCTTAATTCTTGTTATTCGCTTTTGAACCACCCAGAATAATTCAAACCCTAATCCCCATAAAGATCTTTTCAAGATGTAATGTCATCTTTGTCCAAGAAATCTAGATCATTTAATTCTGATAATGAAGTCTAAATTTTCATTATCTTGTCTTATAACTAGCGAACCATTAGTAATAATATCACCTAAAATCTTTTTACATGTGCCTTTTTAAAAATACTGAGTCATTCCTAGTACTCTATGTCCCCTATGTCCCTATGTTCCCTATGTCCCCTTGTTAAGATATTTCTGCATTGGAAGTGCCAACAAGCCCAGTCTTCTGACTTTTCTACATAGAAATTGTTTGCTTTTAAAGGAATTCTTGAAATGTTTATTCTCCTATCTTATTACGCCACTATTAGTCATTCATTCACTTATTTGTTCAGGAAATATTTACTTATTAACACCTCTTATGTATCTGGAATAACCCTACTTAAAACAAGACAAACAAATCATCTTCCAGGGTGTCTGTGGAATTTCATCACATTAGCTTTTTCTTCCAAAAATTCTTCATAAAAATTCTGCTTAGGAAAACATACTTGCAGTCTTTGGTGTCTTCCCTGAGACTATCTTGTACCTTATTATACAATAATTAATCAATACTTTTGTTATTCAGGATGATAAAATTTTACAAAGTGGAGCCAAAGTTTCTCCATGTTCACCATTAGCATCTCAGGATTTTGTCAGGAACCTTGGTTCAAAAAAAATCAGTTACCCTTCAAAAACCATGTTTCCAAAGGTCAAGATGTAGAACCGACCCACTGCATGGGTACAGTTTTGAGAGTAAACAATAAGAGCTCCGATTGATTGAACACTTATTTGTGTCAGATGGGTACATAGAGTTTGGAGAGGAAATGATAATGGCCAACCTTTACTGTACATTTATTACATACCAGACGTCATACCAACATAGATGATCCTCACAGCAGCCTTATGAGGTAGATATTCTTGTAAATATATTATAAATAAAAAACCTGAGACTCAAAAAATAAATAATTTAGCTAATAAATGATGGAGCCCAGGTCCAATCCATTCATTCTCCTTCAGGAGCTTCTATTATCTTACCAGAGGATAGAAGGCACTCTCAAGGGCTTGGGGGAGAATAACAAAAGATCACCAAATGGGCTACAAGAGAAGCCTACATGATGAACTCTTTAAAGGCTGCAAGGAACCTTGGGATAAGACTATCATGTTTCAGTTTGGACTTTATTCTATTTGTGCTCAGTAGATGCATAAGGATCTTGAGTAGAAAGATAGTAAAGTGGAAACAGTTTTGGGAAACATAAGGACCTGATCACTGTGTACAGGCTGCAACTGTTGGGCAGAATGCATGTGTTACTCATGTCTCAGGAGGTTATTGTCTGTTCCATGTGAGGACTCAGAATGATGGTGTGAATTGGAATTACAAAGCAAGTGGATCACAGCAAATTAACATTTATTTGATATTTATAAGGTAATAGGAAAAGATGTCCAAGAATGACATAACTTAGGGGTGTGATTGAAAATATGGTGAATATTTGATTTTTTATAAAATGGTTGCAGAAAGATTCATTGCAATTAATTTAAAATACTCCCCCTTGATTCGAACACACTTATCCCAGTGTTCTTACCAATTTCTGAAGCAGTTGTAGAAGTGCTCTTTCATGACTTCAGTTGTGATTTCATGGCTGCGTTGATGTCCTGAATCAATTCAAAGCGTGTACCTTTCATGGTCAGTTTAACCTTGGGAAAGACCCAGACGTTATACTGTGCCAGCTCTGTCAAATATACTGAATGAGGATGCACTGTAATGCTTTGTAGTGATTTACGAGTTTGCCTTTCTGTTGGATGGCATTTGGCAGAAACATTCACCATTTTTTATCATACCTACTAAGTTTCTCATGAAACAGGACTCCCAGAACTGCTTCATAAAGTGGCTTAAATGACGAGGTAAGTGTATTCAAACCTGAGAGGTGGTGTTGTGAGGGGAATTAAGTGTGTCATTTAATGTATTTTTAAAAATGTAAACATTCACTCTATATTTCAATCAGCCCTCATATGTTTTAAGCATGGAAGACAGAAAAATGCTAACAGACCTAGGGATGTTATTGTAACTAGTATTTTGAACAAAAGATAATGAGCTCATTTCTGAACATGTCAAAGTAAGAAACTGGCTAGCTGTTGGATGGGAGAGTTTGAAATTCAAAAGTGAGGTCACAGCTAAAGATAGCAATTTGAAAGATAAAGTTATAATTAAAACTGTGGAAAGAAGTATATGTTATTCTGGAAGTAATTTTGGGAAAGGGGTGGACAGGCCCATGTTGTGAGCTTTTGAAACTACTCTACTTGACTATATTGAGAGAAAATTAGCGAGAGAAGAAGCAAGTAGAACAAAACAAGAAAATCAGAGTGCAAATAGAGTCATGTTATTTTAGTATCCAAGTTTTCAATAAGTTATTTGAAACTTTGTGTATCGTATATGCACGAAATCATGTAAAGCTGTTCTTGCCCTTATCAAGGAGCAGCAAATACGAACCACAATTCAATAACATATCATTAAATTAGTATTATATAATTATTATTTTAATTTGAAGAATTGCAATTATTTTACTTTTACAACCCTTTGAATATTATATGATTTTGTAGTATAGAATTATGCTAGTAATAGTGAGATTGTAAGATCTTTAAGTATATTGATAGTACCTCAGTCCGTACTGGTACAAGAAGCTATTATGGTTTTGTAAATGACAAATGATCACTGTATTTTGAAACTACTACTATAATAAGTCACTCTTTAAAGGATACCATAGATCTTTTGGGGAGGCATCAAAGTGCCTCGAAAACACATTTATTCATATTGTATGTGCAAATCATGTCCTAATGAATAGCCTTAAATTATCTACCTCTTTGTCGGTAACAGGCTACCTTTAGATAGTGTATTTGATTCATCTAATAAAGGCAGGGTAAGCCTCTGATAGGGAGTGTGACTGGGAAAGAATAGGTGGGGTCCAAAGTTGATGACTGTGACCATCCTGGACATAAGGCACTGAGAGTAGCTCCTGAATTGGTTTTATAAAGTGAAATAACTCTGAAAGAAAATCAGATTTCTGTAGGGCTTCTATGAGTTTTTAAAAGGTATCATGTATAAAATATTCCCCAGTGTTACGATGGGAAGAAATTAAATACAGAGTAAAGATAAAGTAAGAATCACATTCTATTAACAAAATTTTAATGATGAAGCACTGCCTATTTTTTGGAATATTTGATGTTCAATGTCTTTCTTTCATCACTCCTTTTCAAATATTACGTTTAGAAACTCAAGGGATTTTAAAAGTATTTGAGACTGTGGTCAATATCAATTTCAAAATTAAAGAGACTAATTTTTATAAGGTTGGAAAACATATTTGGATACTTTATGTAAAATATTCTAGGTTTGTTCATGTGAATTGATTTGTCCCACCTAAGAAAACAATTGAATCAAGCTATTATCATTGTTTTTCTTAGAAGAGGATGCCTATCAATTTTTCCATGGTGAAAACATCATTTAAAATGTCTGAGTACATTACTATGCATTATTTTTAAGACTAGGGTGATAATTCTACATTTCTACCTCTGATTACTGCTTTTTGATGAATGAGGTAATTTTTGATAAGACATATTTACCCAAATGGTATTTAAACTGGAATATGTAAAGTACGGTTAAATTTTATGGAATATTAAAAATTAGCCCAGTCAAATGTACATAAAGCAACTTTGATATCACAGAATGATTCGCATTACCTTGCATTTATGTTCAGCTCTGGTGCTGTTGACTGTTTGTCTTTATTTGCATTCTCAGGTTCTTTCTCAGTTGTATCTCAAAACTGCCATAATATGGAAACATAATGCATGTTATTAGTTTAGCAACAGGAGGTTGAATAAATGTATTTCTTTTGGTTTATGTTTCTAATAAAAAGTAATTTTGATTTAAATTAGCACTATCTTTTTTTTTAGGCCTCCATTCCTTTGAAGGAATTGGAGCAGTTTAACTCAGATATACAAAAATTGCTTGAACCACTGGAGGCTGAAATTCAGCAGGGGGTGAATCTGAAAGAGGAAGACTTCAATAAAGATATGGTAAATTGGTTGTGATAAAAGTGTGAATGAAGTAGGAATGAAAATGAATAAATATTTGGAAGGAAATTAGATAACTCACGTCTCCAACTGAATTCACAGAATATACCTGGCTCATTGTGTGATTCTTTTGATTTTCATAAATACAAAGTATTCTTGTTGACCTTTCATCATAAATGCGAAATTTCTATGAAATTGTAATATGGGAGTATTTGTGAATTTTAATAAATAGTTGAATTTTGCTTTGACCTCTGCTATTTTTAAATTCTGGGTAGGGGAATGTAATAAAAAAAAAGAGCCAATTGAAAAATAAACTAGAAACTTTATAATTTCATTGGTCATAGATAGCTGATGTTTTGTGTCAGTCATGTTTTTGATCAGAGGGACAACTTCACACAATACAAGCATTGTTTACTTAAGTTTCACACAAGATGGTTTTACAAAATTTGAGTAAATAATATATATCTAGAATATGTACACATTCAAACAAGGTAAAGAAATATTACCCTTTAGGATGTTCATAGACTCCATTCTCCTACCACCCTGATTAACTTCAAAAGGTTCTTCTTACATTTCACAGTGGCTTGAATATTGCTGCAGCACATCCCTATTCGCTGACTGTTTTCCTTCCCTTCACCTGCTCCTTTCCACAATATTTTTTCTGCTCTTCCACTGCCACCACTTCTGTGGCATACTTAACCTTTACATGTATCATTCTAGAAATTTTCAGAATCATATTAATGACAGCGACCTCCCAGAAAAGGCTTCCACATGACATCACAAGGCAATATTTAAAATTTAAATAGTAGACATGTGAGGTAACAGGAGAAATAGCTCCTCCCACCACTTTTCCCATGGTAGCATTCTGACTTTCTGTAGCTTCCTCAATCAGGAGTCCCCATTACTGGGTTGTGGTGGCCCTGCTAACTGAGCTGGGGGAAAAGACAGACAAGAAGAGGCTTTCCAACTGCCTTCACTTCATGTAGAAGAAGATAGCAGAGAGCGCTGAGGTGAAAAAGTGATGCTTATCTCTTAGCCTGACCACAAACTCTGCACTAGGGTCCTTACCTGGTTGTGGGGAAATAAATGAAGTACGTTTTTTCATATTTCATTTTTGTTCATAGTCTTACAAAATGCCACGAGTTTTAAATGGCATAGTAATATAATTAAGTTCTTTTATAGACTATAAGTATTTGTCTGTGTCTTAGTTTGCATTTCACTAGACTAATAATTTACAAATCTCAACAAAAAGTAATTCCATTTGTTCTAAATAAAATGGATAGATCTTCACTCGTATTGGAGTTTATGCATGCATTTTAGATGTTAATATATTCCAACAAGTACCATAAAAATAATGCACAGATACATGTGATTTCAAAAATTATCATTTTGTAATCTTTAGCTCATTGGCATGCTGAGTGCCATTATATGGAGCGCTTCCTTAATAGAAAATTTTCATATTTAAATTGAAAGATAGATTAACTAGAGATGAAAAATAACATGATCACATAACCACGTAAGTTAGATTAGCACTTTTTCAAGTCATTTTATTTCTAATAAAATTAAAATATTCTTGGAACCTAAAAAGACAAAATACATGTTGAAAAATGTAGTTATTTTTTCAGTCATTTTTTCATGCTGACTTGGTATTCCTTATGTAAAATTAAGAGATATATGACATTTTAAAATTTAACTATTTCCAATATTTGACAGGAATTGATCATATCAATTTTTATTAATACACTCAATCCCAAATTTGAATATTTAGGCTGCAAATGCAAACAAGAAGTCATTAGATAATAATTAGTATACATTTAAACAAAATGTTTTCATATCACAACATGCTGCTATTTTAAAATGTGTTGCCGTCTCACACTTACATGCACACATACATATATTCCTATACACATCACTTAATGTTGTTAATGACAAGATTAATTTACTCCTCCAAACCTTTTTAACTTTTAGATCTATACTAAAACTCAAATTCAAAAGAATATTTTCACAAAAATCACATGTCTAATGAAAAAGTACCTTACTCTGTAAACTTCCAACTATGCCCATATATATATAATATAT
Source organism: Chinchilla lanigera (assembly GCF_000276665.1). Taxonomy (NCBI): domain Eukaryota; kingdom Metazoa; phylum Chordata; class Mammalia; order Rodentia; family Chinchillidae; genus Chinchilla; species Chinchilla lanigera. The sequence continues at coordinate 2,106,697 of NW_004955535.1, forward strand.
ATATATATATATATATATATATTTAAAAAGAGGGAACTTACCTTTTTTAAAAGCTATAATACAAAATAGAAAAGAAAATCTATGAGCACTTTATATTAACTTTCCCTGAAATTTTAAATTGGATTCTTGTGTGTGTTTAAATAACATGTTTTATTATCTCTGTTAACAATGTACAGCTTTTTTAAAACCAAAATGAAGACTGTACTTGTTGTTTTTAATCAGAGTGAAGACAATGAGGGTACTGTAAAAGAATTGTTGCAAAGAGGAGACAACTTACAGCAAAGAATCACAGATGAGAGAAAGCGAGAGGAAATAAAGATAAAACAGCAGCTGTTACAGACAAAACATAATGCTCTCAAGGTATTAGAGCTAAAATTATAATATACCTTGCCTGTGGTTTTTTTCTCATATGTAGGGTAAAATATATTGTGCGTAAATAAAATCTGTTTAAGAATCTTACTCACCAGAAATTCACATTTTCTGTTCAATATATGTGTTTTATTTAGTGTTTTTGTTTTCTGAATTTGAGTCATGTTGCTTTAAATTTGCATTTATTTTTGTTCAGACATATTTCCTCAATAATATCAAAGAACACCAAAATGCACCATTTAGAGTAGCATTTATGCATTTAATTTTTTACTATGCTTTATTTTTATAAACTAATTTTGTATTTGTGTTGAAAATCCTGCACTAACAACCAGAATAACTGACTCTATGTTCTCCATTATTCCTGGTTCTCTTACCTTATCAGTTTTATATAGTAGGTCCAATTTTCACTAACTATACTTGTTTAATAAGGCTTGGATTTATCTCATTTTTTAAAAAATAAACTTTATTGTTCCAGTAAGTCACTCTTTGCAACTAACTATGCTTCTGTAAGAGTCTACTTTCACTTATATAGTAATCCTCAAAAATATTTGTAATTTATTTGAAGAACTGTTTTAATACTAAGCAGTAGTGTAGGGCTTCAAGTACCCATATGCCTCACCTGGACTGTACAGGAAGAAGAGAATAAGCTGTTGATTTTTCTATAATAATATCTCAAAAGTACATTCAATGAGACTGGACATGTGAAGTTTTGTGAAATAACTTTTTTTCATATATCTTTTGCAATATTCACTCTGCATGATGGCTGATTTTCTAATATTTTTAATTGCCAAGCTTTTCATTGTAAATCACTCTTTAGAGGTATGTAATTGTGTAGCTTGATCCATCTAGTGAGTGGATGGAATCTGCTTTTCATATACAAATAAGGGAATAAAACCTTTTTTCTGTACTAAACCGAATAAACACTGCTGAGAATGTAATTACACAATATTGTGCCAATAAGGAATGCACAAGGAAATTCTAATTAGACAGCAGTGTTCTGAAGGTGATTGGTGATAAATATAGTAAATATAAAAGGCCTCTTCCTGGAGGAGCATACAAAGCAAACCACAGTGTGCTCAGAAAGTCAAAAAGCTCTGTAATTCATACCCTCTGGCTGTGACCAAGGTTTCACAACACGTACACTAGTTATATGATGACATGTATCCTAGGGAACAGCAGTATTTTTACATATAGCCTTGTGCTTAGAAAAACAATCTCAGATTTATTATCATCAAGCCCTTTATTTTGGCAAAGATGTGGATTGTATTATGGGTAATGCAAAACTCAACTCTCACTAATGTGGCTATATCTTGGTACCTTTGAAAAGAACAGCACTCCCCACTGGACTCATCACAGGCATTTATTACCTCCACAGGAGGTTTAGAAATGCATTAAAATGTGAAATAAAGTCAATTTTATATTCCCAGTTTTAAGCAAAATGGAGAATGAAACCTCGATCATTCTTGCAAACATACGCTATAAGCAACAAATGAAAACCATCAACTCTGCTTGTTAGACCAGTTTTTGCCAACAAATTCAGAAGCTATGTTCACCTGCCAAGTCTTTCCAGTGCTAGTGCTTATGAAATATTGCAAAGAAAGTCAAAACTTTCCAATGAAATTAATTTCTCAGACATTATTTGATAGGCATCATTTTCTTTTGCTCAAATTAAATTTGTACACAATACCCTAATTGCTACCTCTTTGAAGAAATGAAAGCTGTACATAGAGTTCTTATGTTCCCAGAAATTATAAAATGGCATTTAGACTAATTCAACCAACTATAGAAGACATTTGACTATATTTATAGGAGTAAGATGATTGATCCCTTCTTTGTTTTTTTTTGTTTGTTTGTTTTTTTTGTTTTTTTTTGGGTTTTTCTCCGGTACCGGGAACCGAACTCACGACCTTGCGCTTGCCAGGCAGGCGCTTTTGCCGCTGAGCTAAATCCCCAGCCCCTTGATCCCTTCTTTGTTGATTTATTAAATCAGTCACTTACTACTCTCACTAAGTTGTAGTCTTTTTACATTTAGAACACGGTTTAGCATAATAATGGAGAAAATGGCTATGCAAGCCTTGACAAAAAAATAACTTTCTAATATTTAATTTGTCATTTTTCATGTACATTCACAGCTATAATAACATTAGACATACTTCTACACATGTAACTTGGAACAATTTATACAACAAAATGACTTTATATTTTAATCACACAATTTTAATAGCCTATAAAACATTTTTCTAGGCACTCCTAAATCCATGCCTACATGAAATTGTAATTGTGTTTAACTCGGGGCTGAATATATAAATTTTAGAATTTGATTTATTTTAGGTTTCAGATGCAAGCTCACTATGATTTTGCAAATATTTGGTTAAGTCAACTGTATTTATTAAAGTATTTTATATAGATTACACAACAATTCAGGTAGCTCACTGAGTCAATTAAATATGACAAGATTTCTAAGCAAGTTTGAACACACCAAAGGAAAATACTGTAAGTGTGTTTTTCAGGTTTCTTAGGTTATATTCATGTTTGTCACATACATATGTAATTTAATCATTCATCTCTATATTTTGCATTTATGTGTGGTTTTAAATATAAGGTGTACAAAAAAGATGAGAGACTTGAATTACTTTAAAAATAACTACAGCCAACAGTATACTATACATATATATATATTGATATTTTAATAATATCTGCACCATGAACAGGATTTGAGGTCTCAAAGAAGAAAAAAGGCTCTAGAAATTTCTCATCAGTGGTATCAATACAAGAGGCAGGCTGATGATCTCCTGAAATGCTTGGATGACATTGAAAAAAAATTAGCCAGCCTACCTGAACCCAGAGATGAAAGGAAAATAAAGGTAATGTTGTTTTAGAATGTCAATACTAGATTTTATAGCTAGTGTAATTACTTAACCCGTGAATATTATGTTTAAAATATTGATGTTTTTGTTTCTTTCCTTAGCATTATCTTTGATTTGATGCATCTCTTTGTATTGTGTTTTGTTTTGGTGACTGTACTGTATTAAGTGTTATTTAAATGATGTTATGTTGAATGAATAAAAAGTTTTTATTGTTGACAATGTACAATGAATTAAGCAATGTCATATGTTTTCTTGTAAAATTGTATTGACTTTGTGTATCTTTGTTCCAGATGAACTAATGACTTATCGGTATATGGACGACTTCTTTCTCATATTAGCACATTCATTTCACCAGAGCATCTTCACACTTCAGTGTCAAATCTCTATAGATTTATTTGCATATTGTCTGGCGATGTCTTTTTCTGTTATAATTTTGCATGTTTTATTTTGCTTCATTCTCTGTTGAGTTCCTCAAAACTTCAAAAAAGAAATACTTTACTGAATGGCCCTCTAAAATATATTCAATATGGATAGTCCCTAGTAAAGAATAAGTCATCATTTCAATTTGAGTCAACACAGAGCTCTAGATGAATTCAGGAGAAAGAAAATGTTACATCAATTTCATATTTTCTTAGATAGAATATCTAAAACTGAGCAATCAAATGATACCTGAAATAATATTTGGATTGTTGAGTGAGGAGTGACTCCTTCTATATTTGTAAGTTTTGAAAGATGACAATAAAGGAACAACAGCTTATGAAATTTCTGAGAGAAATATTTGCTGCTTGCAGGTTGGTTGATGTGGTTAGCTAACTGCCCTGGGCCCTGTATTGGTTTTGCTCAATAGGAAATTGATCGTGAATTGCAGAAGAAGAAAGAGGAGCTGAATGCGGTACGTAGGCAAGCTGAGGGCTTGTCTCAGGATGGGGCCGCAATGGCAGTGGAGCCAACTCAGATCCAGCTCAGCAAGCGCTGGCGGGAAATTGAGAGCAAATTTGCTCAGTTTCGAAGACTCAACTTTGCACAAATTGTGAGTTGTTACTGGCAAACCCACATATGTGTTTGCAACTACTACTCTCTTAGCAGAGGCCTACTAACAACACAACACATCTGGGTGCAATTTCAACCTTCTCATGTGCATTTGGAAAGAGAGGCGTTCCCTCACAATGGGCTCCTGTAACCCTAGTGCTGAATTTTTTCAAGTTAAGAACAATAAACTCACAGCTAATAGGAAAATCTCCCATTTCAAAAGTGAAAAGTACATCTTAATTTTCTTTGCTGCATCATACTTCATGACATTGGCAATGTGAATTTGTCAATTTATCATGCATTTACTTTACTTCAGTGTCTAATCCAGAAATACATATTGCTTTCCTAAGATCATCCCATGCTAATTTTACTTTCTTCCTGTATACCTGGTAAAGAAATACTTTGCGAAACATCATCTTATTTCAACCTGCATAAGACCTTATCTCTTTGACTTCAAGAATAATAGTTCAGTCTGCATACCTGGTTTAACTACTTAGTGGATCACAGTGCTAATCAAAAGAACTGGATGTCTAGTAAGATGGTCGGTTATTGACAGCAGATGAACAATGTCAAACTGAAATGTTACAAGCCAAAAGGCAAAGGAATGACGCTCCTTCTTTTGAACAAATGGATGGAAAGTGTGTGATTCTCTCTCTAAAGGGGCGATTCAGAATTATAAGATTGGTCTTAGTTCATTTTAATAGGGTATAAATCACAGAGATTTTCTGACAGATATAGTTCTTGTTTCTATTCCAAGTTCTTGCAAGATGAAGATGAACAAACACCATCTGTAATTACTCAGGAAAGTGCTCCTCACTAAACCAGGATGTAATAAGTCTGGAAAATAAGGCTTCAGCATTATGTCAGGTTGAATCATATGAAGCAAACAGATAGTCAACAATTTTGCCCTATGTTAATGACAGTTTCATATAGTTCAGCCTGTAAGTGAGATTTAAAAGGAAGTTCTATTTTGATATTGTTGAGTTAATTTACTGTGGTATATTTTTAACTATTTCTAAGTTAACACAGATGTAAACATAGGGAAAATATACGGCAATTTTAGTCACTTTTTAAATCATGAATATACTTTTTCTACGAAATCCAATACCTCTGAAGTTTAATAGCACCTAACTATTCTGCACTGGAGGAAATAATATAAGAAATATTGAAACTACATGAAATGTTAAGTTTAACTCTAGCTGACTGAACATTTCAGCCTATTATCATTCACATTATATTTTATAAACATATCATAAATCACTCAAGCTTATGTAACAGGTATCCTCTATGTGCAGATGCAGCCACAAAGGAAATTCTAGTAAAATAGCTTTTCTTTGTTTCAATAGCCCATTTATAGAAGTCCGTTGCTCTGAATTACCTGATATATACTCATTTCTCCATTTCAATTTTACTTCTGTCTTGACATATGCAATGTGCAGGATTAAAATTTGTTATGATCTCGCCATGTTAATTTATCAGTGCTTTAAAGGTCAGTAGACACAAGCCTCAAAATCTCCATAAACCACTCACTTAAAATCTGTATGTCCCTAAGCATAGGAGGTGCTCTACAAATATTTGTACAGTATAACCATGACTATTTTTAAGAAAGAAAAACATAAAAATGGTACAGAATTTCAAAACAAGATGATAGGAAATTAACAGTGGTTCTTATATTGCATATTATTATCTTCAAATTAGTTGCTCAGATTACCTGTCAAAATTAAGGAAGGATAAGTAATCAGTACAAAACTTTAAAACGACAAATCATAGTAAGATGTTAAGATATGTTTGTCTTTAGAAACATTATTTATATGAGAAATTTCCAAAATTCAGAAAGAGAGGGGCTTTCTATATTAATTTTTGTCTGTGTATAAATTATAATAAATTCAATATTATTTGGCATTGGATTTGAATCGGTAGATAAGTAGCTATATCCATAGATACATAAATAAAATGGAGATATTATATTTCATTGATTTCTACTGTATTTTAAAAATTGATTTCCCCATCATCACTAATTAGAGCTGTCCATCTCAATTCTGCCACCTTTGAGAAAGCCACAAGTGAAGAGCTTCATGAAAAGTTATATTTGTAGTAATCATATCATAGGCCTGATGCAGCATAGATTTCCATAGCTTCTGAATTCCTCACATACCCCTGCATTCTCCTTCTGCATTTCTCTCACCTTTATTTCTCTTAACATTCCCTTTCTCTAGATATAGGTTCGAAATTTGTAGTCTGTCATTCATGACAGCAACCATTCAATAGTAGGCAGTCTTGTAACATCTTAGCATTTGAGAAATAAGTTTAAAATGAAAAGTTAATTTTCATTATTTTAAAGAGAAAGATGCAGGAATGATATAAACAGCATACCTTTAAAGTATTTAGGGTAGTGCGTCCCTGGTAGAGCCATACGTGGCAAGATAAACTGCAGAAGAGGCTTGGAATTTTATGTCAGAGAACCATGAGGCAGTAACGGTCTTATTGTGAAAGAACCCAGACAGAAGTACAGACCAATGCAGAGTATACTGTGTATATCAGTGACCCTCCTCAGGGAATGTAAGAAGCAATAAAGGAAAGACAACAGACTGGGAAAGAGCAGGTCAAATTTTTCTCCAGATGTTCACCGTGTGGAAACTCTTGCCCTACTTAGTAATATAACAGAGTTTTTAAGAATTTATTTCCTGTTGGTGTAGAGACTAGGTTGCTCAAGACCAAGCACTGACTATCAACTGAACATAACAATTTTTTTTTCTACAGAATCTATTATGTGGCCTGGTAAGAGTAATATTTCCCAAGGTGAATAAAATGAATATGAACTGTTCTGTTAGGTCTGTGACTGTGGGTAAACTTCTCTCAGCTCCATTTTTCTCATCTCTACAAAGGGAAGATGCATGTTTGTAGAGTGACATAAGGTAATATTTGTGAAACACTCACCATATTATGTGTTAACATGGAAAAAAAGAGTTTAAAAACATGATATGTTTCTAAGCCATTAAGAGATTTAGGCTCAGTATGTACCATTTGCTTCAAGCGTATTAATATAAGATATCCAATGTATTTTGTTCAGTGCAAGTACTAATTTGATACCATAGTCCTTCAGCGAGCAGTTTTGGCTAGATTCCCAGCTTGTTCTCTGAAAATTTCATGTGCACCTGATGACTATCAATGAAAGGCATGATTCTCCCTGAACTTATTGACAGAACTCTATTTGAATTATCGTTCACATGAAGGGAACTAGCAAAGTAAAAGAAAGGTGCTGAAAACAGTTGAAAAGCATTGAAACACACATACATTTCAGTAACCTTAAATGTAGTATGTGACAATTCATCTCAGCTAGCCCAAGCAAAGGCAACCACAAAATTACCCAGTGAAGGAACTTCCACAACCAAAGGCTGATATGGAACTGCTGAACAAAGTAAACTCACAGACCACAGTTACAATGGTTGTGAAAAATTGTCTTTGTCTAAACAACATCAGAAGCTAATATAAAAAGGTGAATGTACATTTAATGAACTAAAGAAACGAGATGAGAGAATAGTCAGAGAAAACTTTAAAATAAGCATTTCATTGCTCAAAAATAAAAAGAACAGAATGTAAATTATACAATTAGTGCAGGCTGTTTTGAAGAGTCATGGGAAGATATGAAAACACAGAAAGTCCAGAAAGAAAAATTTGATTAGTAAAAGTGATTCAAACAACTTTTTAAAAAGTTGGTTTATAACAGAACAAAGAATGTATTAATTGGGAGATGCTGAGGAAAGTTTTGTTTTGCTGAAAGAATTAGACGATGTGAAGAATACAGTATAAAGCTCGAACATACACAAGAAAAGAGGCCTGGATTGCAAAAATGGAGAGCATGGCAGAAAGATATGATTTTATTATATGTAGCTGACATTACATAGCACTGAATAAATTTCAATTTGCATGAGTCTTTACATTGAATACTATTCTATCAGTGTTTAAAAAATAAAAGTGTGTCCATCCACAGCTCACTAGCTCTGAATGAAACTCAGACATCAAATGACAAAGGAGGTATCACAAAAGTTACTGAAGGCAAGATCGAATGCTTACAGGGGACAATATCAGCAGACTTTTCATAAACGACAGACACTAGAATATAATAAATGTGGGAAGATCTTCAAAATACTACACAAATTTTCCAATACCAGGTAAATTATGATTCAAGAATAAAGATAAAATATACTCAGACATACAGCTAGTATTATATAAAGTAAAACAAGTGTAATTTAATATTGTTAAAAGTACTACTCAACATTATACTTGAGGAACAGGGAATATAAAAGTGGAAGGAAGGATAACGCTATGAAAAAGGTGTGTAATTCATTTCTATATGAAAAACAACATGTTAACATATCTTGTAGCAAATGACTAACATTCTGGTAAGTGCAGCAAAGGAAAACACAGAGTATTACAAAAGAGGAGAATTTTTTTTAACTGACCCTACACTATGAAGAGCACAATATGAGACTGGTTCTAGATAGTACCAACAGACATAGGACTACTAGATGATGTACTTCATGGAAATTTCTGCCACCTATCATGTTTCTAGAAAGCAAAGCTCTCTAGGAACTTCAGCAAAGCATGAAAACCTAAACTTCAGAAAAGCATGTAAGCATGCCCTGAACAGCTGTAAACTTGACCTGCCTCTGAAAGGGAGAACACAAAAACACATTTCACCTTAGAAGGAAAAGAAATGCGCTGTTTTCTAAGTACAGTAGCTCTAATTGTCCTGGATATCCTATGACCTCAAATATGAAGTTTATGATGCTTATGTTCAGCATTTCTTCTCTGGAAGGCCTAAAGAAAGCCTCAGCTACAGAACAGCCAATCAAGAGTAAGTGATCCACCGCACTCCTCACTAACCCATATCTAAATTAATTGGTGTCTACATCTCTAGATGTTGGTAAATTGCACCTTCATTTAGAGGTAAAACCTGCATGTCATCCATGATTATGCTTCTTTTTTATTAACATAATTGATTTCAAATTCTGCTAAGTTTACCTGCAGAATACATCTTTCAACAAAACACTCCTCAGAGCCAGTTATGGTGGTGCATGCCTGTAATCCCAGCACAAGGGAGGGAGGCTGAGGCAGAAGGATCTCTGTGAGTTTGAGGCCAACCTAGGATACATAAAAGAATTCAAGGCTATCCTGCACCACATAGTGAAACCCTGTCTCAAAAAAATAAGAAGAAACTGCTCCTCAGTATCTGCATAACAGAAGCCTAGTCTACAAAATCATTTCTCATGATGCTGATGCATCTGTAATGCTTGCTCGAATTCTTTTCCCACCTACACTTTATTTATTCTGGTGATGTTAGAGGGTGCCTTTCTGTGATAGAAATGAGATGGTATCAAGCCCCTGCTGCCTGTTCCCTTTCAGTGAAATCCTATGAGTTTCTACATTGTCTAGTCACTGCCTGTCACTCATTACTCAAACTATCTCCTGTTTTGGTATTTTGCTGCCATTATGGTATGAAGTTATCTCATCTATATTTAAACACACTAGCTTAGGGGCTGGGGATTTAGCTCAGCGGCAAAAGCGCCTGCCTGGCAAGCGCAAGGTCGTGAGTTTGGTTCCCGGTACCGGAGAAAAACCAAAAAACCAAAAAAAATAAAAAATAAAAAATAAACACACTAGTTTAATTTCTATTGCAAGAGCTATATATGTAGTTGGATTTTTTATTCATTTTTATTTTAAAGAGAGTAGTACATGAGAAACAAACAAACAAACAAAAAAATAGAACAGTAGCACCATACCAGTATCACGAACATAAACGAATCAAAGCAAGAACATTCAAAGTGATACAGGGTCTCAAGACAAATTAAAAAAAAAAAACAATGGTTGCTATATTGCATATTGTATGCTCAGCTCCATTGCTCAGATTATCAGATGCAAGAATGAAAGATTGCTCAAACCATTAAAGAGAATAAGAAAATAATTCTTCAATAAAACATTAATTTGGAGATTCCTCACAAAACTAGGATCAGAAGTTCCATTTAACCCAGCTATTCCCCTTCTGGGTAATTTTTTCCCAGAATAATTAAAGACATCATACCACAGCGATATATGTGCACCCGTGTTTATAGCAGCACAATTATTATAGCTAAATCTTGGAAACAACCCAGATGCCCATCCACTGAGGAATGGATAAAAAAGTTGTGGTACTTTTATACAAGGGAGTATTACTCAGCTATTAAAAAAGATAAACTCGAGGCTTTTGTAGGTAAATGGATGCAACTAGAGATCATACTCATAAGTGAGATAAATCGGACCCACATGTGTAAACATCATATTGTCTCCTTGGTGTAGGAACCTGAAAGACTAGGTAAAACTCAAAACATACAATGGATGATAAGAAAGGGAAAGAAATTGCTCAAAGAAAGGAATGACTGGGATGAGTGAAAGAAGAAAAAAGAAAGAAGGAAGGCAAAACATAAATATATATATGAATAGCTGTGATGACTGTATTGCTGTTGTCTGATGGTGTATTGAAATGAACAGTTAATGCTCACAATTTTTTATGCTCTGATCGACTTTGCATGCTTGTGTCTGGTGGCCTGAACCACTGACTTGAAGGTAATAATATACAATGGAATTAAAATGGTGAGCTCCTACCATCTTGTCTAGTGAAACTCTGTATGTACTTGTTTTTGATAGAATATTTTCACCTAGATTTCTGCATAGGTCCTAGAACTTACTTAGCCATCTTTGCAGTTAAGGACAATGAATATTTAGTAGGATGTTGATGTATCATCTGGAGCTGTGATGTAAGTATTTCAGATTACAAAAATATTTTATACTCCATAATTTTAAAATGGATCTTAAGGCTGCTGATCAGAACAATAATTTTTATTACAGTTACTTCTAGAAGTGGAATAATGAGGAAAGATAGTTACTGAAAGTCAATAGTGCCATAATAGTGAACATGAAAAGGATTACAAAAAATATTACAAAGGAAGACTTACTACATCAGATTAATTATAATAGGATTTTTCAACAATATTAATAGTATGCGTTTCAAGAATATACACATTCCTACAGAGCACATTCCATTAACGGTAAATTAATGTTTTTCATACATCACTTTAAATGTCATGGGAAGTATTATTTAAATTAGTAAAATGAAAACAGGTTAGTGTGTACATAGGCCCACTAAAATTTTAATATATTTTAAAATTTAAGTAATTTATATCTACAAAATATCTTGCATGCATCTACTGTAAGCACACTAGTGATCTTGCCATTGAAACGCATCCCAGGACAAAATAAAGGTGGAGAATAAAACAGTGCTTCCCACAGCAAAGTGTGGGTTACTCAGAAGGAAGAAATACAATCCGATACTCAAACAAATGGAGGAAATACTGGATTAAGTAAATATTTCTTACCCTAAATATTTTCAATATTTTAATCATATGATTATGAAATTATAGGAGAGATTCAACAGACTTTCACATATGCACAGTTGCAGCAAAAAAGGGAAATTTCATTCCAGATTGATTACGGGATTCATGTTTGAACGGTGTCAAGAACTAGTGTTTATGAGAATAATATTGGTAAAACCATCACACTGCCATTGTGTTTCTATTTCTTGTGATTGTCTTAAAAATTAAACAGATGTACAAGAAGAGTAATCACACAGCTGTTTGCCACCACTTTATGTAAAATAATGCTGAAACCTAGATTCACCAGTGCACATTATTTTTTTTTGGCAATTTTTCTCCTGTCTCATAATGAAAACATTTCCTTTTGAGAATAAAATAAGGGAAAAACATTTTCTTCGCAAAGTTGCCACATATATTTTTTTTGCCTTGATATAAAACAAAGATTATCAGCTGCCAATGCAACATCCTTGGAGAATTTGAGAACATAACCAATTTTCTTATTTACAGACAGAATGTTCTTTAGTAAATGGAGTTGTGAATATAAAAGACTAATAATTGTTGGTATGGAAAATTTTGAACAAGGATGTAGCTGCTTATAGAAATTTCTTCCTCTCAGCTTCAGTTTTGTAATTAATATATCACAAGGGTTCAGAAAGAAATTAGATATGTTAAGATTATTTTTTCTAGACTCTTCATCATTATGATGGCTGTTGCCACTTCTTTGGTAATATTTTTAAATTCCTTAGCTTGAAAATTTATTTTGTTTTTCATTTTAAAGAGAAAACAAATAAAAATAGTGAAACAGAATTTCAAAACAAGATGAAAGTAATAATGGTTATTATATTGCACAGTTATCTTCAAGCTAGTTGTTCAAATTTCAAGCTATAGGCATGCTGACTTCTTATATAATATAATGAATTTAATGGTGATTTGGTAAAGAGCTAGAATCCACTTCATTAAGTCTCTCACTTCTCATTTCAATTACATGTAATTTCTGGATTGAAAAAGTTTTTATAAGTTTTAAGCAATAGATGAACTCACAATGTATGGTGAAACCTGTGCTCCCTGGGTGCCATGAATGAGCACATCATCTTATGTGATACTCAGATGGATGTCAGTGACTAATGGCTACAAGAAAGTTTTCAGAACCATGTAGGATAAACACTACATGTGGCCTCATGCTATACATAACACAGAGATAAAAATGAAGCCTCTTCAAGGGTTGCCCTCTCACCACAGTGAAAATAAGGCAATGTTTAAGATAATCATCCTTTCAAATTTTTTTTTATATTTTTCAATCCAGAAATCACATGTAATTGAAATGAGAAGTGAGAGACTTAATGAAGTGGATTCTAGCTCTTTACCAAATCACCACTAAATTCATTATATTACATAAGAAGTCAGCATGCCTATAGCTTGAAATTTGAACAACTAGCTTGAAGATAACTGTGCAATATAATAACCATTATTACTTTCCTTTTATCTTGTTTTGAAATTCTGTTTCACTATTTTTATTTGTTTTCTCTTCAAAATGAAAAAGAAAATAAATTTTCAAGCTAAGGAATTTAAAAATATTACCAAAGAAGTGGCAACAGCCATTATAATCATGAAGAGTCTAGAAAAAATAATCTTTTTTTGCTTTTTTTTTGTTTGTTTTTCTTCCGGTACCAGGAATTGAACCCACGACCTTGCGCTTGCCAGGCAGGCGCTGTGCCGCTGAGCTAAATCCCCAGCCCCTAGAAAAAATAATCTTAACCTATCTAATTTCTTTCTTAACCCTTGTGATATATTAATTACAAAACTGAAGCTGAACATAAATTAGTAAAAATACCAGTACTTCAGTTGAGAAAGCAAACAAATCTCAAGCAGGTAAAACAATAAATATACGTATAACACCATGTTGAATTCTAAAGACAAAGAGTTTTCAACACAGGTGCCTCGACAGATTATTTTATGAAGTAGTAACCCTTGAAATGACAGCTGATTTTATTATTATTATTATTTTTTTTTTTTTTGGTTTTTCTCCAGTACCAGGAACCGAACTCACGACCTTGCGCTTGCCAGGCAGGCACTTTGCCACTGAGCTAAATCCCCAACCCCTACAGCTGATTTTAGAGCAATGATAAAAGCCAGACGGTGGTGGAATACCTACAAAACAATGAAAGAAAACATCCGTGAACACAGAATTGTATATGCACAGAAACTCTCAACTATTACATTCATGTAAAGATCTTTTCTGACAAACAAAAGCTGAATTGACCAACATGACATTCTCATTGACAGGTTATCAAGGTTTGTTTTTTTTAAGCTATAAAATAACAGAGATGAACGTGTTTTCATTTTCCTTTTCGTTTTGCACTACTGGGGATTCAACCCAGGTAGTTCACACTGAGCTACATTCCAAGTGCTCCTTTTTTTTTTTTTTTTTTTTTTTTTTTGAGACAGTGTCTTGCCAAATTGCTCAGCTGCCCAGTTAGGGCTCCTGTCAGTGAACCTTCTGTCTCAGCCTCCAAGTGCTGGGATAGAAGACACATACTACCACTGCCAGGTGAGAATGGAAAAATTGAGCAGCCAGGAAAAATGGCAAACAACAAAAGTGAATGATAAAAGCCTTAAGAAATATTTAGTATATGTAAAATTATCTGATTTATACATGAAATGTAAAATAATCAAAATACTGAACATTGATTAAAATAACTAAAATACTGACTGAAATGTGAGAAGGAGATTGATTGGAGTTCACCTATTTTGCCTCATACCTGCATTTCTTTTCCAACTCCAATGGCGGAAGGTACTCCTCTCTAAGGCTTCAGTGCCCAGTCCTTGAAAATTTTCCATTTCCTGTCTTTTGTATATATGCATTGCTTGTTTCATCCCATCTCATGACTTTATTATCAGCTATAAGATGTTTCCTAGTCTTCTTCCCTGAATTGCAGAGACGAGAGTGTCAAATTTTCAAATATAAACCTATCTTTGCATTCCTTTATCTATTCTCAGCACAATAAAAGCCCATTGTTTGATAATACAACACAGATTTAACTTTGATCAAAAGTTTCCAATATATACCCGTCTACTTGAAATTGAAATCCAAATCCCTTAAATGAATTTCAAAAGATATAATACCTGGCCAGGTCCCACCATTAACTCTCTGGCCTTACTTCTTAATACTTTACTTCCTGATCACTCGGCTCCAACACTGATCTATTCACTGAACTATATGTATAATGTGTCCCCTCTGCGTAAAACACTCTTTCCCCATTTATCTATACGGTTCCTTCCATTTCTTACTTCAAGTCTGTACTTAAAAATGCTCTTCTTGGTACAACTCTTGTCTCTCTCTCTCTCTCTCTCTCTCTCTCTCTCTCTCTCTGAAGTTATCAGTGCCTTCACAATTTATTTTCCATCAAGTACACTACTAAGGAAATTCATAGTGTTTCCCCTCTTTATCTTAGTGGATTATTTATCCCTTCCTGGAGTAAGAGATCCAAAAATGTTTCCCCTCTTTATCTTAATGGAGTATTTTTCCCCCCTAGAGTAAGAGATCCAATAATGCAAGAATTTTTTCTTCTTCCTCTATGCTTTGTTCTCAAAGCCAAAAACAGAGACTAGATACACTGTATCTTTTTTAATACATGAAAAAATGATAGTCATTTTGTTATTGTTTAGACATAAAAAATTTATAGCACTTCTTAGTAATTTTAGAGAACTATTGAAGTGCCATAAAGAATATAAAGTTTCTAAAAAAGTAGAGGGGAAGTATATACAAAGGTATTGAGATGAAGAGAATAGTCCCAACAGGAAACTGAGGTTTAAGAATATTAATCGGATTTTCCAAAGGTAATAAATGACCATATTAACATAGGACTTCGGATTTTCTGAGTCTCTGTAGTCTGAAGCCATTACTGTGTACGAAACATAATGTCAATTACAATTTAATGATCTTTAAGTTTAAAGGAATTTTTCATTTTATACATACGATTTTCTAACGTGTTACTACACTTTGTAAATGTGCCCCTAAATGACGGGCTCTCAATATTACAATAAAGTAAAAATACTAGAATAAATGTGTTAGGCAAAACTCATGATTCTGAGCAATCTTATTCATAGATTTCTGCCTATGTTTGGTATGTAATTTTGTATTTAATTCATGTTATTTAATTCATGTTATGAATTAAAGTTACAGTAATGGACTGTATTCAAAATTCAATTTGTGTAAAATCTTTCAAAAAATACTATCTTTCTCATGGTAATTTAATTTTCTTATGGTAATAGACTATTAAACTTTGCTATCAAGTGAAAATTTTACATTGTTCAGGAAATACTAATGGTAAATATAATTTTAAATAATATATAATAACAAATTTAGCCATAATGATTATTGATAGGTTCTAATTTATTATATTTTTGGTAAAATTAGAAAAACCAACTCATACCATCTGATGAAGTAACTTTCTTCACTAAAACTAATATTGTCTCTCCTACAAATGCCACAACTTTGAAGTTATTACAGTTGAGAAAACTATTTTAAAATAATTTACTTCTCATTGGGAATTCCTATTTGCTTAAGGACATAAAGCAAAAATTTAACTTTCTGCCATAAAATTAAAATGATGATATCAGTTATTTTTATCTCAAATATTACATTCATTCTTTAATATGAGGTCTGAAAGACTAGATGTTTATAAAGGGTATGTATAGTACTTAAAACAGCCTAAAATGACTATGATTCATCACACAACTTGCCTTCGTTCTCATACAGTAAAGGGGAAAGGGTTTCCATATGAAGGTTAAGTTTTAAAATGAAGATGTTGTTCCCTTAGTGTTAGGAGGTATTAAAAACATTATTTTATTATATTCGTGTCTTTCCTCTTTGTTTATTTTTAATGACAACCTCCAAATAATTGTGATGATGAACTGAAATTACAATGCCATATACTTACTGAGAGACTATATTCATTTCTTTTTAAACACGTGCAATTGTTATTTCTTTCATTCAATAAACATTTATCTATTGCTTCCTATGTGCCAGACAACACAAAACATAAAATAGCATAGGCAAGTCCATAGCAATAATACAAAAAATGTGGTATTTGATAAATATAGCTCATACAATGCAGAGAGAAAAGAGCAAGAATTTATACACAGCAATTTGACCTCCATTTGCAACACAACAATAAAAAGTGTAATTTTCTCCAATCTAAATTTGCTTTGAAAATATGGAACACCAGCTGGAAGAAAGCTCAGATGGCTTCTGCAGTGGAGTTGGAAATATCCTTCTGAGCATGCCCGAAACAAATGGTTAAAAATAATTAAATCATTCACACCATCTGTGAATCATTCTGATTTTTCAGTGATTACTTAAGACTCTCATTGTATGGAACATATTCTGAAAACAGATGAATAAAATTAATTCAAGTGAATAGCTTTACCCACTTTGGTTTTTCACTAAATAAAAACAATTACAAGGTTTTTAAGTTTGCTACGTTATCCGATTATCCTCTTGTTCTTCTTTATGAACTAATAGTGTCTGACATATTACTTAGTTTTTGCTTTAGTAATACAAATGCATTTATCTACAGACAATTCCTTATATGACATAATTTTTCTGGAAAAATTCTATATTTTTACCATTTGTTTAACTTTTTAAGTATAGTTCAGTATGCATTGAGTAATAGCCAGCTAATACACAACTAAATAAAAATACAAGTTGATTGCATTCAGAAATTTAATACCATGTACTCTATTCATGCACAAATTTAAACGTTTTTAAATAATTATTTTAACACTTATAAAACAGAAGGAAACTATTTATTGGTGATTAATGAATAATTGATGCAGGGATTATATGAAAGTCAAGTGTGTATATCTGTATAAACTAGAGCCATTGTCAAGTATTTAGCTAGATAAAAATACAGTACTATTTGTTCCCAGAATAAATTACTTAGGAAAGTTTCTAGGAGATCCATGAAAATAATTTTTATCATAGTCAGTGTCTTCTTAACAAATAGAAAGTCTGGGTGACAAAGAAATAAATACATGAATTACTTACTGGAATGGAGTTGCCTATAGTGTTTATAACTCCATTTGAGATCTGTTCAAAATTCAAATTTGTTAAGTGAGTAGTATGTAGATAACCACAACTATACCTGATACATATTATCAATTTCAATTGTTCTATATTTTAGTTGTTTTCATCAGAGATGAGTTTGGCTTTTCTCGTGTGAAAAGCTAATTTGAAAAAACTAGATAACTTCATATTTTGGCCTCCCCAAGACAACATGATCTCTTTACTATCACAATGCCCTGATCTTCTGCAAACTTGCCAAGGTGTTTTCTACCTCAATGTCTTTGCTACTGTGTAGCATTTGACTTGGGCCAGTTTTCTGGATGTTTGTTTGCTTACTTCTGTCATGTTTCAAGTGCAGCATAAATATTATCTCTGCACATGGTCTTTCTTCAACAGCTTGTCTTATATCTTAGACAATAATTCTGCCATCCTTTCTATCTCATTCTAGAACATTCTAGAACGTAGGCCATGTTTTTACTTGTAATACTTGTCACAATCTGAAAAGTTATGTTTATATGTTTACTTGTTCATAATTTTCCCTAAAATTTGAATGTGGACTCCATGAAGGCAGAGGTTTTGCATCTCTTTTCAACAAGTATTTTTGCAGAATATGTGTGAAATCTGGCATAAAGCAGGGACAGAATAAGAATAAATGAATGAATGGCATCTTCCTGTGGACTTCCTTGCAATGACTTGTTCTGTACACCTGAGTCAGCAATATCCTGTTGCTAATGTACCATGGTCAATAGCTTTCACTGGTCCATAGAAAAGAAAAAATCCAGCAAATTCGAGGTTTTCATGAAGCTAAGTTTATTTAAAATTTGTTGTTTATTCAGCTTGAGAGATGTTAAAATGACTTTTTATATTTTTATTACTATCACTTCATTACTATGACCTTTACTGAAATAAATAAATAGAGGAAATTTATTTGGTTCCTTAGAAATTTTGGTAATATTTTTATTGACCTATGAAATACAGTCTTGAAACCATACATTTGGAGAAACTTTAACCACACAGTGGCGAAATTCCTGCCAAGTTTCTATGGAGGTTGCTTGAAGTTTTTTAGATTGACGAAGGAAGAGCACTAAAATATATCATCATACCCTATTTTTATGACTTTTTTTGGCAGGAAATACTGGTCACATAAGTTATTCATGGGAATAAGATTCTAGAATTTTCTTTTGTGTCATTTAAAGAATGAATATAAAAACGATTATGCACAGAGGGTGGAATTAGGATATCACAATTCCTACTTAATGATTTTTTAATATAATTACAAACAATGTACCAAAGAAAAATTTGCTTGTTTATAAGAATTTTCATTCTGTGGGCCTAGGCACAGTGGACCAAACCTATATAATTTCAGCACTTTTGGAAGCTGAGGCAGGAGGATGGGAAGTTCCCCACCCGGACAATTAAGTGAGAATGTCTCTCAAAAATATAAAAAGGGCGGGGTATGTAACTCAGTGGTAAACCACTAAAATAATTAATTAATTAATTAATATATAGGAATTCATTCACTGAATTTAAATCCACTTTTTAATTGTTTCAGTCATACAAAAAGCTCATAATGGAATCATGTGTTAATGCTGTTTGGCATCCAAAAATAAATGAGTTTAAATTAAAGTATTTTCTATGTTTTCCCAAATTTAAAGTGAAAACTAAATCTAAAAAACAACAAAAAATATAATTCATTTGTAGTTATATGCATACTTTTCTTACACTTGCCATTTCCAAGTAGTTATAATGACAAAACAACATAGATCTTCATAATTTACAACACGCTTTAATGGTCATCATTTTAGTTAATACTCTTTTCAAAAAAGTGTTAATTTGGATACAGAGATACAGAATAAGCAAATTCAATCACTTATGAAAATTTGAGGGGTAAAAAATTAGTTTTTAAATTTGTTGCAATATTTTATTTGTATCATAGCTGCATTCACAAACAGAGTTTGGAAACAAAAAATATATTTAAGACCTCACTTCATTACCCTTTTTAAAAATATATGATCATAAAGATTCAAAAGTGATCATGTGAATATGACTTCTTAGAATTACAACTTGTGCCTTCAGTGGGTAGAACAGTAGTATTTTTTATTGGAATCTTTGTTATGGGAAAATACAGTGATAATGACTTTCTGTAATACTGACCAAAAACAATTTTTTTTTTCAAGAGAAACTATTTAGATTGTAAAGTGGAATAAATTAAACCCAAGATGTCATTAAATTGAGACTTCCTAAGAAAGAATTGAAGATACTCTTTAGTAAGAAAACAATGGTTTTATTCAGTGACGATTATATTTTGAAGATGTTTGTGACTTCATAAAACATGTTATTTGAGGATAATAATATGAAATGCAATAATTACTATACAAATAGCAGCACCTCCTTTATTCAGACGTCAGATGAAAACCATTATAACTTAGCTGAAAACGAGTAGAACCAAAGGCCTCTGAATTCCCTAAATTTTTTTTAATGTTTTTGATGTTGTTTTTGTTTTTGTTTTTTGGTAATGGCAAATCAATTTAGAATCTTGTGCTTACCAGGCAGGTGCTGTGCTGCGGACCTATACCCCTGGCCTTTATATTGGTTTTATAAAGTTTGTAAGCTTATTCATAATTTTTATTTGATGATTTTTCTATTTCTTTTCTGAAGGTGTTTATTTTCCTTTAAGTATACAAATAATGATAGTAAACTTAATTATCTTAGGTTTTGGCCCCAATACATTAGAAACCAAGAGGAAAAGGAAAAAAATAAATGATGGAAACAGGAAATAATAGCTGCAGCCAGGTAGTAAGGCAAAGAGGGATACATGGTCTTTAGGGAATCTTTGGTATGGGACAGCATATTTAAGGGTGAAGATTCGATGGAAAAGGAAGTAGAGAAGGGAAAGTGATGGGGAGAGAAAGGAAATGCAGTGCATAATTTGCCATTATTTATCCAGATAATGACATGTTTATACTTATGTAAAGTTTACTGGTTTTAGTTGAGTATTCACTAATATAATTAATTAAGGAAATCTTCATTTGCCTACTTATGTATTAAAAGTGTTTAGTGCATCATAGCTTTTTTTTTTTTTCCCGGTACCGGGAATCGAACTCACGACATCGCGCTTGCCAGGCAGGGGCTGTGCCGCTGAGCTAAATCCCCAGCCACCGAAAAGATATTCTTTTTTTTTTTTTTTTTTTTGTCTCTTTTTCTGGTACCAGGAATTGAACTCACGACCTTGCGCTTGCCAGGCAGACGTTTTGCTGCTGAGCTAAATCCCCAGCCCTGCATCATAGCTTATATTAACTTCCTAACTCAGAAATTAGTGCTGCAAGGTGACTTGAACCTTATCTGTATACATACCTATGTATTTGTGTGCACACATACATATGCCAGTTATGTTGCACATAATCTTAAATAATCATGCTTTATATATTTATATATGTAAGTTATTTGTTAAATACATATTTTACTTTAGAGAAAATGCCTGCTGAACTTGTGGAAAGGATAATATTTGTAGTTTAAATATTTTAGCTACAATCCAAAAGTTCTGTTTTATACTTCCTACATTTTGTACAGACATATAAAATTACTGAAATATTCAAAGGGAGAATAAAATGTGGGCTGATTATCAAATAAATACATGTTACTTGGAAATAGGTCATATCATCTTATTAATCATACTATTAATATATTTCAATGATTTTAGTGCCCTTCAAATTAAGGGCACTTAGATAAAATATGGCCTAAGTTGTCAGCCAAAAGGAAAATTTTTCGATGTAAAACAAATTTAAATCCATAGGAAGTATTGAAGTAATCATTTGAAAACTCTAAACATAAAATTACTGCCACTTTATTGATTGTTTTAACCTTAGCTACGTATCTTTTTTGGTTTGAGTATTTTTCTCAGTAGTTATTTTTAATTGTTCACGAACAGGACTCTTAAGATCAGTCAGAATAGACGTATCATTGGATGCCTTCACGTAACACAATGCTATTTTTGATTTGCTGTTGCTCAATCATCTTCAGGAGTCTTAGTGCTAAGTATAATTCTGTTTTCTTCATGTACAACAGCAGCTAGGGATCTTTGCTAGGACTCCAATATAGTCAATGGAATTGGCAGTGAGCGACATGAATTTTGTTTTAAGTGACAATGTAAAAACATTTTATGATGCAAATATCCTCCTTTCCTATGCACTGTGTCTTGGTCTGTGCTCCCAAAAGTCTTAAAGTTAGTCATTAGTTCTGCTTTAGCTGTGATTAAAGTGGAAACTATCTGGTAAAGTCAATTGGAAGGTGCCATGCTATAGGTAACAAACGTGTTAAAAAAAGACGTTACCACTGCAAACTTTTTGTTTCTATTATTTCATGCTAGTTCAATGATCTGTTTTGTTATTGTTGAAGTCTTACTATTAGGTTAATGGTTCAACAATACAACTGTGGAGTAAGAATACATTAATACTTTCAATTTCTTTCTATTGCAAATTCCATTCCTCCAGAAATAAGAAATGTTGAGTTGAGTTTAATTTTATCTTTGCTATACTTTTTTATTCTTTTTTTATTCTTAACTGAAAATTATATATAGATGTTTTCACTTTTTAAAAAGTATATTACATCATTCTGTATATGATTTTTAAACATAACAATCTGTCAGGAACATCTCTCCAGGCAATGCATACAGATTTGGTGCATTTTTATAAAAGCCTTAAGAGATGAACCAAAACATGTTCTGTTGTGCAACTACTTTTTTTATTTTCCGGTACCGGGAATCGAACTCACGACCTTGCACTTGCCAGGCAGGTGCTGTGCAGCTGAGCTAAATACCCAGCCCAGCACCTACATTTTTGAATTAAATGATGATAACAAAAGTCACTTGTAAAAAATCTCTATCTTCTATCCTTTCTAAGTTTTCTTTCTGGATATATGAATTTTTAAGAATCCCAGACCTGTTGAAAAATGGTATGTATTTTTCATTGCACACAAAATATCAAATGAATTTAGCTTGTTTTCATCTAGAAAATTGTAGAAGAAGTATATGCAGAGTACTAATTAAAGCTATTATTTTATCATCTTGTATGTTAATTTTTAGAATTTTTTAAACTATATATAGAATGATGCCAAATATTTGGAACATAAGTAATAATGGATGCTACATTTTTTTCATGAATTGTGAAATTTATCATTACAATGGCTCTCTTAGATCCACCTAACGCTTTTTGGTCTTGAGCTATATTGATACTATTATTTTTAAATCACTCTAAAAATTATTTTCCTGTTACAGTATCATCCCTAATTATATAGTGCACCATTGTAAACTTGTTTATGATGTTTCACATAAATTGATTATAAATGGACTTTGTGTTTTAACCCAGTCTGAGATTGTTTCATTTTTGCTTGAGAAATTTAAACTACCTCATTTTTGTTCTGGTCACTTTTTTAATTCTATAGTTGTACAAATTCCTTCTGTTGTGTTTATGTTTACAATTGTATTCTATACATATTTTATTTCTTCCTGACCTGTGGTCTTCATTTTACCAAGAATTAGCTTTTGCCTTGCACTCTACTGCATCCCACCACTACTTCCAGAGAATTTAGAAATTATATCCTACATTTCCATTTTACTGGTGTTTAGCTGAAATATAATTTAAATCTTTATTTCTGTTGTGTTACCTCAAAGTAAGTTAACATTACTCTGCCCCCAAACTGCTTTGTTCAGCAAATTCTTCATTCTTTTTAAGCCAATTTGAAGCACTTTAAAACAATGATTTGTCATTCTAGTTCCTGGCTACTGTTATTTTTCCCTTGTAGTATTTTATCTAGTACAAGTGGTCATGTTACAGTTAAATGACAGGTTAACAATCATTGCCCCTTTTAATTTAACCACACACGTTATAGAGTTCATCCTCTATCACTACTTGTTTATATCTTTGCTTTCCCCTTATTTCTTCTTGTTTATTACATCATTTCATTACATTATTACATGATTTCATTTGTTTTGAATTCATGAGAATTTTCCTCATAGAAACATATAAAGATGAGTGCTCCTTATATGAGACAGGGTTTTACTATGCAGTTCGGCCTACCCTTGAACTCACTTTGTAGCCCAGGCTGGCCTCGAACTCGCAGTAATCCTCCTGCGTCAGCAGAAGACATGAATAGTACAACTGAGGTTGGAAATTTTAAATTGTATTTCCTTTCACATAACTTAGATTTAAATGGAAATAGCCACCTGGGACTAGTGACTACCATCGTGAACAATGTAATTCAAGGCACCTTCCAGGTCATTCATATTGATAACAGATAAAAATACCATTCACAGCCAATATTATTGTCAATGAATATTCAGAAATAAAGACTGAATTGTCACATTAAATAATCTTGATATAAGTAGTTGTTATATTTCCTGAGATACCTGACAAGTGTGTGCAGAAACTAATAATATTGTATTATTCTGAAAGTATATTCTGAAAGCTCCACTCAAGATAGGAGGTCCACAAGAAAATACAAATTAATTGATATAGCAGAGCAAAATATAATTGCAGAATTTAATATAATTCCGTACCTACATATGACTATGTATGTTTTCATTTTCATATGTGAATATATGAGAAGATTCCTATGCTGAGCATTTCTAACCTGACATTTTAGAAAGAATATATGAATATATAATATATAATATTTATCTACAGATAGACATTGGATATATAATGGAAGAATTTAGGATAATTATTAAGAGTTAAAATTCATTTCTTGACTGTAATGCTCAGAACATTCAATCTATTCATAAGCACTGCAGTCTCCGTGAAAAAGCTAAAATTAAAGTCACATAGAATTGTGCCTGACACTACCTTAAATAATTGCTTCTGTATGTGTTCACATGTAATAAATCAAATCAATACTCGAAAGACAATTTAAGAGCCAACAGATCAATGTACAGTAGTAGCATTCAGCCTAGCCATTGTGCTTAAAGATGGAGAAATATAACAAAGCTCCATCAAATATACCATTACATATATACCAAGAAAAATTACATTAAGACATGTACAAGTCATTTCTATTTGAGCTCTAAGATTCTGAAATCTAAATTATTTTATACTGTAAACCCTAAAACACCATCAAAATGTCTGTTTTAAAAATTTATACAAATTTTATTGTAAAAAAATCATTCTAAATCTTAATTTTATACAACAAATATATTGTTAACCTAGTATATGAAAGGTGTCACACACAGTTTTTACCTTGTTTATTTACTTTGCGAAGTATCTAGGGAGTATAACCTTAGCTATAATCTTGCAGGTGATTTCCAACAAAGTAGGCCTTATATGTTGGTGCTAACGTGTTAGTGCTTTTCTTGTTGAGAACTAAAACCCTTTTGCTTTCACTTCTCTCACAGGCCTTACTTACTAACTAAAATTCTATGAAGTTACTAATTTATGTAAATTCAAAGAAAATCCTTATTAAAATGCAAATGTT
>NW_004955535.1:2132001-2148199 GCF_000276665.1 Chinchilla lanigera
TTTTTTTTTGGTTTTTCTCCGGTACCGGGAACCGAACTCACGACCTTGCGCTTGTCAGGCAGGCGCTTTTGCCGCTGAGCTAAATCCCCAGCCCCTGAAAGATAGCACTTTAAACCACTATAAGCCATTAACATATTTTCAAGATTGTTTATCAACTAAATTAGATAGTAATTGAGCTTGGCCCTAAGGAATTAGGTAAATTTGGTGATATAGAAAAGAAGAATCAACATGAAGCAGGTCAGTGAGCAGGTCCTTTGTGGAAGGGACACAATGCATGCCTGACTTCCTGGAAATAGAACAAACTTAAACCCTGGCCAAGCTAGCTTTCCTTGCATATCTCTTGCATTGATAGTCTGCCTTGCTCTCAAATTTCATTCTAACTGTACAGAATAAAACATATGGCTATTAAGTATAACTTTTTATAATATTCTACACTGGTTATTTTATGTTGTTTCATGGATTTTATTCTTTAACAAAAGAGGTAGCAATCTTAATGCAATTTGTTTAGCAAATACTTGATCATTTGAAGATTTTTATTATATAACTTTGTATAAGCAATTTTGAAAATGATGCAATAAATATGAGGAAATTACCTGAGAGTCAACCCTTTTCCATTGCTATTTTCCTCATATAAGGTCATAACCATAAGTTTGGAATTATTTGATTATTTACTCTCTCTACCCAGATGACTTACTTAACACATGCCTCACGTAGGGTCATAACAATATGTTTGGAATTATTTACTCTGTCTACCCAGATGACTTACTTAAAACATGCAAAACCAAGTAGTGTCAGAATACTAGTAGTGCCATGGTATTTGTGATATTTTCTTTTTTTTTTTTTTTTTGGTTTTTCTCCGGTACCGGGAACCGAACTCACGACCTTGCGCTTGCCAGGCAGGGGCTTTTGTGGCTGAGCTAAATCCCTGGCCCCTGCCATGGTATTTATGGATATCCAAAACAGTGAGCTTGGCTGACTAAACTCATATTGATCTCATATGTACCCTGTTTTCTTTTTAACATTTTGTCATTTGAGGCTTTTCCCACTGTGATTGATAAAGTACTGTTTTTACAAATTAAATTGTTTGATTTTTCATTTTTAAGCATAGAACATCTACAAATTATCCCAGGGAAGTAAATAAAAATAGTGCATCTTAACTGTAATGATCCCTAGAAGGAAACTATCATCTTTCTTGAAAGCTTTTGAGGTTAGGAGAGAGAATTACTTGTCTAAGATAATTAAAATCTTTCCACTCTCCAGTTCATTTATGAACCATCAGAAGCCATTTAAAGCCTGTAATCTTGTTTGATATTTATACAACAGTGTGTTATTACTTTTCAATAATCCCTAATGCTTATGAATGTGTTTTAGAGGAAAGATATTCAAATATAAATTAACATATTTCATATACGGCTCACAGATTTTTTATGGCTCATTCTAAATGTAACAACTACTCTATTTTGAGGATTTGTCATATCTTCATCTGTTCAACACTCATTGAATAAAAATGGGAATATCATTATATTACTTACTGTCTAGATAACAGTCTTCGTTAGCCTTTGAATGTATTGACATATTTTCTGTCTAGCATATTTATATGATTTATGTAGAGAGAGAAGGAACAGAGAGCCATATGTCATAATGATATGCCATATAGGTCATTTTTCTTCTCGAAATTCTTAGACCTCATACCTTGTAATTAGGCCAGTAGCAACAGTGAATTTGAAGGAGTGTAATGGAGCAAAACTTGTCGTATAGAAAGCTTAGATACAGTGAGTCATTTGTTTCAAAACAGAGTTGCCTTATCTCAACTGTGTGGCCCTTGGAGACAAATCTTAGGTAATGAAAAGAATGTGATAACTTCAGCGAAACTAAAGTTTATTTAAAATTTTGTAAGCAGCAGAATGGTTGCAAGTTTGAGCCTACTCTGGGCAACTTAGTGATTTAGTAAGACTCTGTTTAAAACTTTAAAGAACTAAAAATTTTAAAGGGGCTGCGAGGGGGATTAAACTAATAAGTTTCAATATGTATATGTGCCAATTCCTTGAGATGAATGTGCATAATTATTATGTATCACTAATATATAATAGTAAAAAAGAAAGAAGAAAAAGGAGGCTGGAAATGTAACTCATTTTGAAGGCCCTGAGTTCAAAACCCAGTACTGCAAAAACAAAAACTTTGAGTAATGCCTATGCCTACAAACACACTTCAAACTCACATACCTGTTTCAACCTCAACATTAGGTCAAAGAAATCATAGGTTTGTTGTAGAATATTTCTCTTTAAGCATTCATTGAACTTTAAATTTTAAAATAAAAGCAGGCACTTCAGGGTTTTCTTTCACATTTTGTGATGTTTGTTTCCCAAGTATGAGGGTAGCATATTCTTTTAGGCATATAGAGTTAAAAATGAAAATGCACATAGAAAAATAAAATGAATTAGTCTAGCTATAGCACACCCTTCTCAATGATGCCTGAATATCCATAATAATATAAGGTGGAAAAAAACATTAACAAAGCAAGTTGATTTTCAAAAGGTTAGACAGGACTTGTACACATCATATTTTAGAAGGATATAATTATTCAAGGCAAAGTTAAGGAAATTCAAATGAAAAGGCTTAATCTGAATATGAGTGCAAGGATTTTGCATAAAGAAGAGAAAATGAACGTGATACTTCCAGTTACACTGATTTTTAAGTAACTGTCTGAAATTTTTATTATGCCAAACTGAACATCATCTAGTGGATATAGTTTATTCATTATAGACCTGCATGTCTATGTCAAGAGGTATGACATACTTTTAAGGAATAGATAGTGAACTATACTTTCAAATGTCTGGCTTTTTTAATTCAACTTTTGGTAGTTTCCTGATCATTAAATTTGTGATTTGCCTCTACCAAAAATTATATGCATTAGAATTTTATAGTAAAAGAAAATACCCAAAATTTCTAAGGCAGAGTTTCCTCAGAAATGAATTGACAGTTTTACAGTGCTGTCAAAAGATACTTTGGGAACATTTATGTCTCTCATCAAAGCTCATAGAATCTTCCCTTAGTTTATTCCACTGGTCTGTACTAGTTTTGTTACCTATGATGACTGCATGCAAAAGAGTTGGAATGACAAATCCTTCCTAAATCAGTTTTAATTATATATGTTCACTATATATTAACCTTTCTTACTTTAGTTTATACAGTATAGCAGAATCAGTGCTCATAGGTAATTGCAATCAGAGATATTTTAGGAATTACAGGCATTCTAATGCATTTTTATAATGGAAAAAAGAAATGTAAGAGAATAGATAACTTAATTATCAGTAGTGTAAGATAGCAAAAACTGTAATGTCTTTCTCATTTATATCTTTTCTTGACTGCTCTTATCAACTATAAAACTTTTAATATTTCTAAATCTTCTGGAGAATCTTTTCATGCCAAGTCTGAGCATAGAATAAACAAGACGTGACATGATTAATCCTTTTACTTTCATGGATTGACACCAATTGGTCTAAGACTTATCTCTGACAGTCTTAAAAATAATCACAATATGCATATCAATTGATCTTTCAGCTCATGTGGAACAATGCCTAATGTTTCCTTGAAGGGCATTATAATCAGGTTAGTAAAGGCTCCAGCTTAGAAAAATTTAAAACCTATATTATTTCAAGAATTAGATATAAAATTTCAGTTTCAAAAATTTGGAATTTGAATAGATGTCATATAACATTCTCCTAAAAACATTCTATTACAATGTTGGTTAAAATGTTTTCTTTAGGGCAACCCACTTGGGTCCCCCTTCTGTCCCTCTCTTGGACAGAAGCTTTCTTTCCCTCAATAAATATATTCTCCTAAAAAAATTAAAATAAAATGTTTTCTTTAACTCTTGCCTCTTCAATGAATATTTATCATGAGGGAAAAGACCTTATTCTGCAGGCAAAAAGAATCTATGACAGGGGTATGTGGTCAAGTAGAGAAGAATTTAACAAATGAGAAGTCAGAGGACAGTGTGATGCTCACATTCTTTTAAGCCCTTCTTCAGGACTGAGCCGGATTCTAGATCTTATTTCCTGAGACGCAGCATTCCAGTTTTCAGAGATGTGTGGTTAGCCCAAATTATTACTTAAGTAAATCTCATTTTATTAAAGCTCGTCTGTGCAAATCAAATTACAATTAGCCACAGACACCAAACAAGAATAAATTTGAGTTTTAAATTTGGCTTTGGAAGTGAAATCCAACTTAGTAATCAAATATGAGTTTATTTTAGTCTTTCTTTTCTTTATTGTATTCGGCTTTTCAGTTAATTTCCTTACTATCTATTATCCATAAGTACTATGTTTATGAGGCAGCAATATGAATTTTAAGAGATGATGGTGTCCCAAATGTGAGTAATGAAGATTAAGGAAATTACTTGTCAATAAAGAAGCAGGAAACAGTATGGAGAACTGAGAATTATTTTCCTTTTAAGAAAAATAATGTAAGCAAACTTCAAAACATTTTGGAAATCATTTTTTAGATAAGATTCAGATATTCTTTTAATATTTTGAATTTCTTTCTAATTTATAAACAATTTCCTTGTTTAAAACAATAAATATTGTTAATAAAGAAAAATAGTGTAATGTCAATTCTGAACCTGGCAGGATAAACAATTAATCTCTAAAAGCAGAAAAAATGTTATTATTCAAATGCTATAAAATATGCTGTTTTAGATGATGCTCATTACTTCAGGGATTACAGCAAGTGAGGCAAATAAATAAAACTTAATTAATTTGGAAATTTTATTAAGAACACTATCGTCACCATTCTAATAGAACACATGTAGGTCATAATAAGTTTGTATGATTTGTGCTGTTGACTCTGCTATTTAGAGTTACACTCAGTCTGTCACTGGATATTTCACATGCAAATAGCCTCTTGAATTCTGTATTTCTGAAATTGGTGAGATGTTTAGTTTGAAATGGAGAAATTGAGCCTTTGGATTTTAAAATATACGGTTAAATGCAGAGCTGTGTCCATCAAACACTAGCTCAGCTTCTAATCTCATCTAAAATGAAAATTAGAAATGTATATACTTTGTCATCTGATGAATATGAAGGAATGTGTGCCAGGTATATACAATAAACCAATTTTGTGAAATGTATAATTACGTCATTTATAAGCCAATCTGTGCCATTATATAAATATTCTAGGGCATAATTACATGAAATAACTACATTAGAATTTTTTTGTATCATGTAGAAAATGAGTACTATAATATTTGGGCAAGACAAACCAAAAAGATAAACTGAACAGTTCAAAATTTTTACTCCTCTTTGTATGTGATTTAGTCTGGCTTTTAAAATGCATTTAATTATATTACTGCAAAAATGAGTATGGTCTTGTCAAAAAGGCTGTGCAGTAATAAATTGCTGTGTTAGTGTGCTTATTGTCCAAACTTCCCTGGAGACCCTGCACGGAAACCCACAGCTGACCTCATCCACAGGAAGGTGGCAATTGATCAATTCCAAACAAAGTTACTGGGAGAATAAGTTCTATTACAAGACTGTCTCTGCCTGTACTGCAGATGGAAATGAGCAGAGGTCATCCATCTTTCTGAATTTGCATGCCAAGTAGTATTTATTTCTTGCTTTTATAAAGAGTAGGGCAAGAGACACTACTGGGCAACTCTGAAAGGAGTCGGAACTGCAGATCCTCAACATTGCTAGCACTTGGATGCCAGTTACGAAAGTGGAGACACACCAGGAGAGACTAGTGCTCCCTTAGATTTCAGGACTTTCCGCGGTTCTTATTAAAATCTCAATTCCAAAGTCAGCCCTCATCTACCACTTTAATTAACTTAAATTAGCAAGAAACCAGCATCAAAGAGCTGAGCTCATATTTGGGGTTTGGGCCACAGGTATGTTTAATAGAAAGGGGCACGGTAGCCAAAGTCGCTTTTTGCCTCCAGTATGAGCAGGGAGAGTTTAGAAAACGTTCCTTTTTCTTGCAAAGAATAGATGCGGATCCTCCCAACCCACACGATACCAAGATTTCCAGGAAGTTTAGAATTAAAATTTAAAAGCCAGTTGGAAACATTATCCTTTCTTAAAGTACTATTAACCTCCTAACAATTAGTTGACTCTTGGTCTTTCATCTGATATTGTATTCATGGTGATAAGGAATATGTATCTCTTATTATAAAATGTTCCTAGGGCTGGTGATATAGCTCAGGGGCACAAAGCCTGCCTGGCAAGTGTGAGTTTATGACTTCAATTCCTGGTACCAAAAAATAAAATGCTCCAAACACTTTTGGGGAGAAAGTGTATATAAACAATAAATAACTTTTTACTATACTAGACTTAGTTTCTTTTTAATCCACTTGCAGCCCTCTCTCATCTATACTCTGGAATCTATAATTCAATAAAGGAATTTCATTATTAGGCAGCTAAAAACCGATTGTTCTTTTGTATATCTGTACCAGCACACTCTGCATGAAGAAACCATGAGAGTGATGACAGAAGACATGCCTTCGGAAATTTCTTATGTGCCTTCTACTTACCTGACTGAGATCACGCATGTCTCACAAGCTCTATCCGAAGTGGAAGAAATTCTTAATGCTCCTGAACTCTGTGCTAAAGATTTTGAAGATCTCTTTAAACAAGAGGAGTCCCTGAAGGTAAAAGAAAAACAATTTCATTTAGATTTTGCAAGATGATTGCACTGATCACTTATATTTCCAGAAAAATTGACTTAAATTGTACACACAGTGAAGGTATTCTAATATACACATGAAATTTTTAAAATATAGAAGGTCTAGCTACAGAAATCTGGGGTAGCAATAGCAATAGAAATTGTTATTTTATGACGTTCAGCATTATAACACTTTTCCAAATGAAGGAATACACAAGAATTGTCATTTTTTCCTGTGCACTTGTGGATGTCAAGAATCATAAGAAACAAGTTCTAATAGAAGAACAGTTTATTCTCAACCAATATATTATTTTCCTTTCTTCTACCCACAGTAAGTAAAATTAGAAAAGATTTTAATTGTGTCCATTGTGCAATCTTTTACATTTTGCATTCTAATATACATATTCAATCTCAAATGAATGTTAACACCTATTCCATAATTTATGGAATATGAATTCATATAAATCAATAAAATAATTTTTAAAACTACCAGGTAAAGATTATCAGCAAAGCCCAGCTTTTTTCAAACCACTAACAGCATGCTACTGAATTCTGAACCAAAGCAAATCATGCTGAAAGAATAGGTAATGAATTTTACAGGGCAGCGTCTCAAGTTAAATGAATGCAGAATCAAGAAAATGCACATAGTAATGTGTGTCTTGCGATAATTTTTTATCATGCATTTCACACTCAAAATGAAATATTGTAGTATAGCTAGGTCTTGGTATTTTCCAGTGTAAATATCATAAGATAATAGACAGAAAATGAGTTTGTTATCAGCAGTACATATTAACTCAACTATTTTATACACTAAATGATTTCTTTGGATCTCATTCCACATCACATATTTGTCTGCATAAGTGTACAAATGGATAATGCTATTTGTTTTGGAAATCAGTGTTACAATATCTTGAGTGACTTGACTTTAATATCTTATACCAAATAAGCGGTGGAATTACACACTAAAATATAATAAGAATTACATGGATCTCTGGAACTGGTCCATACATTTCAGTATGATGTTGTTTCTTACTCACTTTGAAATAAAAGGCAAATTACTTATGGATAGAGTGAAGGAATTAATTAACAAAGGGTAAATGCCAGAATGCTTTTCAGTACTAACATTAAGTAACTTCTTGTGACAGCACAGTTCGTAACTTCATCATTGTCATTTGACATGTAAATCATGCTCATTAGCTGATATTCCTTGTCATTTTCATAAACACATTGCCTAGGAAAGCAAGTGACCCTGAACATGAGAAGTTGCCCACTGAATCCCTTGGTCTCTATAACTCTTAACCTGGCACATTTAGAATACTAAGCCTCTGGTTATATACTTGTTAATCATTCATTTGTGCAGATAAATTTAATAGTATTGTTGCTGATACCAATTGTAATAGTATTGATTACTGTGGTTTGTAAGAAGGCATTATTGCAGGTTTAATTTTGCTGGATTATTGAATCCTTCCGAGATGCAGTTGTGGGCTTATTTCCAACGCTTTCCCCACAAATCTCCTGCAGCAGGCAAATGGGATTCCTATTTTCATGGGCTGTTTGAAGGGGGATAGTTTTGAGCTCAGTCTTTTCAATGAATATGTATTTTCTCTTGAAAGCATTCATCTTTGTCATTATCCAGTAGCAAAAATAGAAAAGTAGTGCATAGATTGTACAGCTGCTGGTTAGGATGAATTGAAATTAAATTGTGGTTGGTTTTATTCCTGACAGTTTTGCATGAATGAAATTATAGAACTATGGTTCATAATGGTGTAGTTTTATATATAGATATAGATATAGATATAGATAAGTAGATAGATATAGATACAGATACAGATAAAGATATATTTCTTACAAGGCAATACAGCACAAATAATGTATAATAAGTTAAAATAATTATTTTATGAACAAAACATAGTGAAAATAGCACATACAATTTCAGTAGGTGTATTAAATTAGAAAACTCCCTAATCATTTTGCAGAAACCATTCAGAATAATGCTTCCTTAAATATGGCAATCTGCATTTAATATGTAGTACACTAGCTAAGAAATAACTACATATGAATGAGAAACACATACATATGTAATATGCATTATTTCAGAGTCAATATTGACATCATTAATCAATTGAATGTGATTGTTCATATATAAATTAAATAATATTCATTATATAGGATATAGCACCATAATTTTGAAAAAAAATTTGAAAGCTTCAAACACTACTAATAGTGCAAACTGACAGTTTTTAACAAAAAAGATTATCATAAAATCTGCCAAAATTTGGGGCTGGGGATTTAGCTCAGCGCCGTAGCTCCTGCCCGGGAAGTGCAAGGTCGTGAGTTCGATTGCCAGTACTGGAAAAAAAAATTTAACTAATATGTTATATCATCAAATCCTACTTTAAAGTACCTCATATTAAAACATAAACATAGAAATTATTAACACTACAAATTTAAAACTTTTGCCCCCAGAGAACTTTAAGCATTTGAAATATTGTCCAGAAAGTAAAAATTACCCATTTAGAAGTCCAATGGAACGAATTTGCCCTACTGCTTCTGTATACCTGATTTTACTAGAAGTCTGTTTCATTGGTGTGTGGTGCACTGTTGGGATCTCACCACACCCTTTCTTCACACAGCATTCCCTGTACTCACACAGGCAGCTACCACCTCCAAGTGCCTCTGATTATAGAGAGCCCTTCTGGACCTCATCACAGTTCAGAACAGTTCACATGTGGAATCCCCAGATGAAGTTAATGGAATTCTAATAAGTTAATTCCAATCTATCACTTCCAGTGGAACTCATGGTGAGAATAAAGACACTAAGGCATATCTGTGGTTATGGAGAGCCAAGGGAGTCCTAAGTCCAGTCAGTATAATGGTTAACCAGAAGAAAGGATGAGTGACTGAGAGAAAGGTGGGAAGTATGTCAATGCTGTGAACTGGTCTAGGTAGGAGGCCTGAAATCCCCTCTACAGTATGGGGATATATATATATATATATATATATATATATATATATATATATAGAGAGAGAGAGAGAGAGAGAGAGAGAGAGAGATGTAGAAAGACTAATCTGCATATCCTGCATATCACAGATTGGGGCAGTATCTAGTGTTTTGGGGTCAGGGCTTTAGTTTTGATGTATAATTTTCAACTTCTGAGAAGCCATAGCCTCTTCTCTCAAGGCTCACTCTCAACATGGCATCTCTTGGTCTAGCTCATACATATTACTTGGGAGCTTTAGGCAGGGCATCACTGCCTGTCACATTGCTTTAAAGGCGACACATCAGCACCTTGGCTTGCATTGCGTCAAGCCAGTTGAGGAGATAAGGAGATGTCCTAGCCAGCTCGGTACATATCAAAACACAGAGTTAGGGCCAAATACTCTTCTTTCAAGGAGAGTGGTTCACGTGGTCCTCCACATCTTATCATTTGTTTTAGTCATCTCTCTAGTCCTCAAAGATCACAAGTTTGAAGGAGTTAAAGCTCTGCATGCCCCCATTTTCCAGATCTTATGGAATACAAGAAAGCATTTGGTGGGGTGTGCATCACTGCTCATTCACCCATCAGCTGGGTATCTCTGAAATATGATTCACCTTCTGATCTAATGCTCCAAGCCAGGATCAAGACCCTGTTGTACATATCAGAAACCCCCCTCCTATAATGCTCAACACTGCTTCCCTGTCTTAAACCAGACACCTATGCTTACTAGATTCATTCCTAGGTGCACCACTTGCATGTACATTAGATCTGCTTCTAGGGGAACTCTGTGTGTAGCACAGTTGTAAAAGAAACAATGGCATGTACAAGCACACTGTGTCATCTGAAATCCCACTGGTGTGGAATTCTTAGGTGGTACTGGTGCTCCCTCACTAAGGAGTTTTGTAGTTGTTCTTGCTGTTCAGAAATGTGATTTTGAGGGAAAATTTAAGGAAATAGTTGATAATAAAAACAACAACTGGGCGTTATCTTTTGCAGAAATGAGAATCATTCTTGAGTGTGTAAGAGCTCTTTTTGTGACTCTCCTATATTTCATTGTTTTGTGTTGCCTGCAACTCTAAGGAGTATCTCAAATTGATATCTGCATCTGTACATGAAAACACTGAGGAAACATACAGTAATAAAAAAAGTTGACGCAACCACTAGTGGTGAAGTTGGGATTTTAAAATAAAGTGGCTTCAGTAGTTGTGCTTTCTGAAACTACCTTCTGTGTAGCTGCTTCTAAGATACTATGTTGAGCATTAGAAAGGTTAACTTGAGCAAAACAAGGTAGAGTCATGAAGTCTGCTGTGTTCCGTGCTTTAAGAATGTACTGAGTTCTAATTCTAGATGATTCCATGGCAAAGTAAAAAGACTACATAGAAAGAAAGAGGGAAGTGAGTGGGAAGGAAAGATGTAAGCACATAAGGATGAAAGAAAGAATAGGAAGTAAAATGTCAGGAATGCATCATTTCAATGTTCTTTTGTAAACTAATGATAGTACAGATGCTGTGTTTGATGTGGATAACATATGTTGTATTTTTGGTGGCTGAGAGTGTGAGAAGAAGGAAAGAAGCTCACAGGTGTTAACAGAAGAGTTAGTCTCAATGTAGAATTTAAGTGGTATCAAGAAATAAAGGCAGCTCTTTTTCAACCTCAATTCCCAAAGAGAGAACTTGGAGTGAGCTTAAAAAGCCAATGTGAAGAAAAGTTGCCCAGGTCTACTCAGAGTGGTTCAGGTCTTATGCATGCCTCTTCAGACCTAAAGTGAGTTATTAGAACAACTAATAGCCAAAGGAATTATTTCGTGTGAAACTATTTATTATTATTTTACTGTGTGCTGGACACTGCTCTGTGTTCTTATAAATCAGTGATCAAAACTGTGGGGCCTCTACTGTTACACCATTTTCTAGTCCAGCAATGGGAGATAGAA
This sequence comes from Chinchilla lanigera, assembly GCF_000276665.1. Lineage (NCBI taxonomy): Eukaryota > Metazoa > Chordata > Mammalia > Rodentia > Chinchillidae > Chinchilla > Chinchilla lanigera. Next base: position 2,143,567 of record NW_004955535.1, read on the forward strand.
CATCAGCAAGTAACAAAAATATGTAAATATTGTGTATTACAAAGTGATATATATTATAAAAAGAAAACAGTTTTAAAAGGGGTTCTAGGACTAATAAAGAGGTAGGAACAGATGGAATGGCAGTAGGTGGGGTTGCATATTTAAATAGAATTGAAAAGAATTGCAAACATAGATTGGAAAGAAATAAGCAAGCCAGCCTTGTTGTCTGAATAAAGGAAATACAACAAATCCCTAAATATTGGAGTGAGCCTATCTTAACCAAAGAGCAGAAAGATGGTCAGTGCAGCTGGAGTAAAGCAAACCAAGAGAATGATTGTAGGGCATGAAATCATATGAGTTTAGGAGGTCATTTTCAAGGCTCTGTTATAGTTGAATGGGCCAAAAATAGTCCATGATCTTGTGTAGGACAAAAAAAGAATTGTCAATGTACATCTTGTAGCAAGTAGTAAGTAGCTACATTTATTGAAGATCATTGGACACTAGCAGCAGGAACAGGCAGAAGGGAAAAAGGAGAGAGAGAAACCCTTCATAACTCAGGCTTGCGATATTAAAGGGTCAGACACCTCTTACTCTGGATGCTCCTAGTCCATCTCACACTGATGTTGATGATTTGCCCACTAGGGCATTACTACCTCCTAAACTTAAATATAGATATTCATTAGGGTGGTGTTGTGTTTATAGTTAAGTAAACCGAAAGGAGTGGCTCCCTCCACTTCCCTGATTCTAACTTAGCAGTTCCGCTGGTAAGTTAAGGTAAGGATTATCTTTTTACTCTGAGTGACATGATCTGAATTATGTTTTAAAAAGAGTACACTGATTCCTGGGTTGAGAGTAGAACTGTGCCAGCTAAGAGTAAATGCAAAGAGCCCACTTGGACAAGAGTTAGCTGCTGGTGAGTGGACAAGTTTGGGAGTGAGAGAATGTCTGATTCTAGGAATGTTGTCAAAGTAAAGAGCAAGTTTGTATTTATATTCACATAGAAGCTTAAACATGGGCAGATTAAGATTTGCGGCCCAGGTAGGAGAATTTCAGTATCCTGCGAACTTGGCAGAGATGCCTTCAGGGTTGTAGGATCTCTTCTCTGCATGTTTTGTCTTCTATACTTCATTCTTGCCTTGAAGTATGTGCAGAAGTACTGGCAATGAAGAGCCTCACACTCTGGTTCATCTCTTTTTCCTTTGAAATTCATTTCTTGCCATTTGAGCACAAAAGTAATAATCCAAATCACTTATATGAAGACAAAACTAATGCCATGAGTAGAATGATTATTTTTTTGTTCTGGTTCTAGGGGGGTTGGATAATAGCAGCAGGCACCATAGGTAAAAAAACGAACAAAATATCTCAAAGAAAATAAATTATTTGCTTACCTACATATTTTAACATGAGCATATTCTAATAAAGGGCTGGATTTTTCATTAATGTAATAGTATTACCATAAAAAGATTGTAGTTATTTTAAATTAAATAATCATGTATCATATAAAATCTCAAAGCAAAGTTTGATTACAAATGCTTCTGAGTTCTACTTAAATTTCTAATATAACAGTTTAGCATGGAGAAAATATGGCTTACAAATGTACTATTACCATATTATAAAAACTAATCTTTTTGACTATTTATAAACATTTTGAATAATATAATCATGCAATGACTTCTGAAGAAATTTTAATTTTTGACTAACAATTATTCAGTTATAAATATGAATCTTTTCTTCATTGGATTTTATAACTTGGGGTTTATTTCTGTAATATATTTATATTAATCTACTAGTTCAATTTGTTTAAATCATTGCTGTAGTACCTTATTTTTAATTTATCTTATAGTGAAGAGATTATAATATATTCTCTGTATTGTGGTCATTCCCAACTCACATTTATATGTGCTTTGGTTGAATTTTCTTTTATACTTTATTATATCTTTTATAAGATATTATTCATTCCTTTCTCCCTACCATTATTTAATCATGATAAGCAGTTGTCCTACTTTTATTCCCATGATGTAACTTATTCCCAACTCTGCTAAAATATGCTTTAAACACGCTCTCCTACTTCACCCATTCTCCCAGCATGACTTGCTTGGTAATCCTTATCCTGTAAATTCAGTAAGACAGAAACTTCCATATTAAAATATACAAATCATGAGGCTGGTAGAAATTTTGAGTTTTCAATTAATTTCTATGGAAGTTATCCTGTTCTTGAGCTAGTCAAACTGTGTTTTGATCAATTATGATTTCATTTTTATCTTCAATATATAATTACTGAGCCATTATTTATGCAAGAACAATGCACCATCCCATGGAGAATAGTTTGGCCAAATACAGTTGTTTTTAGGTTCTATTTTTCACAAATAGATGATAAACCATGGAAGAAAAAAGTTAAAAGATCAATTTAAAATAGAGCTACTAAAAATAACTTCTTAAATTTATTTAGCAGCTCAGACAAAAATCTAATTAGTAAGTGTTACAATGTTTTTCGATTGATTGCTTTTCCCAAGTTGACATGACATTAATGTAGTGCCTGGGAGCTGGATGGGGCGTAAAGGGTACCAGAATTAGATTTATACGGGGTGTTGCCTTCATTTGTTAGATAAAGACAAATTCCAGTGAGTGAAAATGAACTGGAGTTTGAGTCTTTGTTACTCCAATTTTCTCTCATTCAATTTTAAGATAAAACTACTCCCCAACAGCTGCTGTCACAACAGCTACTAATGGCTTTCTCTAATACTTTTTTCTTAGCAATGAAAGTTGAATGCTTGTCCATTATCCAAGTCACAGAGTGTCTGTCTCAAGGCATGTTCGTTATCTTAAATTGCATAAAGATATTTTCACCCTCCCCAAATGTGAAAACAATAGTGCAGGGTTTTCTAAATCTAAAAGCACATAGGCATGCCTTTAAGTATATGTATACTTATTTAACTGCAGTGCTACATTTATCAAGAGGATGATATATGAGCCTGGCGTGGTGTGGTGGCACATGCCTGTAATCCAAGCACCCTGAGAGAGTGTCAGGAGGATACCAAATTGATCTCAGCTTAGGCAAATTAACAAATTAATGAGACTCTGTCTCAAGATAAATAGATAAGAAAGGGCTGGGGATGTAGCTCAGTGCAAACTGTCTGGGTTAAATCAAGAGTAGCAAACAAAACAAAACATGGTGTCACAGAGACAATATCAGCAAAAGAAGCAATTTTTAGCCCTAACAATGGGTTATAAGTGAGCCATGTACTCCTTCTGCACCTTATGCTAACCGATATCCACCATATCCAATCACCATGAAGAAAAAACGGTATCTTGTTTTTCCTCTGTATCTATGTCTCCTACAACAAGACGTAGCTCTTAGCAGGCACTCAGTGTAACTTTGTTGACTGAATGACTGACAGTATGGTACATCCAAGCATGGATTCTGTGAAGGAGACATAGAAATGTCACTCCGTCAGAGACAAGATTAAAATAGAAAACTAAATTAGCCTCTTATGTATTATATCCTAACTCATTAAGTTCCATCATCCAGGCATGTGAAGTCTAAAAATCTACACATGTGTCAACAATGAGGCATTTGCTCTGGATGTGTACACAGCAAATTTTAAACCACTCATTTATGAAAGTGTGTGGCAAGGAACCCATGTGCAATTAAATTATGAGTATTTTCATAATAATTAAGCTTGCATTATATGTCTGTGACAAACAATACACTAGAGAGTTTGGCAAAGCAAAGGATTTGCAACTAAAAGATTTGGGCACTGTATCTGATTCTTAATAGGTGTGCCCTTGGGCAAGTCAAAAAAAATTTCTAAGCCGGTTTTGTTAACACTGAAATCAGAGCAATGGAAAAACCCATCCCACACTACTAAGCAGAATTAATGTGCAAAGTGAACTCATGCAATACACCATAATAACACATGTAGGATTGTGGAGACAACTTCTTCGTGAAATATATAATTATATAAAATTTAAGATTTATAAAATCTATGTTGGTTCATTAAATAATCCAAAATCATAAAAATCATTGCAAGAAAATTTTCCATATTGAGAAGACTAAGAACCAATACCCATAAGCTAAAAATGATTCCTTTTAACAAAAACTTCTGTTAAAGAATCTTAGATATTTTCGGTTGTGTCATTCACTATATTTCCAAAGATAGGGATTATTTATTCCATTGTAACATTTTCCATTCTTCTACTTATTATAGATGCCAAATCAATACCTCATCTAAAATATTTATCTTGAGGTATAAAAATGCCAATTCTCCATGTACTATGAAGAGTTTGCTTTCTAGTTTGTTTGATCTTTAGATTTTCTTGCTTTATGAGAATTTTTAAGTGAAATACGTTGAATTCATCATTTCTCAACTCTGTTTCATCAATTTGAGATCATTTATTCTAATTCTGAGCTTAGATCCATGAGTTAAACTAAAAATCTTGAAGCTCAACGGGAAGAATGATTTTTATTTTTAATTTTAGAAATAAAAGGAGGAAAATACTAACAGACAGACAACATTTTACAAAATAGCAAAGGATCATTACAGACATTACAGAGTTACAAACAGAGTGGTAGGGAATTAACAATCCTTGTTGTATTACATATTGATATCTTCAAAGTAGTTTCTCATGAAAACAGATATAGACATACAAAGCT
>NW_004955535.1:2153604-2179651 GCF_000276665.1 Chinchilla lanigera
CAGTCACAGACTTCCCCAGCCTTCGCCTCACTGGAGGATCTGGGCAAAGGCAAAGCAGAGACTCGAATCCACTGGCCCTGCAGCACCTGGAGTACTTGCTCTCTTGGCGCAGGGTGCGTGGGGCTCAGAGAGTCTGCTCGCCTGGCTCAGAGAGCCTGCTCACCCAGCCCCCAGCTGGAGAAGTCCCTGGGCCACTCAGTCCGGATCTCCTCTTTGCCGCCACAGCAACTCAGTCTGTAATGTCGGTGGGGTCCTTGTTCACCCATTCTGCCCTCAGGGATTGGATGGGGAGTACCTGGCTCTTCGCACATGTTTCAGCTGGGAATCATGGTGGTGTGCGTCCAGAACAGACTTGAACCCTCGCGCCCTGCCACTCCCGGAGAACTCGCTGTCTGGGCGCAAGGCGCGCGGGGTTGGGGGAGCCTGCTCGGCTGGCTCAGAGAGCCTGCTCGCCCTGCCCATCCCCTGGGCCTCCCTGCACCTCAGCAACTCAGTCTGTATTGTCTGCAGGGTCTTTGTTCTGGCGTCCTGCCCTCAGGGATTGGATGGGGAGTAACTGGCTCTTCGCGCGCTTTTCAGCTGGGAATCCTGGTGGTGTGCGTCCAGCACAGACTTCAACCCACTCGCCCTGCCACTCCCAGAGAACTCGCTGTCTGGGCACAAGGTGCATGGGGCTCGTGAAGAATGATTTAATCACTAGTGGAACTACTTTTAGAGCTTTGACACTTTGTTTTTTATTTATTGTTGTTTATTCTTGTTATTTTCAAATTATACCTTGTAATCATTTTTTCTGCTTAAATTTGTAACCAAGGGCATGTTAGCACTGCAATAATAATTCTATTGAACATTATGAATTGCCGTGCTGTCAGTCAAATGTTCAAATATTGGAAAATTTATATCATTTCACCTAATTCAATTACTTTTACCCAAGTCTGATTACTGGTGAATGTTAATGCATGTCATCAAAAATTCTTAGAATTTCTCAAGAACTTGGTGTTATAATTTACATATGATTAATGCACCAATTATTATCAATTCCAAAAAAATAAAGAGATTCTCATCATTTGGCAAATCTAAGAAGTTTCCAGAATCATAAGAAAATTGTGTAAAGTGTTAGTTTTTGCCACTAGATTAAGTTTTTTGTTTGTATGTTTCTTTGGGTTTTCAAAAACTATTTTACCTTAGAATTCTCCATTTAGGTTCAGTACAATTTTGTGAATATTATGATGGAAAGCACATCTCCAGAATACCAGTGGCACAAGTGGTTTAGAAAAAGGGCATTATTTTACCAAATATGTTTACTATTTTGAAATAGTCTTCTTTCATTTGTACCAATTTGTACATACTTGATTACATTTTATCTTTTGTACAAGATTTAATCTTTCTTTAATCAAAAACAATGAATTTTTAGTTCTTTGCAAAAATAATGAGATACACATAATTTCATATTTATGTGGAAAATTATAGTAGGAAAACAAAAAACAGCATCCTGCCCTTGTGTGTCCATTCCATTCACTTGACCATAATCAGTTTATCAGTTTGCAGGATTCCTTGCATAGGTGTATAGCCTTAGAATTGTTCTCCACATACCTGTTTACACCTACCCTGCTCAGCTGTGCAAGAGTAAAAAGCATATACTGGCCCTAAAAGCTTAGGAAATGTAGAATATCATATGTCTGAATTTTAACTGAAAGTAAATCACTTGCTTCCAAATAACTGTCCCTTGCTATGTGTAACAGCTAGTTTTTCTGTCATTATTTTCTGTAAAATGATTTAGAAAGTGTGCACAATTTAACACAAAATGAACCTATCATAATCTGACTTGTGAAATTGTTTTCCATTTAGCTGGCGCTGATAGATTAGAATCATTGTGTTTGAGGAAAACTTAGAAGAGTGAAATTCAAGTTTTGTGTTTTCTTTTCGTTCATGATGTTGTGTACAATTGTGGACCTGAATAGTGAGCAGTAACTAATCATGTACTATCTAGCAGATATGATGAGACATAATTCAAAAGGAAGGACATTTTTGCTGTTAGGTATATGAGATGCTGTGAGGAAACCAGGGGGAAAGTCAGCCAGAAAATATAGATATATTATTATTATTGTATTGATTCTAACATCTAGATAACCAATGAAACAAAAATAGAACAAACAGAAATAACTGGAAAGTACATGTCTGTGCAGGCCTGTATGCTTACCTGTAATAGTTGAAAAACAGCGTATAATACCATAAAGTTCAGTGACCCCATTCCAATTGGATTTTCACAAGCAAGTTCAATTTGATGCTTAAGTCAACAAATATTTATTAAGAGTCACGTGCTGTGCTCAACTCTAAATGATAGTAGAACAACATGAGATGTGATCCATGCTCGCTGGTGATTTGTAAAATTATAGTTTATACATATCATAGTTATGCAAACAAGTTAGGCAGTACCTTAAGGCAGAAATTACATAATCTAAGCCAAAATATATCTTATGAGCCATGATTGCAAATGAATTAACAAAGAAGTGAAAGCAGTGTAGATAAAGCAAACTGGAAATAATTGTCTAAAGAAGGGGGAGGAAGCCTTAGGTTCAGCTTGGAATATAATTGGAATGTGACTAATACCACTTCTTACTATATGCTAGGTTATGTTCTAAATCCTTGACTGGTAACAACTCATATGGTCATAACAATAACTATATGAGGAAGCCAGTATCATTATACTCATATTCAGAAATAAAAACTGATGTATGACTAGTGTCTTGGTTACTTTTCTCTCTTTGCTGAGACAAAATATCCAATGCCCCAAATTAGGGAAGGAAAAGTTTGTTTAGCTCATAGTTTGTGGAGGTTTCAGTCCATAATCAGCTGTCACCAAAGCAGGGTGGCACAGCACAAGGGCAACACTTCCAGGGAGAAGACAGCAGAAACAACAAGAGCACAAATGGGAGTGGCAGCAAGCAGCCTCTTTCTCTTCCTTACATTTTATGCAAACTACCCGCCCCAGGATAGACATAGCAGTCACACCCATAATCCCAGCATTGGACCAATAATCAATCATAAACTCTAGAACCCCACCCCATGACTGTAAGAGGATTTGGGGGGACATGCAGACACAAACCATAGCAACATGTCCAACAAATTCATCAGAAGGGACAGTTGTAAATAGTATACTGTACATAGTAGGAACCTGATGCTGTATGTTCTCCAAAATTGCTATTCTTAATCACTATACAGATTCTTGTTGCAAAAAATGTTCTCTACCTTAGGAAAACATTAGTAAACATGAGAACCTGAATCACAATTATGTGTCTGAGAGATAACAAAGAGATTATCCTTTCCAAACAAAAGTGTCTTTGATGGCAAGACATAGGGAGATCAATTTGGATTAAAAACTGTAGCTCTAGATTCTATTGCTTTTTCTTTTTCTTTTTGTGGGGGAGACTTGAATGCCCAAGTATTGGCTTGAAATTATCCACAAAGCTACCAGATTCCACTGATGGATTCTGAGCAGGGAGAACCTTTAAAGTGGTTTGATCAATTGGAGATGAGTAGAAAAGTTAAAGAGATAAAAATGAATTGAGGTGGAATCTCAGTGTTGTTTTAATTTGCATTTCTCAAATGTCCAATAATGTTGAATTTTTTCATATATTTATTAGCCACTTGTATTTCTATATCTGAGAAATGTTTATTCAGCTTAGATGCCTATTTTTGGATTGGATCATTGAATTTGGGGGCATAATTTTTAAAAATTCTTCATATGTTCTAGATCGCAGCCCTTTGTTCAAGGTACAGTTGGCTAATTTTTTCTCCCAATTTGTGGGTTTTCTTTTTACTGTGATGGTGAATTCTTTTGATGTGCAAAAACTGTTCAGTAAGTTGTTGATTTTTTGAAGTACTTCCCTTGATATTTGGTTTTTGTTCATGAACAACTTTCTGCCTACCCCTATGTCTTTGAGAATGTTACTTACATTCTCTTCCAGTAGATTTAGTGTTTCTGTCTTAATATTTAGATTTCTAATCCATTTTAACTTTGCTTAAGTGCATTGTGATAGACATGAGTCTAGCCTCAGTCTTTGGCATGTAGAGAGCCAGTTTTCCTAGCATCATTTATTAAAGAGGTTATCTTTCTTCCAGTGAACATGTTTGGCCCCTTTGTCAAAGATAAGGTGGTTGAGTGTGTTTGTGGTTTTGGCTGCATCTTCTCAGCTGTTCCATTGATCCTCAGGTCTGTTTTTTTCACCAATACCATGCTGATTTCATCACAGTAGCTTTGTAGTATAATTTCAAGCCAGGGATTTTGATGCTTCCTGCCTTGCCTCTGTTGATCAGGATTGCTTTTGCTATTCTGAGTCTCTTATGGTTCTAGGTAATTTTTAGGAATGTTCTATCTAGATCTGTGAGGTATACTAATGCTATTTTGATCAGGAATGCATTGCATCTATATAACAATTTGAGGAGTATGCCCATTTTCACAATGTTGATTCTTTCTACCCATGAGTAAGGAATATCTTTCCATTATCTGAAATCCTCTTTGATCTATTTTTTCAGAGTACTGTAATTTTCATTGTATAGAACTTTTACTTCTTTTGTTAGACTGATTCCTGTTTATTCATCAAGAAACCAACCAATAACAAATGCTGGAGGGGCTGTTGGGAAAAAGAAGCACTTCTCCACTGTAGGTGGGAGTGTAGACTGTGAAAATCAGTCTGGATATTTCTCAGTAAACTAGAATTAGAGGTCCCATTCAACCCAGCTATTTCCCTTTTTGTTATTTTTTCAGAAGAACAGAAAACATCATACCACAGTGATATATGTGCATTCATGTTTATGTCGATAAAATTTGTAATAGCTAAATCATGGAAACAACCCAAATGCCCATCAGCTGAGGAATGGATAAAAAAGATATGGTGTTTTATATAATGGAATATTAGTCAGGTATGAAGAAAAATAAACTCAAGGCTTTTATAGGTAAATGCATGCAACTAGAGACCATACTTATAAGTGATATAAATCAGACTTACATGTGTAAACACCATATTGTCTTCCTAGTGTAAGAACCTGAAAGAGTAAATAAAATCTGAAACATACAATAGATATTGTGGAAGGGAAAGAAATTGCTCAAAGGGAAAGAACAACTGGGATAAGGGAAAAGAAGAAAGAAGGGAGAAAAAAATTATATATATATACATATATATATATGTATATATATATGCACACACAAGATAGCTAAGATAATTGTACTACTAATTTCTATTGGTTTATTGAATGGAGCAGTTAATGTCTAATTTTTTGATGGATCTTACATGCCCATATCTGGTTATCTAAGTCACCCATTTGAAGATAACAATATATAATACAATAACCATTATTAATTTCCTGTCACCTTATTTGAAATTCTGTATCATTTTTATTGTTTTTTGTGTTTTTTTTAATGTGTTTCTGTTTATAAATTTGCTTTTGTTCTTTTCTCTGTAAAATTAAGAAGAAATGAATTGAAGAGATGCAGTAATTGTTTTCAATCTAAATAGGCAAATTTGAGAATTCTACCCTAATCTGTGTGCGTTTGTACTCAAATTATTAAAAATTTATTAGAATAATTCCCAACCTCCTAGACCACACACTTTCATATGTTGGTGCAGAACACTGTGTACCATATTCTCAGTTATATTTTTCTACTGGACTAGTAAATACTCTAATTGGTTGTGGAAAGTTTTTCAGTAAAATGTATATAACCACACCACAGCCACAAAACAAGTTTCTGGCTCAATTTGTACCCGTTTATACACTGAAATTGTTCCCTATATTTTCTTCCTGGTGCTGCTAAGTTTGTTAGCCTACAAATACCTTAAGCAAATCTGACCATTAACTAGTTTCCTCTTTGCCTGTGAAGGCCTTCTCTGTTAGATTACATGAGAAGTGACTTTATTCTATCATCTTGATATCCTGCTTCTTTTCCCACTTCCACTAATTAAGATTCCCCTGTACTCTGGAAGTGTTTGTATCATGGGAGTGGCTAATATTTTCCATAGTGGTGAGGTTAAAGGAAAAGACGCCTGAGAAACAAGACCACCCATACTTTATCAGCAAATGTAGAAGAAGAGAGTTGGAAAATTATTTCCAATGGCTACCAAATTTCTGTCTCTTGTCAAGATTCCTCATCTGAACTCATACACATATATATCGATTGGGTATAGCCATGTAGAAGTTTAATAACAATTTAAATATTAAAATGTCCACACAATATAGTTATAAAAATGTGTACCTTAACCTCGTCTGACTCAAATTTTCCACATTGAAGTTGATGGCAACTCTGGTCTCCATTCCTTTCAGAGTAAATGAGGAAGTCTTTATCGCATTCACAAGGATCTCCATGGCTTGCCCACTTCTCTCTCTCTCTCTCTCTCTCTCTCTCTCTCTCTCTCTCTCTCTCTCTCTCTCCTAGTTCCCTGGTAGTGTTTGGTTCTCTATCCGTGCTCATCTCCTCTATGTCCCTTGACACCCTTCTCCTCACACTCCGATGTCTAAGCTCTTGCACTTGCTTTCCTGCCTGGAATATTCTTAGGATATTTAATTGGCTCATTCCTTCATTTTAATTAGGTATTTACTTAAAAATCCATGTGACTCTTCCTAATATTCTGAACCTTCACTTAGATATTTCGTATCTTCTTTCTCTGCTTTATTTAGTTCTGCTTCTTACTACAGACCACTGTCTAAGTGGCTATACAGTTTATTCATTTTCGCTGCTTGTTTATTTTCTTTTGGCTCACAGTTCTGTCCTCAGATATAAAAAGTAACTGGAATGCAGTAATTTTTTACTAAGTATGAGGTGTGATTATGAAATACAGTGAATGTTTAAATTTCAAAATTTTAGGGCTGGGGATTTAGCTCAGCGGCAAAAGCGCCTGCCTGGCAAGCGCAAGGTCGTGAGTTCGGTTCCCGGTACCGGAGAAAAACCAAAAAAAAAAAAAAACAAAAAAAATAAATTTCAAAATTTTATTGCAGTAAAAGGCATAGTGTCACTAATGCCCCCAGAATACTTCCGTCCCTTCCCTTTGAACACAATTAACTCATCGATCTTGCCACTTTCTGAACTGAACGGCTTCACAAAGTGGCAAGAATAATGACATAAATATGTTCAAAGCAAGGGAGCAGTATTTGGAGATGGATTAGTGACAGTATGATTTTCACTGTAATACTTTTGTAAACATTCATTGTACGTTTTGACCACACCTCGTATTCTACTGGACCAGTAAATACTCTAATTGGTTGCAGATGAAAACAGAGATGAAGGTCTCAGGAAATTAGCAAGTCTGGAAAATGAATCACCAGGGAAATGAGAGCTATGTAACAAAGGACACAGAGTAACAGCACTCAGTGTGGAGGAAGAGGAAATGATGCAGTGAAGAAAATATTAGTGAATCGATAAATAGAAGCAACTATAAAAAATAATGTGTTGTAGGTGATTGGGCCCATTTCCTAATATGAGTCCTTCAGAGAAAAACTGAAGGATTAATAAAAAGCAATGTTATCATTTTTTTTGGGAAAGATGAAATTCAGTGTACTCTAAACCAGAATATCATGGAGATATTGAAATCACTTTTAGGACAAGACACACTGAAATAATAGTTTTATTTTATCTTGCATTGTTAACATTTTTTAAAAGTTTATTTTTATTAGTCCACATTTACAGTGCATTTGTCATGGGAGATTTGTGCATGTACAAAGCACATCTTAATTCATTCCTTAATTCTTAATTCTAATTTTAACTCTTTTTTTGTCCCCTCCCCTCCCTTCCCTCTAACCTTTTCCTCTGTCCATTTGCAGAAACAGTATTTCCATTTCTTTATTCTTTATTTTCAAATCCCCTTCCTTTCTTTCCCTCCCTCTCAACCATCTTTTTCCTCTTCCCATTGTAAAAAATTCTTCCTACTTTTTAATAGCTATTCTCCATTTTTTTATTTATACTTTGAGTTTCTCACACAAGAAAAACAATGTAGTGTTTAAATTTGTGTGTCTGGTTTTTTTCTCTTAAAATTATGGTCTTGAGATGCGGCCATTTACTAAAAATCTCTCAAGTTTATCCTTCTTTAGGGATTATTTATTCAGCCATTCATCTGTTGACGGGAATATATTTTCATATGTCTGAAATTTTATTTTATTTTAATTTTTCTTGTAACATTTTGACTAATATAACCTTGAAAACTTTTGAAGTAAGTATTTTAGTATTAAGGACCAACTTTAAAAGATAAATTTTAATGTTTATGTTAAATAATTGATTTATCACCTAAGATCAAAACTCTGTAATAATTGTCAACAGAGGCAGGTGTAGTTGAGCTTATCTTTGGTGTATAATGCAGGAGTAAAACCACTTGAAAATTGTAGGCATTCCCATGTAGTAACTGGGTGGTGGGGTTTAATCAGTTGCTGAATTACATTTCCCATTTGTGATCTTGGAGATGCCCGTTTATTTTTATGACTGCTACTGAGAAAGAACAGGCGAAACAATGCTATTTTAAATACTAGATAACATGCTGGCAACTTTCATAGAATTTCCAAAGCAAAGAAGTTTGCTGTAGGTAAGAAAAGACATTAAAAACTTTAGTTCATTTTAAGGATAGATTTATCAGAAGCAATTAAGTATAAGTTTAATTTATCAGGTATCAGTATCTGAATAAACTTTCAGATTATTCAATCTGTGCAATATCTATTTTGACAATCATATGAATAGGTTTGCCTTTTGGTTGGATAAAGACCGGTTCTGTAATGAAACAGTCTGACAGCAAGGCAGTTGTTGTCACTTTACATTAAATGGAAGAAAAACTAAACAATAGAAGTCTCCCCCTTATGATAGAGAATAGAGCATAGTTAAATTAAGTGTTACTTGAGACCTTTATCTTAATGTGATTAGTTGGCAGCTAGGCCTCTGATTTGGTTCCCTAGATAAATTGTATGTAGTCTCTATTTTCTCTTGTTAGCATACTGAAGACAAAAAAATTCACAATACTTGAATAAACAAAGTACTTGTCAGTTCAAATTGTTTGTATATAAATCTTCAAAATCAATTTTGCCTGAAAGGCAAATTCCATTTTAAAATCGTGTATTTTTACATCGTAAAATCAAGGCCTATATTTTTGATGTCAGTGTTATCAGTGAAACCTTATTTAAACAAAAATCTTTCTAAATAACTGTATGAATTGGAGCAGAATGGGTCATAGAGTTCTGCTTTTCTATTTTATCCATTTGGATTTTATTTTCCAATTTTGAAAATTACTTCACTATCTACTTTTTCTTTATACACAATGTCTAAATAAGGGTTTTATTTAACTCAATGCTGCAAACTACAGTTGTCACAATGTTATTGTAAAATATCAAAGACATGTAGATTCAAGCACAATTGCCTTCTAGAGATTAAAATTTTCTTCTTATTTTATATATTTATATTTTCCATTGGTAGGAAGAGTGGCTAAAAAATAAACATTTCACTGAGTTCAGTTGGGGAGTGAAGAGGTCAGTTCATAGAGAGATGTAAAAATTAAGACGGGAGTTGACTAAAAAGTAGGTACTTCATCATTTTGACATCATATTTTGAGATAATATAAGGAATTACTCAGGGAGAGAAATGGAAATGCTACATTCTATAGGGATTCTAGGGATTTTTTTTATCACCATAGCAACTACAGGGACTATGGTTTCATTTTTAGAGGGTCAGAAACTATAAAGATCACTTATTTCTAGACAAACTAAAATAGTAAAAAAGCTTTAAGGGAGTTCATCTCTGACTTTAAACTGTGGAAAATGCTACAAAATTTTCCTTGGTGCCTGTACCATTTTTCTGTGTGCAATGCCTGGGGAACATGTGTATGTGCAGGGCCTTTGAAAGGGATTTTCTGGACTCCAGCCAGTTTTAACAGCTTTCTTTGAGAAAGCACCAAGGAGCTATTAGCTAGATATCCAGGGAGACATACCCTGCCCCAGTTTTTGCTTTACTTATTTAAGATAAAAAGTTTTCTTGCCTTTGCCTCATGCTTCCCAACATTGCAAAAACCATTCATAACTCAATTCTAAGCAATTCTACTCCTTTCCCAAGCATTGAGAGCACTCCAGGGACTCAGATTAAAACGAGAAAGTTTTGCTAGCTAAAATCTTCAGAGAATGTGTGTGTGTGTGTATTATATACCACATCAAATTCATTATTGGATATCTTTTCTATTCTGGATGGTAAGATCCTTCTTCACTGTATTGAATTTTCCTTCCATAGGTGCTTAGGAATATGCATTTAAAGTGTTAGGGCTCCCAGAGCACTGATTGGGACAGATGTGACTGCATGCCCTTCGGGAATTTAAAGAATCATCCAGTCAGTCAGCTGGCTGCTGGATATCAAGTGGAAAACTTGTTATAGTTATGAATCTTTGCGGCTGGACTGATAGTGAAGCAGAAATGGAGTCCATGTCTTACAAAACCAGAACCTGAGTCACACTAAGTGCTGATGAAATCAGGCTGCCCAGGTCATAGAAATAAACAAAAGCAGCAAAATGTTACGTTGGTTCTTTAAAAAGACATGTTGGTGCAACTGGCATAATCAAGGAGTGGAACAGTTTTAAACTCACTGAAGGTTTTGAGCTCTGACTCACTAGAAGATGGCAAATATTCACCATATAAACGAAGGTAAAAAAGGAATAATAAAGGCAGGCTTCAGTGTAATGATTTGTAGGGCATCAATAGCAGACACCAAATCCACTCTGTCATTTTAAAGTTTTTATTATTATCATCAGTTTCGGTTGCCTTGCTAGTAAACTTTTCTATCATAAATAAATGTCTCACATCAAATGCAGCAAACTATCATGTAGTACTAAATAAACTATTTCCTATTTTGTAATGAAAGAAGATGACAGTCAAAGACAGTCGACTCCACCTACATTTATATTGTCCACTTTCAACATGCGGAAATTGCTCTTGATAAGATCACCAATTTTATTGCCAAATTCACTTTTCACTCTAGGGCTTAGCTGGATGTAACTTATGGACAGTTCCCTCTTCCATTCTGATATTCTATCTTTCCTTGATTTAGAAATATTTCACTCTTCTGTTTCTTCTCCCTGCTTCCATGACATTTAATCTTTGGGCAGATTTCTCTCCTTCCTCTGCTGCAGCTTGCCACAGAGATTCATCCACAGACAGCTCCCGTGTATGTAAAACTGGCAGAAAACAGTTTTATCCTGAACATGTGCAAATGAGTAAATTTACAAGACACCTCCCTATTATCATGTTTCCCTCAGATGTTAATATCTGACCTGTCTCATAAGCGCCTTACCTTAGGAATAAGTTGAAATACTGGACAAAAATATCTTGAAGAGAAAATCTCAAAATTATGCAAAACCTCTCTATCTGAAATTTGCTCATATCTCCCATAACCATTGTATCCTACCCTGCCTCTGAGCTGCAATGGAGCACAGTGCTTATTTTTCTCTAGGTTCTCGATGGAAGCATCGATTTTTATTTTTAATAATTTACATGATCTATATCCTTACCTGCTTCTATAGCTTAGTTCTTGCCTAAAAAGAAGTCCCTATGCACTATAGATTTGAAATTTCAGAATGAGATGGAAAACTCTCTAAACTCTACCTTTAGCTTCTTTGCAGCTACCCTGACTCCTACCTGTGAAATTTTCTTCAGAGCCTATCATCTGAGAATCTTTGAAGTCTGTCATAGCCACTCCCTATCCAGGCTAGTCTGCAATTCGTCCAAGGTTGAAATCTTTTCCGGCTTTACCTGGATGTAGTCAAGGATATGCATTTTTGTTGGCATTTGTTAAGGTTTCTACCTGTATTCACCCAGACAAGAAACATGAGACTTCCGTATCAGAGAACAAATCATTAATTAATCAAAAGGATCATAGAAACATATGTATACTTCCAATATTGTGAATCTAGGAATTTAAAGAAATTGGCACATCAGTTTTGAAGGGGAGCAGAGAGACAGACAAACACACGCTTATCTCTAGGATATAAACAAATCTTCTCAATGAAGAGGGGAAAACTAATGTCTGAAATCCTTGGAATATGAAATGCAAGCAAAGGGCTCTAGATGAGAAAAGTTTTTAAACTTTTCTGGAGCAATATAGTAGTCTGTGCTCTGAATTATGTTTGATAATCATCCTTCAACTCATTTCCAATGGTCTTTATTCCTCAGAAAGCCCAGACCATGTATGGCCCAACCATTGTTGCACTCTCATTCCTTGTCCCAAAATCTAATACAAATGGCCTGTTGAAGATTTACAGTTTGTTGCCTCAAAGGCACCTCAGTATGATTATCACTTTCACATAAACACAGAAGAATCATTTGGGTGCCAAGGACAGATTCCTGGAAAGTATTCACAGCCTCCCTTTTCATGTAACATGTGGTCACTGAATTCTATCATGTCTCATTCCTAAACTTCTTTCCCAATGCAACTGAAATGTATGCCAACTGATTTAAATTTCATTAAATTAATAGCCTTTTGTTAACTTTGAAGGGGTGATGTTATGGTGTATCCATTTCTGCAATTTCTTTTTCTATTTTTAAGAGAAAAAAACAATAAAAATGATGTAGAATTTCAATTAAGATGATAGGAAATTAACAATGGTTATTATATGGCATATTGTTATCTTCAAATGAGTTGCTCAGCTTACCAGATGTAGGTATGCAATCTTTGAGAAAGGGGCCAAACATGTTCGTTGCAAGAAAGATAGCCTTTGTGATAAGTGGTGCAGGATAAACTGGCAACCTACAAGCCAAAGACCAAAACTAGGCCCATGTCTGTCACCATGCCCTAAACTAAAGTCAAAAAGGATTAAAGATCTGAATATTAAGATAGAAATGCTAAATCTACTGGAAGAGAAAGTAGGTAGAAATCTTGAAGACATAGGGGTAGGCAGAAAGTTCATGAACAAAAACCAAACTGCAATTTTTTATATGTTAAAAACACATGCTAAAATAATCATAGTGTGATGATATGTCAGTATGTTTCAGATAACCTAGTTGAAGAGCTGAGTTGATGGGTGTATACATGAAACAAAACTGTCCTTAGAGCCTTAACAGTTGGAATGGGACTGTAGAATTGTAAGGGCTATTGGTATTATGTTTGCACTTTTGCACTGACTGCTGAATTACATACAGATTTTGTGGTTTCAGATTCAAAGCATATTATTAATCATCTCTAGTCTCTGTTTCATGTTCCATCTTCCTCTTTGCACTTATATTTTCAAAAAAAATTCAGCCAAATCTGATGGTTCACGTTACCTATCTTCTCACGGCACCTACTAACTATAATGAGTTTTCCACTTTCACTACTCAGCTGTGACTACCTGAGTTTGCCCCTTTTTTATGAACCCTTTCCTAATCCTCTGAGCACATATAAAATAGGGTCCTTTCTTTCTTTGAATATCTAAAAAATATTTGGTACCGCTGAGACCAGTCATCATATTCCTTCTTCTCACCTAGGTGAGTCTGCTTTACTTTTTTTCTCCAATTCTCTAAAGCATTCCCTTATTTATCACTGCAAACCATTCTATTTAAAACTTCTTTTTAAAGCAAATAAAACTTCATCACTATTGCTTTCCCTGTATCACTCCTTCTGCAAGGAAAGAGCACATTAACTGTCTGTTGAACTGACTTGTCCATGGCAATTAAAATGAACAAAATAACCAAATGCCTTCTAACTGGACTAGCTAAATATATATATATAATATATATATATTATATATATATTTAATAAAATAATTTGGATATCAATATTCTTAAAGATTTTAATCTATAATGAGTTTGTAGCTTGTGGTTTTCAAGATAAAATCATGGAATTAATTCTCAGGGAATCTATTCACTCATTTATTTAACAGAAAACACTGGCATTTGGTGCCTGCTATGTACCAAGCATACATTTGATATCACCTCTACACTCATACGATTTATGCTAGTGATTTCTACAGACCACAGGATATACAACTTAATGTTAGTCATAGTGCTATGCTCCCCCCCAAAAAAAGCAAGATTGGGGCTGCTGTTTAAAAGAGAGTGACAGAGATGTTTCCTCTTACTTGAGAAAGAAGTAAAGGAACCAGCCATATTAATGTCAGTGTGGAAAGTATGTGTGGTGGAGTAAACAGTAAATGTGGAACAAGAGTACAGTTGGCATGCACAAGGATTAGAAAGACCTTAATAAGGCAGAAGAGCTGTGGATTAGGGAGATACTAACAGACAAGTTTGGAATGGCAGGTAAAATACAACCAAGTTATATAGCGTTTCGTGGGTCATAGTAAAGCGCATGGGTTTGATGAGGAGCCACTGAAGGGTTTTAAGTGGGGAAGTAACATAATACAATTGATGTTTTCTCTTTCACTGTTACATGGAGAATTGGCTGTGAAAGGAGCAAAAATGGAAGCAAAATAACGGGTTGGCTAGCAGTTACAATATCTAGGTGAGAGATAATAGCAAGGAAGGGCGTGAGGACTGATGAAATTCTAAGTATAGTCGAAAAGGAAATCCAAACTTTTCATGCAACAATTTGGGTTTTTTGGGTTTTTTTTTTTTTTTTTTTTGTTTTTTGTTTTTTTTCCGGTACCTGGAATCAAACTGACAACATCATGCTTGCCAGGCAGGTGCTGTGCCGGCTGAGCTAAATCCCCAGCCCCTCATGCAACAATTTGAATAGGACAGACTCAAGTCAATGATGGCTTCAAGGTTATCAACCTGAGCAGTTATTAATTTATATGACATTTGCTAAAATGTGAGATACCATGTGAAGGGAAGAATGAAGGAGATGCAGTTCTGAATTTTGTTTGAACCATGTTAAGATTGAGGTGCTAATGAGATTTTCTGTCCAGAAAGCATTTGGATTTGTTAGTCTGAGCTTCAGAGGAAAGGCCTGGGCTGCAGATATCAATGTGGGTACCACTGTCTTATAGCGTTATGAGATGTTGTGGGAATAAATGTGAGGGAACATGAACACAATAGAAAGAAATGGAAATGTTGAGCTGGGGCACTCAAATACTGAGATCAGTACGAGAAGAGAGAGACGGGAAACCAAACTGAAGGCACACAAGTGGAAAAAAAAAAAAAAAAAAAAAAGAAGAGCTCAAGTTACAGAAAGAAAATTCAGTCAGGTGTAAGTCATAGGGGGTGATCAGCTATGTCAGGGTGTGAATTATGAATTATCCATTGAATTCAGGCATGTCAAGGTCATTGGATTTCAAGGGTCTAACTTTAAAAAGTCAGTAGATAGGGGCTGGGTATTGAGCTCAACGGCGCAGCGCCTACCTGGCAAGCACAACGTGATGAGTTTGATTTCCGGTACTGGGAAAAAAACAAAAACAAACCAAAAAAAAAATTAAAAAAATAAAAAGTCAACAGTTAAAAATCACAAGACCAGTTGATACGTC
This sequence comes from Chinchilla lanigera, assembly GCF_000276665.1. NCBI lineage: Eukaryota > Metazoa > Chordata > Mammalia > Rodentia > Chinchillidae > Chinchilla > Chinchilla lanigera. The sequence continues at coordinate 2,169,003 of NW_004955535.1, forward strand.
TTAGACTATTTTTGTTTTTATTTATCTTTCCACAGAAAGCTGATTTTTTTTAACTTCTTTTAAATTTACAATGTTACAGAATATAAAAGAAAATCTGCAACAAATCTCAGGTCGGATTGACCTCATTCACAACAAGAAGATGGCAGCATTGCAAAGTGCTACCCTTGCGGAAAGGCCCAAGCTACAGGAAGCCCTTTCGCAGCTTGATTTCCGATGGGAAAAAGTCAACAAAATATACAAGGACCGACAAGGGTAGGTAACTGTTTTACTTTACAAAAACAAGTACAATTGTTTACAGAAACTATAGGATTTATCTTATTGCTCTCCATGGAAAAAACGCAGAGGAAGAAATGCAGAGGTTTTCACACTGGGACAAGGTAAGTGGAATGACAGCATATAATGATGAATGGTAAGGGGCTGGGGATTTAGCTCAGAGGCAAAGCGCCTACCTGGCAACCGCAAGGTCATGAGTTCGGTTCCCGGTGCCAGAGAAAAACCAAAAAAAAAAAAAAATGATGACTGATTCACACTAATGAACTGAATAGTAGAAATTGTTCTATACTGACATTAACATTATGTTAGAGCATTACATCACCCTTTAAAATCTCAGGTACTCTCAAAGCAAGTTTGCTTATTTTTTTGAGGTGGTACAAAGAGCTGCACAATATAAAAACAGATCCTTATAAACTTTGTCATATATATTTACAACAGTTTGATAATTACATTAATATGTTTAAAAACATAGATTTTTTTTCTCTTTTAGAAGTTGGTACTTCTACACTTTTCAATTTCTCCTCCCCCCTCTATTTTGTCCCTATAGAAAATGTATTATGTAGATTCCAATTTATTTTTGGTGTCTACGTTGATTAAAATATTTAGCTTTTCATTTAAAATTTTGGGAATTCACATACAATCTTTAACCTCACAAGAAGGCAAAATATATTTTCCTCTAGAAATTTAGATTAAAAGTAATAAAATTCTCTAATAGCTTACAGCAGTTTGTTTCAAAGATCTAAGGGTCTGAGGGTAGTCTTCATTATTCTCAGAGGAAGTGAAATAAGTTGCTAAATAATTATAAGGAAATTCTTAGTACTTCTTATATCTGTCCATTTCCAAATATTCTTATTTTAGTTCTTAGATTACTGTACTAGGCCCTGAAACAGATATTTCTAGCATTAATCTCAGGTATCTCTAATGATTGTTCCTACTTTTTTTCTAATTATCTTTCGTCCAGAGATATCCAGTATAAGAACTTTATTACTGTAATCTTATTTCTCTGACAATAAAATCCAGACTCATTAGTTTAACATATATGGCCTTTACATGACCCCTGTTTATCTGGTCAGCGTCACTGTTCATCACCTGCTACCTACCTTACAACTGCCAAATTCTGCTTTAGCAATGTGAAATTCATTCGTAGGTCCATAAGAGTTTTCTATCTCTGTCCCTCCTGTCCTTCAAGTCTCACCAGAGATGTTTGATCCAGTATCCATTCTAAAATGCTAAGACTATTAATGGATCGTAGTGTCTGGAAACTTTGATATTGTTTTACTGTTCAGTGTAATATACTAACACTAAATCACTTTGCATTTGCAATTGTTCCTAGACTTGGTGGCTACCACACTGCATGTATTCTGCATGTGGCCTAATCTCACAATTTATGTCATAGTAGTCAATTTCTTTACTTTTTGCCTCTTGTACAAGCTCGTTAAAGACAGGATCTAAATATGTGTGATACACTCAGGTCAAATATAGTGCTGGGCATAAAGTAAATACTCTGTGTACAGACATAAGCTCTTCCCAGACACCTGAGACTATTTTCCTTTGGATAAGAGATTTATCTCAACTTACTTGAAAATAGCTGGTCCCATGGTGTCTGGGAAAGGAACTCAGCAACTAAGAAGACAAACTCAGTTTTAGACTGCCACCACATTCTAGAATCAGTAAAGTACGTTAAGTCATTATGAGCGCCTCCATCACCCACTTTGGAGTGCTCATTCCACTGTCAGAATATTCCTGTCTCTGAAGTTTTACTACAGTCAGTGTACTTTTTTCCACCAGAATTCCATACTACTTACAGCATTACCTAAGAACCTTTGACATTTCTGGAGTAACTAGTGATTACTCTGCTTTCTAGGCACCATTTTACTTTTACACTAACTTAGAGATAATACATTCTGTTTTTTCAGGCTTCACTTCTACTTTCATACAAGTCATCTTTTGGTAAAGAATCAAATACTCACTTTTCACATGATCATACAGACATTTCCCTTTCAATTTACCTTCAACCCTAGTTTTAAAAAGAAAGCAGAAAATCTAATGCTCCTCCATACAGAAAATAGCAGAAATCTAACTCCAAATCTGGGATTCTTTCCCGTATCTGACAAAGGATAGAGTGTCTATTACTTCAACTCAGAAGATGCCCTTCTTCCTTACTGAAAGGCTAGAAGAGATGTTTTCTAGAAATTTGGAGATTTTCATTATTCCATAACTTTATGTCTTATCTCTGATTCAGCTAATTTCTTTTCTTTTCTTTTTTTTTTTTTTTTTTTTTTAGTACTGGGAATCAAACTCTGTACTTTGTGCTTGTCAGGCAGGCACTTGTGCCGCTGAGCTATATCCCCAGCCCTGATTCAGCTAGTTTAAGAATTGTTTATGAACAGACACTCTAGAATCCAACCTGCTTCGGAATCCTGGATTTGCTATACACTAGTTATGTGTTCTTTAGCAAATACCCTAATTTTGATGCTCCACCAGCTCCTCTTTGATAATATAAATATAATACCCAAGTCATTGGATTATTTAGGAGGGTTATTTGACATGACACATGTAGGTTGTGGAGTGGATTGCTAACACCTGAAAATGGCTCCGTTAAGGGTGAATATGTTGATGTTGAAATGATGGTCATATGGCCTTACACTCTTGATGCTTGCTAATTAATTCTTACACTCTCAGATTTTCCTGATAACCACAGAGAGACAAATTAGACTAATTCACTGCTTTGAACAAATTTTCCATCCTAGACAACCAGCTGGTAAAATAAAAGTATGAGCTGATAGATATGAACTATGGCAATAGGCAAGAACAAGAGTCCTGGGAAATGGAATGAAACCATGGTGCTCAGATTTAGGAATTGATTAAAGCCTATGGCCTCTTCAAGATTCTGGTCTACAACAAAAAGTGTAACCATGTAAAAAACAAAAAGTGTAACTAAGTAACAGAGTCACTAAGCAACTATGAGTGCCTTAGATAGAATTATATAATTTATTGGCAGGATATTAACTGCCTTCTGGGGTCAAGGGGAAACTGGAACCATGTTTCAACCAATGCTAGCCATATACAATCACATCTAGCATTGGGACAAAAGGTAAATCTGAGATATAAACTGGTGGTGTGTCCATGGCTTAATGCTGCACCAAGGGAACCACTGCCACTGAATATGGTTTACAACTATCACTTCTGGGAAATATCTACAGTATTATTTCTTTAATGTGTCACTCACTCTAGAATTAAGGTCTCTTTCAAAACCATCAGATAAGCAGACGTTGGATTTTTCTTCTGTAAAGAGTCAGCTACCACTATTTCAGTCTGTTTAGGCTCTGTAGTTTCCATTGTATCTATTTAATTGTATTACTATAAGATATAAGAAACCATAAATGATACATAAATGTAGAGATACGACTTATAAGAAAGTATTAACCAAGACAGGTGGTAGACCAGGTTTTAATGGTCTATAAATTAATTACTCATATTGTAAGGCAAACTTACGTCACAATCCAAGAAGCTAATTGCCTGGGAAAATAAATAGCTAAAATTTGGTCTCTTTTATACATAGCCAGGACCATGAACTCCACCACAACCTATGGTACAGTCTTAAGTTTTTGGAGATTAGGAGCTGTTCATTTATAAATAGACAAATGTCTAGTACAGATTTCATGTTGGGTTCTCAACAAAAGTCTGCTGAAATTTTTAATAAACTATGTTGGCTAGCATTCCTGTTGCTGGGACAAAATACCTGGCACCCACAATTTAAAGAAGGAGAGGTTTACTTTTGGTTCATAGTTTCAGCTTCTCTCAACTGGCTCCAAGGCAGGAAAAACGTGGTCAAATTGCTCAGTGGAACAAATCTGCTCATTTCCTGTGTGTGGGAAACAGAGCCTAAGGAAAGAGTGCCAGAGAGGAAAGGGCTGGGGACCAAACACTGTCCCCACGGTCACACCCCTAGCACCTACCCATTCATACAAGAAATTGTATTTCACTAATCTCCTAGGTGCTTTCCAAGCCAGGCAAATTGACAAGCAATATTAACCATCCAATAAGACAACTTTAGTGTAAATCAAAATACCTTTGAACCAGTAATGAGTTTTATATCAATATATTTTCATGTGTGATCCACATATGTTTTAAGTGGATTAATCAGCTATTAGGGCAATAGCACTGTTGTACAAATCAACCCCAACTTTAAAGCTTGAAAAAACATGAGCTTCTTGCTTTGTACTTTGCCTAGGATGGGTTTGGCTAGGGCGTTCTGCTCAAGATGTGGGTCAGTGAAACTAGGCTCCACAATGCATGTTTAAGATCCGCTGTGTATATCTTTACTGTGAAGTAAAGGTAAATGGTCAGTGGTGTGCTGTACTAGTGATAGATCACCAGAGCATGAACCAAGCCTAATCTTCCAAGAACACATATGGCCTTTGCTCTTCTCAAATCTGGTGACATTCCGTTGACCAAAACGTTATCACATGACAAAGCCTGACATCAATGGAATGGGAAAGTATTCTCCCTACAGTGGAGGGAGGAGGGGCATAAATATTTGTAGAACAATAATCCAAACTATTGAAGATAGCTAATAATTAATAATAAATAGCTATAAAAACCTAAGTAATTTTGTCCTGATTTTTCTATTTTATAGAGGATAAAACTAAACCTGAAAGATGTTAAGTGACTTTCCCAAGCACATACTAAATAGCATATCTACATATTTTTTCCACCAAAATATTTAGCTCTAAAAAGATTGCTTGTTTTCCTTGCAACAATTTAAAAATAAGAGAAAACACATTAAATTCTCAGCATTTCTAAGGTATAAGTGCTGAGACCACCATTAATCACCAAATTTATGAATGTTATAATTGCAAAACTCACCTTTATTAAATGTCATAAAGTAAAGCAGACATTACTCTTTACTGAGGACAAGAAGAGAATTAAAAATCAGACTGATTTGTGACTGCTCACTCATTATCAGTGGAGCCTGCTTCCACACAGTATCTTCGAGCAAATAGAATTTCAACATGTACATACAGCAAAGTTCCAAATCATTAAAATATTAAAAGCGAACGCTTTCCATAAATGTTCTAGCTGCTTGCAAATACTCAACAGTCAACACTAAGTCCACAAATACAATGACCTTTTTTTGTTAACTTTATGTGAAATCTGTATTACTGCTCAGTTGTATTTTCATCTATTTTTTGGTATATTGTTACCTGCTTATAAAATATATCCACAGGAAAGTTAAGCAAAATGACTTAGCATAAAATCTATTTACTATTAGAGAAACAAAGCCCTTTCCTTCCTTCAACAAAAATTTGGAAATGGCCTATTAAGTGCCAGATACTGTGCTCTGTTGCCTCTGTTTCCTTTCTCGTGCCATCTGCAGTATCCATCAAGCCATTAATTAATGTGTCACACTTTCAAGAAAATATTCCCTCAAGTCTAAGAGTATAACACAGTTAAAATAGCACAATAAAAATGAACACTTTTGAGCCTACAAATTGCTGTGCAGCCATAAGATGGCATTATTGTGTAACAACAAGGTTCTGGGCTGACATTAAGAAAGTGTTATTTTAAAATCTACATTTCTCCTTGGGGTTCCATTTAGTCTGATATTTGGGTACACCTTACCTATCCATATAAAGTAGTTTAATTCAAGGTGATTCTAAATTTTAGATGTTCTCTAAAAGTAAGATGAGACCAAAATGTTGATTCCTATAACATTGATTTCCAAGAGAAAAGAAAATCTCCAAAAAATTAATAGGGAAAGAAGGATGGGAACATTCAGAAAATCAAATTCTATTACGAATGATATTTCATAAAGTAAATGAAATGGCAAATAAAAATACATACACAGTGCTATATAAAAGAAGTCAGACATGATAGGAATACACATTTTATGAATCCATTCTGAAAACTCAAAACAGGCATGTTTGGGTTCAAAGGTCAGATGTTGTTTGTGTTTGTGAGCAGTCATGATTAACAGGGTCAGAAGCAGGTTTTAGACTCCAGCTTATGTTTTGTCATTTGATCTGGGTGCTAGTTACATGAATGTGTTTCCTTTAAAAATGTTTATGAACTGTATGCTTACACGTACTTTTGAACTTAAATGTTGTCCTGGAGTGAAATTATATGTCGATTTTTAAAATAATACATATATTTTTAAGTATATAAAAGCATTTAAAGATCAGAATTTAAAAGCCAAAAGAAATACAACTTTCGGAAAGATTTTCCTGTGTTCTATTTTTGACATTTCACCCTGGAACTCTGAACACTTTATCACTGCCCAGCATGGACTCTCAGATAACTATATGGGCACTAGTCTTTTAAAGAAAGTGTTTCCTGAATTTATCACCATCATTGTGGAACCACAGCACTACACATCAATAGGATGCTGGACGGGGAGAGATGGAAACTGCTTCCTCAGGGCTTTTTCCATTGTTTAGTTTCCCTCGGTGCCAAGTTCACGATGTTACAGTGTGCACCGACTCTAGCTACCACTTGCACTGCATGAGGGAAAATGAAACAATAAAAGAAATGAAAGGAGAGAAAACGGGAATAGAAACCAAAGAAATCTGACTGGAAGAGCAAGTGCCTTAATCATGTCTGTATTCACATTGTAAAAAGCAAGCATACCATTCTGCTAGCTACTCGTATAGACATTTGTCAGCTCAGTTGTAATTTTTCTACTGAGACATTCAATAAATATTTTTCTGTCATTTCAATGTGAGGGAGATAACCCCACAGTACCTACAGAGCACAAAGGATCATATACTAATCCTCTTGTTGTCCCCATATAATTGTATCCTATAAAGTGGAAGCTAGAGGAACAGATGCATAATCTGGGAGCTTTTCCAGAATTGTTTGTTCCTAAATGAGACACTCAGCTATAGCAGCATTAGCAGTCTCTTCTCTTTGTCACAATGCCATATGTAGTTGGGAAATACATGATAAGTACATACAGGATGCTGACAACTCAGGAAAGATTAACATTGTAGTCCTAGAATTAGTCTACCAAATCTGAAGATTTTCATGCAAGATTGAACTTTCATTTCCCCCAGGTACAAGTATGTGTGCCAATTCATAATTCTACTGTTTCTGAGCTTTGAAGAACTAAGAAGCAAAAAGTAAGAAAAACCATTTCCTGAGCATGGGAAAGTTGCTTGTATCCCATTCTAGGATCATTTTTTTATTACTCAGAATAAGTACATTCAGTCATAGAGATCTTGTAAAGGACATTGTGACAGACTGAAGAAGTCAGTTTCTATTTTTGTTCCACTTTTTGAATACCATGATAAAGGGTTGAGTTAAGCTTCTTCTTTGGTTTTTCACTCACATCTTCTTTTTTGTTGTTTTCAAGACAGGGTCTCGCAGTGTGTAATGCAGACTGGCCTTGAACTTGTGAAGGTCTTCCTACCTCAGCCTCCCAAATGCTGGGATTACAGGCATGCGTCACCACACATGACCACTCTCAGCATCTTTAGGGAAAATCATTATTTATTAAATGACTAATTTGATGCAATTCATTTTAAAAACTGAGTTATTGATTTAAAAGAAATAATAGAGAGCTTATCACAAACAAGGCAGGAAACATAATTCACCTAAAATACCGGAAGTACTACAAATTTCATTCTTAACCTTCAAGGTTTTCCCCAGTTAAACATCTTATTCAGTATTTATTCTTCTATATTTCTCTACATTGATTGGTATTATTTATGCTATTGGCTTTTAACTGTCAGAAGCCATCTAAATGTGGCTTGTTATGCAGGGCCTAGTAGTAGAGTATGTATGAGTAATCATTACTACTTGCTTATGATGATGGTGTAAAACTATAATTTACCAGCATCAGCATACCTCATATCTCATATGTAAACCATTGTAAACTTTGAGAAAGACAAATCTCTTCCAAATCTGTCCTTTTCTCCTCTCTCCTTTCATAAACCTTAGCTTCTATTTCGTCTTTTCTGCCATATGTAAGTTTCCCCTTGTATAATGTAGTCTAAAGCTCCCCTTCCTTCGCAAATTATCTTCCATTTTGTGCTGTTCTGTTCAAATATTTCTATTTCTATGAAGCCCTTGTCTAAGCTCACCTAATCCCTAGCTATTGTAAATATCCTTCACTGGCCAGTCATTGCACTCTGTATACCGTTAAGAGAGTGATTTTGAACCAAATAGAGAAGCCTTTGTTTCCACCTAGCACACAAAAGAAATTTAAAGATTTGAGGATTGATACCAATTACATAGAAATTTGACCTCCAGAGGCAAACTTTAAAATGCAAAAGATTAACCTCAGGTAGTTAGTGATTGGAAGTATTGTATTTAATTTTTGTATATTGACAACAAAAAGGTCTCATTAAAATGAGCCAAATATCAATAGGTAATATTCTTATATTACAGTCATGAGTTTGGGACCTGTATGTAAAATGTGAATCATTGGAGACACTGTCTCATTTTAATTGAATACCTGAATTAGTTCTTGATTTATGTTTTCTTGCTTACTTAGAGTTATATTCATTGAGTTCTTTGTTATGTGAGTACATGGCAAAAAGACTGGGTGAAGGGGATCTGTTGTATTTATTTAATGAAGGAATTTTTGAAATAAATTAAATAGAAGAAAGTTTCTGTCTATCAGCTTATCTTCCGTGCATCTGTATTGCTAGATCAGAACATTCAAGATTTGTAGAAGGATTTCTTTTTATGATTACCATTTCAAATAAGATCATTTGTCTTACATCTTCAACATTTTCAGATTCTTATAAATCATTACAGTTTGCATAGAATTGAGTTTAGAACTTGCTTCAGAGGAAAACTTGACTAGATATAAAATTCATATAATTTGAGTTAACTATAGATCAATATCTTGAATCTTTTACTCAAAGTAATTAAATATTTTTATTTTAAAGGATATTTCATGCAAACTTTTCTATTTTTCAGCATGGACAATTCTCTTTCTTCAGTGTACAGAAGGCTATTTTGCTAGTTTTTAGTCTAAATAAATTTATATGTTAAGTATTATCAAAAGAAAAAATACTTTAGTACAGAAACAGGTTTTGTACCTATAGAACTATCCTCAGTTTGGAGATAATTTTAATAAGTGACTTTACTGTGTGTGTCTTGGTTTTGTCATGCTGTAAATTTTCCTTCTCTATATATACATTATTAAATTCAACTTATTGTAGAGGAGTTTTTGAAGTAGTGACAATAAAGCAAAACTACATGTAATTTTCCCAGAAATTCTCTTTACTTTATTATGTATAACTTGTGTTGGCTGAGAGTAACAGAAGTTTGAGGCAGCAATGCATTTTATAAGACAAAAGTGTATTTCCTCTCCTGAAGCTACCCAGGAGCATGCAGTCAAGACATTCTGATGGTTGTGCTCATTCTTGCTTTCTATCCAATTGTATGTATATGATGAATCTTTATCCATATGTTGCAAGCTAGAGATCTCACCACACCCACAGTCTTACAAGAAACTATTTAGTTAGCAAAAAGCCTTTTCCATCATAGGATCACTCAGCAAACTATTAATGTAAGGTAAATTTTTCAGTATTGAATTTCATTTTTCTGCAAATAAGGTGAGATCATTATTTTAGATATTGCTATAGGAATATATGAAATATGTAACCTTGATATATTCTTCAATATTTGAGAGGCCTAAAATATTCTCTCACAGAGAAAATATACCCATTATCCATTAAAATTGACATGACTTTTGATAGAAGGTGGTCTATAACTTCTATTCTAGCGGTACATTTACTATGATTATGAAATTTTAAGGTTTAAAAATTTGTTTACTTTGTAAGAATTGCACACTATTGCCTTGAAGTGATTTTCAGAAGAATTATTTCCTTATTAGTTTTAGCTTATCCACGGACAGTCTCAAATCCCTCTTGGAAACATCAGTTACCTCAGGGGAAAACTGCCTATTACAAGGAAAAATGTGGTTTTTCAGAGATTTCTGCCTGAAACAATTCACTTTAGAATATTCTTTGTGGTTTCCTAGAATACATAAATACTGATAAAAAGAGAGAATAAATGGGCATTTAGAAAAAAGTATTAGCCTTGGAATAATTTGTATAATTGAATAAAATCAAATTATAATGTTGTTTTTCCAAGAAATGATTTTTTACTGTTAAGTGTATATTGAATTTCTTCCTTTCTCTCTCCTTTCCTACCCTCCTCTTTCCTGGCCTTCCTCCACCTAAGCTCTCTCCTCCCCTCCTCTCCTCTCCTCCCCCCTTTCTCCTCCCCTTTGTCTTTGAAGACATGACTATAAAGCAAGGTTAAATGCAATTTTCCCAGAATTCTCTTCACTTCATCAGTTAGAATTTGCTTTCGCTGAGACTAACAGGGGCTTAAGGTAGCAATGCATTATATAAGAT
>NW_004955535.1:2179751-2186381 GCF_000276665.1 Chinchilla lanigera
TTCAACATTAAAACTTATTACAGCCTAGCACTTAGAAACTAAGTAAGGTCATTATGTGACTTTTATTTTAAAGGCATGCTGAGATAACCAGACATATAATTCTGCAATCTTTGTTGGTATCTTTTATACATTAACTACACACTGATTAGGACTCTGGTGCCAAATGCTTATTTTTGTCTCATTCTTTTTTCCCTGTCTCCCCCTAACGGAGTAGGAATTTAAGGTAGCTTCCCGCTGGGCCCTTACCAAAGTCTGCTGTATAGATCATCTGTGGCTACAACTGTGCTATGTAATGACACACCCCGAACCACATACAAACTCCATTACCCCTCTGTTCACAGGATTAGAGTGAATCAACTCTCCTTCGGCATTTGGGGTGGTAGACTGGCCAAGAAGATCTAAGGCATGTGTCTCGTTTTGACACCCAAGGTTGTGGGACAGTAGATACTTGAGGTATATTTTTCCATGGCAGAATTTGCAAGCTTTTAGAAGAGCAAACAGAAACACGTTTGTAAATTCTAGTTTTGTAACTGGATATTATCACTTTCATCTACGTCCAGTGGTCAAAGCAAGTCACATGATATATCTATGGACTTTGGAGTCAATAGACAGAGAAATATACTCTGAAGTTATGTTTAAAAGTGGGATGTATAAGTGGGATATATAGTTGGAAGTGGTGGCACACGCCTGTAATCTCAACACTCAGGAGGTTGAGGCAGGAGGACCTTTGTGTGCTCCAAGCCAGCCTCGGCTACATGTAAAAACCCTGCCTCAAAAAACAGACAAACAAGTTGCATATATAATACTTTTACAAAACATAATAGTGAATAACAATGTAACACACTATATAGCTTTTGTAGAATATTACAGCATATTGTCAACAACTTTTGATAGAACACATATATCTCTCTGACATAGCCTAACATAAAATTTGTTGATACCATCTCAAAATGCGTTAAAATCCATTTTTTATAAATTTTTTCTTTAACCTTTCATGTTGGGGCACTCTTATTCTACTAAAATATTTGTAATTTAGAGCATATATTTAAAGCTCCTTGAAAAAATGGAATATTGAAACAAATTTTCAGTCACAGTTGTATTTACCAATTTGTGAGTCTCCTAATGCTTTCAGCACACTTGGAAGATGGATTTCTGAATAGCATCATGACTTTCCATACCCAGATGTCTGCCGCTTGAAACTACCATAAGCTGACTATCATGGCTCACAGTATACCCTTGAAGAAGGCCATCTGGTTTATGTCTCTTGGCAAAATTTGTTTAAAAACAAGCAGCTGCATGACAACGTAAAGAGTCTCTGTCTAGCTGTGGTAAATAAGTAGCTTTGCAATACACACAAAAAGCCTTTTTCTAATCCAAGTCAATAGCTCTGAAAGAGAAGCATTCTTCTCTTAAAACTAAAAGAAAAATCTGCAGAATTCAATGATGAGAAAGGGACCCAATCAAACTATGTTTCAGTGGCTTTACCATCATTGTATGTGTGTCAAACAAAATAAGATACAAACCTGTTTGTGAATGGATACAACCTCCTAGATAAAAACTATTTTCAATATTTACTTAGAGTCAAATGATTGGAGATTATTTTATTCAATTATTTCCATTATTTTGAATATCTTAAAGACTTGCCCTTTGACCTCTAACATTAATTAATATATAATAATTCATCACCCTCTTCCTTCTGCTAGGGCCTTGTGTAACCTTTTACACTCATGTTCTATTGCAAAATAAATACATGCTTTAGTTTATTTTTAAGTAAGAGGGTATTTTCCAGGCCAGGTGTGTATTTTCCCTTAACTCTATCTACACAATCAGACTAGAATTTCTTAAGGAGTGATTTGGTCTGAATAATAAAATTTCTCAGGTTAATAGTATTTTGGGTTTCATTCTCACATAAGCAACTGCTGCAACAAGAACTTGAGTTCAATTAGTTTCTTGGGGAACTCAAGAAACTGCCCTAGAATAGTGAGTTTGTGAGAAAAGAAAGCGAAGAAAACCTATAAAGAGTAGCGATCAAGCCGGCCTCTACTATGCAGGACTAGAGCTCCATCCCATGGAGAACATCTGGGAAGCCATAAAACGTGTGTCTCGTATTTAAGTTGGACAAAAAGCAAGAACTGTGATGTTTCCACTCCAATTCTATTAATTATTTTTTTAAGGGATGCTCACCCTGTCAGAAGATTAAATTTCCCTTTTGCAAGCACTTCCAGCCTGCCTTGCATGTAGCTATAGCTGTTGTTTTTTGCTTCAAAGAAATCTGTCAGGCTTAAGTAAATATTACATAGTTATTGGCTGCTGATCATCAGGCAAGGGACGCTGGAGTGTCAAGACCCAGGAGAATAGGTGGACCTCCAGAGAGATACGCTGCCAAGTGTGGGGAAAGGGACATTATCCACCTAACACTGGCCAGTGCACTTTCCTACCCAGCTGTTCACTCTTCTGCTTATTTATGCTGGTTTATTGACACCTGCTGTTATCCGGATCTTGAATTGTCCTAAGTTTTTGCATTCTGATATTTGTGTGGCTGTCTTTCTGATTTTTTTCCTTATTGACTTGTTTGTTTGCTGAATCTTTCACTATGTTTACCATTGTTATTTGAATGTACTCAACTTTAGTTAGTTCTTTGGATTATTGAGTCTTGCTTTACAATTTTACAAAGGATTTAGCCATGCTTTGTTTTTAAAGTGAGATCCATACCAGTTAGTGACAGGAGTAGAAGTAAGGACTAAAGGCCATAGATACAACCCTGCTTAAGGCAAATTGTTGAATGTCATAAGACATGAATTTGTTTTTTTCTTTCTCCCATGAAGGGATTGTATAGACGTATTTCTCAAATAATTTAAGGAACGTTTGTTTTGTGATGATTATATTGAGAGTCTTCTGCAAATTATTCAACACTATTGTTTTAATTTAAAAATAAAAGTTAAGGTTATGATTGCTTTTTTTACAATTACAGAATTCCTAGAAGCTTAAGTTCAAGTCCAAAAACACAATTCTGAAGGTATTTCTAGAGAAGGCAAGAATGTATTATTTTTTACCAGAGTTGAATAAAGGCAAATTTTTTCTCATGAATCAATTTATTCATGATCCAAATTATTTGCCACACAAAAATTGGCAAGATGAAGAACAATAAATGTGGTTAGAGAGCTAGAAGGTGCACTAGATGACAGAGAGAGGAAGTAGATATTTTTTGAGACAGGGTCTCGCAATGCAGTTCAGGCTGGCCTCGAGTTCACTTTGTAGCCCAGGCTGGCCTCAAACTCACAAAGATCCTCATGACTCAGCATCCCGAATTCTGGGATTACAGGCATGCAATACCATGCCAGGCTGAGAAAGTATACTTATAGATTTATTTTTGCTCATACTGGGAATTGAACCCAGGAAATTCTATCACTGAGCTACACTCCCACCCCTTTTTATTTTATTTTGAGATAGGGCTTTGCTCAGTTGTTCAGGTTGACTTTGAACTTGCAGACTTTTGGCCTCAGTTTCACTAGTAGCAGGGAGTATAGGTGTGCATGATCACATATAACCAAAAGCAAAGCTTTTTAAAATGTTTATGTAAAAATAATATAAGGGAAGACATAAGTCTTAAAGCATCTTAAGGCTGAAAACACCAAAATGTTGAAATAAATGACATAAAATGAAAACTGCTTCTTTAGAAGAAAAAAGACTGCAAATTGTGTAAAGTTTTTGGTTTTTTTCCATTTCTTTGTTTTGTTTCTTCACAAGGGAAAATCGTTGGCCAATCTGGAGTATTAGAAAAGCTAGAACTTTGGTGATGGTGAGCCTTCAAAAGTCACTTCAAAAGTCACTACAAAAGTCACTACAAAGATCATAGATTGGTTTAGAAGCACTGTAATGACTTCCAATCTCATTTTTTAAGATTCTGTATATAGCAAAACATAAGCCACAGCATAGTAAATGAGAGCATTTAGACTCTCACTGGCCTCCATATAGACTGTCTGATAGTTCCTTTGGTTTTTGGTGACTTATACCTATTATGAATAGTATAGTCATTTATTATTGTAGCAGTTTCATAATTATGATTATTATAGAAACATATATTGACCAGAAAATATGATAAATAAAGAACAGGTGCTAAAAAATACAGTGTGCAGCAAGACTGCCCTTATTAGGCGTATCGACGACCATGAAGTTAGATTCCCTTGGATGTATGGCACTTACATATTTCTGCTTTGTTTCAGAATACCTTGGTCATAGACATGTTTTTTATCAATGATGTTTGTCAAAACCCTTTCATGGGGAATAACTGTGAAAACTCGAAAATATAATAAACAGAAGATGTTTTGATGAAATAATTCTTTGAGTAATTTTTATGATGTTATTTCTAACCACAACATCCAAATCTTTAGATCAAAGATTACACATGGAAGAATTTAACATACTTACTAGCTCAAAAATATTCAGTTAATGAGATAATGTTGTTTGAAGGTAAATAAACATAATAAAAATACAGTTTAGCTTTTGTAACTAAATTTAGGTGGGTGTGGTGGTGGTGGTGAGCCTTCAAAAGTCACTAATCCCAGCACTTGGCAGGCTGAGGCATGAGAATGGCTATGAGTTCTAGGCCACCCTGAGCTAGATAATGAGTTCGAGGCCAACCGGGACTACACCTCTTTGTAGTCTGTATCAGAGAAAACAGGGTCCCCTGTTTCTACATATTGTTTATGCTACCTTTCAACATTTATGTATTGTTTTTCTACATTAAAGAAACTATAGATACATGGCTTTCATTCTATCGATGGCAGTAATTTCTTAGAATATATTAAGATAGTTTAGAAATTAACTTCATTTACATATCTTACTTTGAATATCAAATATACAAAATGATTCTTTAAATCTATACCTGAAGAATAGTTGAGGGTCTGTGGGAAAGGATAGAATAATGGTAGTTACTGGGTCTTTGTTTCATGTGTCTGTCAGTAGGTGGATGGTGTCTGTTAACATTCAAAGTCCTGAATGAATTTCCTATAGGGGACATTGTTTGCTTCTTTCTTCTGTATTCCAAGGCAAAGATGTGTTTCATGTCTCTAAGTAGTAAAAATAGTCAAGGTTTTCATGGAAAATGTGCTCTCTTCATCCTAATGAAGAAATTCCAATTCTTTGAGCAATTTCACTTGCTCAAATGTTAATGTTATGCTTCCCCCTAAAGTTAGCATCTAGTTAATTCTATAAATTTTAATGGTGTCATTTTAATAAACTGATAAAGATACCAAATTTTGCTATATTTCTGACTTACAGTGGGAAAATATAATTTTATTGGTATGTATTCACAGTATTTTTCCATAGTGAATGAAACTACTAATATTGATATAATATTGTTCTTCCATGCACTAAAATTTAATGATTATAATTCTTTCAAACATGACACCATCCTCAATAGTTGATGTTCTGCAAAAGAATCTCTGTTATTGCATGACCAGTGTTCACTATATCACTTCTTGAGTTTTCTTTAAAGACTCATGCCTTGTAGATGATCTCAGAAATTCAGCTACAAGGTTAAGAATCAATGTACAAAAAAAATTACTGTGTTATTGTGTATGATGAACGTGTTATGGCTTGTGTCTAGATGTCCCTCCAAAGATTTCTGTGGTTATAGGTGGGGCATTTTCAGAGGTGGCTGGATCTAGAGTATATGATGCTAGAATTGATTCATGATTCAATGGTAGGGTGTAAATGCTGCATGACCTAAGTAGTCTGGAAAAGATAAAAGAGGCAGAAAGATGATGTGAAGGTGCCTGGCTCGTTTGCTTTTGCTGTCTTCTGCTTGCCATTAACTGGTTCTCCTCTGCAATGCTCTTCTGTCAAGCCTCTACAAACTGTGAGCCAAATAAACCTTTTCCCCTTTAACTTTTGGTGTCAGGTATTTTGTCTCAGCAACCAAAACAGTAACTAAGATAGAACCTTTATGAATGCTGATATAATTGTTTATGTTATTTAGACGTTCATATCATGTATGGACTTCTATTTTCTGCACTACATTTTTTTCATATATTAAGTTGTTGTCTTACACTGGGCTCCTCAAGAAACAGGGTCTTACTGGACATGCCTGTAACTCTGCGCAGCAGTGCACGTACTCCCAACACTTTGGAGGATGAGAGAGTGGCATCGAAAATTTGATTCTGGGCTTGGTGGGACACATAGCAAGTTCACAGCCGGCCTGGATTATATAGTAAAAGCCATATTTCAAGGAGCCAAAAAATAAAGAAACAGACTGTGAGACAGACATTTGTATGCATATGGCTTATTGGAGAATGCTTTTAAAAAAATGCTACTACTCTGCCATAAAGATAAGTGATAGTTGGCTGTCCCTTGGGCAAAGGTCTTCTATCTAGGACGTATAAAGAACTACAAAACATCAACATCCCCAAATTCAAAGAACCAATCCTAAAATGGCCATCTGAGATGAATACACACTTCTCAGATAAAGAAATACAAATGGCAAATAAATACATGAGAAAATGTTCAACATAGTTAGTCATTCGAGAAATGCAAATTAAAACAACACTGAAATTTCATCTCACCCCAGTAAGAATGGCTGTCATCAAGAAATCAACCAAGGGGTCAAGGGATTTAGCTTAGCGGTACAGC
>NW_004955535.1:2186714-2201162 GCF_000276665.1 Chinchilla lanigera
TTATAGCAGCACAATTTATAATAGCTAAATTGTGGAAGCAACCCAAATGTACATCCACTGAGGATTGGATAAAAAAATTGTGGCATTTTTTGTGTAATGGAATATTACTCAGCTATAAAGAAAGATAAACTTGAGGCTTTTATAGGTAAATGGTCACAACTAGAGACCATACTCATAAGTGAAATAAATAAGACCTGCATGTTTAAGCAGCATATTGTCTCACTAGTATAAAAACCTGAAAGAGTGAATAAAAATTAGGAATGATAAGCAATGTGAAATGAAAGGAAACTGCGCAAAAGTAAAGAGCAACTAGGATGAGGGAAAAGAGAAAAGGAAGAAGGGGAAAATTATGTATATATGTATATACAGGATAGCTAACATAGTTGTACTACTGACTTTTATCACTTTATTAAAAGGAACAGTTAATGATTAATTATTTGATCAATCTTGCATGTCTGTATTTGTTTTCTTGAGTAACCACTTTGAAGTTATCAATATGTAATACAACAACCATTGTTAATTCCCTGTCACCTTGTATGTAGTTCAGTGTTGCTTGTACTGTTCTTGTGCTACTTTGTAAATGGATGTCTATTTGTTCATATGTTTTTGTTAGCTTACTTTTAAAATAAAAAAAATAAAGAAAGAAAAATAAATGAGTCATTTGTAGGAAAGTGGATGTACCTTGAGACCATAATGTTAAATGAAAAAATTAAACTCATATATTGTGTGATGTATCTAATATGAAAAACCCAATTTACAAATGAAGCACAAAGTAGAAGACAGGAACTGGAGAAAGAGCTCTTTCTTAAATGGGAAGGGGATGAAGAGATGGAGGGAGAGGAAAGGAGGGGAAGGAAAGGGGATGAAAAAAGGAATTAAGTTGTGTTATGTATATGTACCAATTCAACACAAGAAATAAAAACATTATGTACTTCAAATGTGTGTTAATAATAATACAAAACAATGCTCCGGAGACAATGAAGGGAGCAGATAGCAGATAGGAGAGAATGAAGGGAGCAGATAGGGTTAGCAGTTGACTGGCAAGTTGTAAGAGAGCCTTCACCTGGCTTCATGTGGAGCTGGGATTGTGTTCCCTCTATTTCTGCACAAGGCAAGGAGATATGGACATTTATATCTAGTCTATTAGTCATTGGATAATGTCCCCCCAATTACCTCACTGGATGATGCCCCTTCACCCACCTCCCTCCAGGTAGTGCAGTCTTGGACAAGAGAGTTCCTGTCTGCTGAGAGAAATTTCTGATGAAGTCCTAGCTATTATTTGTTAATAGATAATACTCCCTGCAATTGAGAGACTGAATGCTTCATTTGTAATTGATAAATCCAGGTGGTACATCACAGCATCCACTACAGGAGTCATCTATCCTTTTTTGAGACATGTATTGCTTTTAAGTAAACTTTGTATATCTAATAATGTATTTTGGTGGTGGTCTGGTGAAGCTACTCACTATTTAAAGCAGCTTATTGTATTAAGGACACACAATAAGCTGAACAATTAATGCAATTAGATCCACTTTGACATAAGTATAGACCAGTGAAACCATTACTAAATCAAGCTAATGAACATATCCATCATCCTCACAAATCTTTTCTTGGTAATCACTCTGTCCTGTCACTCCCCACATTCCTGGGCAACCAATAATCTGCTGTCTAATGCTACTAAGTAGTATAAATTTTCTAAAATTTTGTAAAAGTAGAACCTTCAAGTATTTACCACTCTTCTGCTTTATCTTTCACTTGCAAGCTACTAACTTTGATTTTGTAGGTAATACAATGTCTGTGGAAGGATATTCATTAAATGAATCAATTAAAGCACTCTAATTTGATTCTTATAATAGCTCATGGGTCTGCCTTATATGTTTTACAGACTATTTGGTTAGCCTCAGGATTCAAATAATGTTGATACTTAAATAGTTATTCCTGAATAAGCATTAATTCATATATATAATCAATCTTTTTGAAAAGCTCACTTTCTGCCAATTACTTAAAATATTTAATTCATTGTCTAGGTACTAAAAAGAATATTCCCTTTAAGTATCAAAATGCCCAAATTTTATAATTTATCTTTAGAAAGTATAGTCACTTAAAATAGTTAATACTGAAATTCTTACACTCCTGAGATTTTGTACAGTCACACACATCACATGAGCGCTTCTCCCTCAAATCACAACTTTATCCTAGTTTGTGATTTGAGGGAGCTCATTTTCCTAGTCTGGTCATTCCTTTTAAAATGTCATCTACATAATTCCTATAGATAGACTTTGTAGTTTGTTGTTCTGAGGTATTAGTATTATTTATAAAATGAATAATTGATAAGCACATATTTTATGAAATCTTCTTACATTTACCATTTCAGCAGTACAACTACATTTATCCCTCAAAGCTGTACGTTAATTAGGCTTGCAATTCGAAAAGCATACCTGCATTGTTTCTGATAATGTTCTCCAGCTAAAGCATTTACTGTCTTCTCTTTATACCTCCACAGACTTTCATTCCATATTTCATTATTTATGGAGTTCTGTAGACCCTTCCTTTACAACTGTTTTCATATCCTGTCTTTCTTTTCATTCTCAGTGGCACCAATCTTAAGTCAATACATTCCCTGTCAGAGATCTTTTTCACCAAAATCCCTGCCCATTTGACAAGCTAATCTTTCTAAAGCAGCACTTCCTGCTTCAAATTCTCCACCATGGGAACCTTCAGTGGTTCTCTATTGATACCTTTGCTTTCAACCTGGTAACCCCTGGAGACAAGAAAGCCAGAGGGTATGTTTATCCTGCTTTGTTTGGCCAAAAGGGAACCTTGAAAGACAGGGAGACAGGGCAGGGATTTGACTGGTCAACAAAATCTGTTTAACTTATTGCCTTATACTTTGTAAAGCTGTACAGTTGTCTGTGTCCCACATTTAGCCCAAAGGCATTTGATTTTATTTTTTTTTTTTTTTTTTTTTTTATTTTAAGGATAAAAGGAGGGAAACATTAACAGACATACAACATTTTACAACATATCACAAGCACAATACAGACAATACAGAGTTACAAACAAAGTGGTAGGGAATTAACAATGGTGGTTGTATTACATATTGATATCTTCAAAGTGGCTTCTCATGAAAACAGATATAGACATGCAATACTGGTCAACCAAAGACTCATTGACAGTTTCTTTCAGCATAGAAACAGCAGATAGAAGAACAACCATGTTATCTATCCTGTATATACATCCATACAAAATTTCTCCTTCTTTCCCTTCTCTTTTCCCACATCCCAGAAGCCCTTTACTCTTCGGTGGTTTCCTATCATTTCACAGTGTCTATCATACCTCCGAGTTTAACTTAACTCTTTCAAGTTTTACACTAGTGACACAATGCGCTTTCGACAAGGCATTTGATTTTATAACCTCCAGCCTAGAGGCTAACGTCCAAAATTCTTGGTCTGGCCTTCAGTGTCCCTCATGTACCTTTGCTTCTTTGACTTGCGTTTTTCATGCAGCTCTATAGCAATCTATATTTATTTTTCTCTAAAATACTCATAAAATTCTTTTGAGTCGAATTTCGCAAATAAAAATTTTCCATACCTATAGTGATTAGGAGGCTTTCATTAAAAGAACTACACACAATCTCCATTTAACATAAGTGAAATGAAAATCTCCTGGAGAGAAATTTTACAGAAATGGAGCTAACTACTGGACAGCAATCTGTTGGATAGCTCACAGAAATTTGAAGGCAGCTCTTACCCGGGAGAGATAGCACTGGGAAATACGGAGTTCTAAAAAGTTACTTTTCTGGATCCTGCTGTCAAGGTAGTTTAACTTTAAACTCTATTGTCCCTAATATTCTCAATTCTAGATTCAAATACCTAGATATAATTGACCTCAACTAGGTCAGTGTTCCAACTCATTATAGAATTTGCAGAGCAGTATGATGACAAATTCCCTGAAAATAATGTGGAATGAAGCAAGAATAATTCTATTCAAGAAACTGCCAAAAAAAATACAGATTCTTTTAAAGAATAATTAATGCTAGGATCCATAGAAACTAACCTTTTAATCTCAGGAGCTTGAAAATGTTTATTTCGTGCTCATAGAACTTCTGAGGTAAAGCAGGCAGCTCTCTACCTTGCAGTGACTCAGGGACCTAGAGTGCCTGCATCTTATGGTTCTTTCATATCCGTGTGGAAATCAGAGAGGCAATAACAAAGAGGAGCTGAGGAATGGACTCTGACCCGGAAGTGCCTCAGATGAGAAAGGATGTGTGATATCTCTCACATTACTGTTTCCCAACTTGCCCATTGCAACTTCAAGGGAGCATGGGAAGCTATGGAATACCGGTATATTTAGTGAGCACTAATTCTGCCCAGTACAGAAGGGATATTGGCCAAAGCCCTTCCCCCCAAAAAGAAAAAGAAAAACATATATTCATTAAATAATCCTTCCATATACTACTTAGAAGTTCCGTTTTCCATTAAGGGTTTTGGACATGTTTTATCTAGAGAAGATTTCCTCTGCACATCTGGAATATTCTATGTTTTTTACATGGTTTTCTATCACAATAACTTGTAACCATTCCTTATACAAATTTCTTCCTAAGCTTTTGTGTGATAGTAATAAAGCTATTAATTTATCCAAATCATCATATCCAAATCAGTTTTTAACAGTCTTTGAGGAGAATGTACTAATATTAACTTAAAAGTATTTTTATAACAAACTACATGATGATTCATTATAAACATGTTTATTAGTTATTCAGAAAAATAGCAAATTTCTTACAACATTCCATGTTCTTATATTTTGTTTGTATTGTATTTGTCTTGAATATATTTCATATAATTGAAAATCCTAGTGTAAAGTAAAAGAACAATAATATTATATATAGTTGAAGAAAATGTGTTTCATATAATATAATTTATATACATAGAAAATATTCAACATTTCAAAAATTATATAATATGCAGTATATTCATTAGCAATAATTCAATAAGTATTTTGATTTTGGAAAATTAGTACATATATTAAGTCTAAAAATATCTTCTCACAAACTTGGGTGAGAAGTTAAGCTATTGCTCATCATATGGTATGACTGATAAAAGCTGAATAGGTATACTTTTTAGATCATTTTCTTACTGCGTGTTTGTAGCACATAGTGTTTAAATCCCTTGTAGTGTCCTGGTACATGTACATAACACATCTCAGTACTGTTTCCATATTTTTCGTTCCATCACTTTTCCCTCCATCTATCTAATGAAGTATTTATGTGACACATTAAGATCCAAACATTTAATATTTCTATTAATAGATCTTTAAACATCAAGCAACTGCTACATTGGCAAAGCAAACAGGATTTACTATGTCATCTTAAGCGTATTCTAAAGCCTCCAATATTATTTCTGTGATACGCTTCCCAGTTCCCAGCCACTTGGGCATAAAATCCTTTAAAAAAAAAAAACCTATTAGTTATTTCTAACATGTTGTCAGGTGAGTACACAATTTGTATAACAGGGAAGTAATTCTACTGAATTATTTTGGTTATAAGTACCTGAGACATATTTCTGAATCTTGTATTTTTCTGTTTATGTCTGTTGTGCTCTTTTACGATCCCAATTATGAGCCAGGCAGTGAGAAGGAATATTTTACCCTGATCTTTAGCACTCCCAGGATATATGTTGTCAGTGACATATGGCACATGGATCTGTTATTTTATAGTTAAGCATTTGGGAGCCAAATTATTTTATAGTTGTACAAAATGTGATCAAAATATATGGTGAGTATTTAATTTTATAAAAAATATTACAGTAAAAGACACATTGCCATTAATCCAGCTCAAGATATCCCACCATTTTTGAACATACTTACCCTGTAATACCACCTTCTGAAGCAATTCTGGAAGTCCTCTTTTGTGAGTGTCTTTCACTGTGCTGTTGTGGCTTCCTCCATGTCCTGAACTGATTCCAAACCTTTACCTTTCATGGACATTTTGACTTTGGGGAAAAGTCAGAAGTCATATATTGCCAGCGCCAGTGAATAAGGTTAATGAGAATACACCATGATGTTTTTACAAGCCTGCTTTCGCTTTGAATTGGCACTGGGCAGCAGCATTCATTGTATTTTTTATCACATCTTGTAAATGCAGTCATGAAAGAGGACTTCCAGAACTGTTTCAGAAAATGACAAGGACAGCATAAATGTGTTCAAAGTGATGAGGGGTATTTTGAGAGAGGTTAATAGCGATGTGTCTTTTACTGTAATCATAAAAATAAAAATCTAAATATTCACTGTGTAATTATACAGTGCTGCATCTACCAGACACAAATACTTGCTAGTGAAACAGTTTCTACTATTGTCTTCAGTAAGAAAAGAAAGCATAAAACATTTTATTTATAATGAAAACTTACACTTGAGCTTTCCATCTGAAGTGTACATTTACAGTATCATTCTGTGATGCATGATCACAAGGCAAGATTTACCTGTAGTAGTTGAGTCTGGATTTTAATACTGGAATAAAATAATTTGAGATTGCTACTTCCACATGATATTATGTCTTTGATTTTTCATCTATATGCTGAGAATAAGATATTTCACCTCCCAATATGTATTCTTTTGACTCTTTTTGAAGACATGTTTTCTATGAAACAAAAGAATTGTTACCACAATTTTCTGTATCAGGAATAAGCAAACTTAATCTGTAATGACCCAGGTAATAAATATTTTAGGCTTTATGGATAATATCATCATCGTCATAAACTATTCAACTCTACTGTTTTGGAGAAAAGCCTCTGTAAGCAACAAATTAATGATTTTTATTGTATTCCAATAAAATGTTATTTAAAAAACAAGCTGAGAGGGCTGGGGATATAGCTCAGCAGCACAGCATCTGCCTGGCAAGCATGATGTTGTGAGTTTGATTCCCAGTACCAAAAAAAAGCTGAGAAAAAATGCAAAAAAATCAAATATTCTGAGGGCCTCAAAAATTAAATAATTACTATAAGGTCCAATAATTGCACCTTTGGACATATAACATGAAATTTTGAAAGCAGAGCTCCCAACAGATATTCTTATGCCTATCTTCATTGCAACATTGTTCATAATAGCAAAAGGGTAGTAACAAGCCAAGCTTCTATTAAAGGTTGAATGTATAAATGAAATATGGTATATATCCATAAAGCAGAATATTATTCAGGTATAAAAAGGAAGGACTGGGGACTAGGGATTTAGTTCAGTGGCACAGCACCTGCCTGGCAAGCGCAAGGTCGTGAGTCCAATTCCTGGTACCAGAAAAAAAACAAAAACCAAAAAAAAAAAGAAAAAAAAAAAAGGAAGGACTTTCTGACAGGTGTTACAACATAGACAAAATTTGAAGACATTATGCTAATTGTAATAAATCAGAGACAAAAATCAAATTGTTATTCGATTTGATACAGACAAAGCATTTAATGTAGGCCAATTCATAGACAAAAGAAATGCAATAGCTATTTCCAGGGATTCAAAGCAGGGAAGAGTAGTGAGCTGTGGTTTACTGGGTTGTAGAGTTTTGAACTGGAGCATGGAAAAGTTCTGAAGATGGCTAATGGTGATGACTGCATAACGATGTCAATAAACTTTGTGTCTCATATGATAAAAATGGTAAATTTTATGTGTTGTAGACTCTCCCACAATAAAAAGGAAAAGTGCATGGGTTTACATTGCTCACTGTAATCTACAGTTATATGAATAAGCCACTTTTAATATACTTTACAGCTATAAATATTTGCACACACTGTTAAGTAATTAACAGATACCATTTTCATTCTGAGT
This sequence comes from Chinchilla lanigera, assembly GCF_000276665.1. Lineage (NCBI taxonomy): Eukaryota > Metazoa > Chordata > Mammalia > Rodentia > Chinchillidae > Chinchilla > Chinchilla lanigera. The sequence continues at coordinate 2,194,518 of NW_004955535.1, forward strand.
ACACACATCTTCCATATTATGAATATTATTTTGTACTTACCTGTTTGCAAAACTACCTGTTCTTTCCCTCTCTTGACCCCCATAACTCTATATGCACAAATGCACAAGTTGACACAGTGAGCTACTTATGAATGGGAATTATATATTCATTGCTTGACTCATTGTTTGACATGTGGGAGATACTTGGCAATGTAATGAAGAGTTAAACTAAGGCATATGCAATCATTTTCAACAATTACTTTTCATCTCTACCACTCCAGTATCTAATCTCAGATTGCACAATTTCTGTCTAAAATAAGAAAGGATAAATAGCTTTAAGAAAACTTTTCACATGAAAGGTTTCAACTTTAAATGTGGAAGAAAAGGAGATAAAGATGAATGACAATAATACCCAAAAGAGAAAACTGAATGAGATAAAATCCATTTAGGTTGACATAGACATGAATAATTACTCACACACAATTAAGAAAAGAAATAGACCCAGATGAGCAAACATGATAAATCAAAGAGTTGATCAAATAAAGCGATTCTAAGCAAATATTACTTCTCCCAAAGTGCCAGCGCTATGTTTGATATAGGGCTATCCAGCATAATCAGCAACTTGACTCAGTTTGGCCACCTACCCTACATAGCTTTCCATTCTCTGGAAATTTCACTATGGGCCCTAAATCTCCTGCCAAGAGAAGCCTCTTTGTTCAGCTAAGTGACCACTTAGTAAGAAACTTCTAGTGTCTTGAGCTTGATGGTGCTTACAAATGAGTCATAAGCTCTCCAGATGTTGTGCTTCCTCAATTTTTCACTTACATAAAATCAGTCATTAATTAATCGTTTTCTGTCTTCATCTACAATTCATTTTTTTCTTTAAAGAAGACACATGTAATCTCTTTAATTTTTTGTAGAGACCTTTAAAGGCTTTGATGATATGTTTCATTTATGTAGAAATGAATAGAAAACAATGTCTTCTTTCACTTCCCTAAGGCTATACCAGTACTTAATCTCTCAAGAATTTTTTAAAAATTACTTATTATTTAATATATGATATATATGAGTAAGAGCATTACATCTTATTTCCTTTTTATTTGCCTTCTCATTTGTCTAGTCAACAAATGATTGATTTCTGATTACCAAGAAATATATATAAATTTAAAAAGCACCTACTGTCTCTGCCTCTTTGAAGCTTAAATTTTAGTGGGGGAGACATATTTCTAATAAAGAATTGTACATATAAATATGTAATTACAAGTTTCAGAAACTTTTTAAGTAGAAAGAGCTATGAAATATTTTAAAAGTATATTCTGTTTTCCAGGGCCTGAGAGGAATTTTGTATACAAATGACATTAAAACAGATCTGTAACCAGCGGAAAGTGTTTGGGAATCACATTAACAAAGTCTTGAAATGTTGGGAGAGATCTTGAAATGTTTAAGTATCCAAAAGAAAGCCAACGTGCCTGCTTACGGTTAAAAAGGGAGAATGTAGCAAGGGTTAGGTTGTGTAAGTTCCTGTAACCCATAAAAGGGAATTATAAATTTTATCATAGTGAAAAACTATTGAAAGGTTTAAGCAAGGCGGGGATATAATCAATGCTCTTGGTAAATATAATAGGGTGGAAGAGAATTCTCTGAAAGCAGAGTGACAACTTAGCACACCAAAGAACAGATTAAGTAAGACTTGGTTTTAGATAACAAAAGAAATATAGATAAACACATAGCCTCCATATACATGTTTGTGGCAGTATTATTAGCAATTTGTTATCCATTGATTGCAGAGCTGAGAGACAAGGGAAAGTCAAGATGAATTCCTAAGCATATAATATAATATTTAGACAGAGAAGAAAAAGGAGGACCATATTTGGAGGTGAAGGTATTTCCAGATTTATAAACAGCAAATATGAGATACATATTGACATCCACATGAATCATGAAAGAAATATAAATTACCAAGATATAAATGTGGTATACATAGGCTTATACATTCTATTTAAAGTTTTGTAAGTGTATAGAATGACCTAAGAAGAGAATATAGCTAGAAAGAGGATTGATAGAGACAAAGAGTTGGGGAAATCTTAACATTTATTGACAGAGTAAAAAATATGCCTGTCAAAAGCCTGGAAAACATTGTGGAGGGAAGAAAATCAGGAGATAGAATTTGCAGAGAAGGCAGTGCACAATAATGATAACTTTAAGAGAACAGTGTTATTGTTCGTCAGTCATCTACCCATTAGAATTGAGTGACCGTGTGTTGATTTTGAATACAAAGCCTTCTATTGTCTTCTATTTTTAAAACTGTTCATTGTCATATTCACAGTCAAAACAGTAAGGAGACCCATGTAGTAGCAGCAATGTATTGTGTCAGAGAAAAGAAGAATTCACAAAATTCCTTTTGGCCTACATGGATAGGAAAACAATAAGCAAAAGAAAAATAAAACCTGTGAAAGTAGGCAAGTAAAGCTTAAAGGAAAAGAGAAAATATTGCTTACTAAGAGAAGTAAGAAGAAATTTTCTTGCATTATTAGCTCAAATGAGAGTGAAGAATGCACACAGTTACTATTTTTATTATGTTTCTAAGGTAGACATAAAATAAATGTTTTCATCTTGAAGAGGAATAATAGATTATAAGGAGAAGAGAAAATGGGATTTTAAAAATGATATATATTTAAATGTTGAAAGCACTACTTCCAATATTCCCACTGAGATATAAGCAGTAAAAACACTCTACAGTGAGTAATATGCATGAGAAACTCCTGTAAATCCTCTAGACAAATGTTCTACAGAACTGTAAAATACCATAATTATTATTGCTGTTATCAGAAAAATACATGTTTTCTAAGCACCAAATGAGGAGCTTATCTCATCTTTCTAGGAAAATGATTGTGTACTGAATGTTTCAAAGCACATTTGATGCAAGTAAGTGAGACATTATGTACAGAGTAGTTTTAATCAGGCAACTGAAGAAGCTAGATGTTGTAGGATTTCAAGTTTCCTGTGAGGCGAGGGTCCTCATATCTGTGTGATGACAACCTTGTCAGCATCTTTGATTAGAGGATGTCCTTCATATACACTATCTTGGCTTCCATTCCGAAATATGTGCCTTTCGTCCACAGAAGGACAAGGACAACAACAAGAAAAAACAGAAACAACTTGTATAAAGCTGGCCTTTATTTTGTGTGGTATAGTATGTTGACAGGACTAAACCAGACTGTGAGCTTTTCTAAGAATAAGTTAGTTTGGGACACAGTTAACAACACAATTGTAGCCCAGTGTGGTGGTACATGCCTGTAATCCCATCACTCAGGAGGCTAAGACAGGAGGATCACCATGAGTTCAAGGCCAGCCTAGGCTGCATAAACGAGCTCAAGCCTAGCCTGCACTATATACTGAGACCCTGCCTCAAAAAATTTTTGTTTGAAATTGGACTGATCTGAGTTTAAATCCCAGCTCCATTAATTTCTGACTGTTGAAATATTTGACAAGGTATATCTGATCCTAGTTCCCCTTCATTAACAAAATAGGAAGGATACAGGAATGACTCTGGCCCTTGGCGTTACCACCCTGAAATATGTATCAATATATTCTTATCTATTCTTCCAGCATCTTTACACGCTGGTTATTTTGGACTTCTTAAAAATTATAACAGTAATTTCAGTTCACCATAGGAATAGAGACCATAGAGTCAAAAGAACATTTTGAAAAGCTAGGGGTGGTAGCACACGCCTGTAATCGCAGCACTCAGGAGGCTGAGGCAGGAGAATCATTTCAAGTTCGAGACCAGCCTGGGCTACAAAGTGAGCTCAAGCCCAGCCTGAACTGCACAACAAGACCTTGTCTCAGAAAGACAAAAAGAATAATATTTTTGAAAGTATCTGTTAGTATTCTGATAACATTTTGCTTTAAAACAAGAGTAGAGTTAGATTTCAGTCACTATAATGTTATTTACAAAGCTCTATTATATTGAAATGCATAATTATGACTTAGTAAGTAAAACCAAATTCATGGCACTAAAACATGTAGCTTTACTACTATATTGAACTTTCAAAATTATTAAATGCATAGTCAAAAATAAATCTGGTAAATTTTTCCATGTATATACACTGTGATACTTATAATTTTTGTGGTAGACAGTCATAAGAATGAATAGAAATTCTCCTAAATTGGCATAAAAATAATGCCCAAATAAAAGTTATTTTTCTCAATATAACAATTTTTTCCGATTTTTATTACCTTTTTCAAAAAAGTGACTTTTGGCTGGGTGTAGCGGCACATGACTGTAATCCCAGGACTCGGGGTGGGGCTGAGGCAGGAGGATTGCTGCTAGTTCTAGGCCAGCCTAAGCCACAAAGTGAATTCAAGGCCATTCCGAACCGCGTAGTAAAACTCAAAAAGACAAAAACAAAACAAAAATTGTGGGGAAGTTTGATTTTTATTAACATACCAGTCATACATATTTATAGGTGCCATGTGATATGGCAGAATAATATCAATTGGAGATGAATTTTCCATTGTGTATATATTATGTACACATTTTCTTTTTTATTCATCTGTCAATGAACACCTAACTTGATTCCATGTTTTAGATATTGTGAATAGTGCTGTTAGAAACAAAGTAACGTAGATATCTCTTCAAAATGCTAATTTCCCATAAGAGCTCTCTTCTGTGGATGTTCATCAAAATTTGTTACTATCTGTGTTTTTGATCATAGCCATGCTAACTGATATTTCATTGTGGTTTTCACAGGAATCTCCCTGATGATGAGTGATGTTGAACATTCTTTCATAAACTTTTTAATAAGTTGTATGTCTTTTAAAAAAAATGTTACCGATCTTTTAAGCTTATTACTTCCTAAGCACTTTTCCCACCTTGCTGTCTTGGTCTCCACAAGGAAGCATTGCACTGCTATGAAACTTAACATTCAGTATTTCATAATGGTTAGCAGGTCAACATATTTAAAAGTAATGCATTTATCTTTAAGTTCATTATTATATCATGTTTAAAATGCTGTCTGACAGCTCCAGAAAAACAAAGTTATGAGTATTCATTCATATTGTAAGTCCCACAAAACTATTCTTCCTAATTCATTTAGCGTAGTGGATGGCAATGTGCAACTTAAGTAATAATTAATTATGTGGTTACTAACTTAAATTTTATTGAGAAATCAAAAAGTTAAAATTATTTGTATTATATTTGCTATGAGATCATTAATTACTTTCCAGTTTTATTCTTTGCTAGAATAGTGACACAATTAATTAGGACCCTAATGGAAACAGACTATAAAGTGTGTATCTGGGAGCTTGTTTGTCTTGATGTGTAGCAAGTGATATTTTAATTATCATTTGAGTTGCTAATCATTGTCAAATAAAATTTTAATTTCTTAGTCCAAAGATTAAAAGATGAGTAGAAAATTCAATTAAAGAATACAGTAGTATAATTTATAAGATGAAACAATTTAATTTCCTAAATAACTTAAAAGTTTAACTTAACAAATGTCATATAAATATTTTAGTGAATATTAACATTGCTTTTTGTGTGTCTATTCTACAAAAACTACAAGATAAACTTAAGGACTTTTCTCATTAAATATTGATGACTAAAAGTAATACATAAATATTGACTATGGTTAAGCATTTGTACTGAAGGCGTAAAGACCTGTAATGTTTGCTTTGTTTTGTACTGATGATATTCTTTTCTGATCGTTGTAGCACAGCAGTTTAATTTTTCTTAGTCATGGTCACTCATAAAAATAGTAAAAATATTTCTCATGGCATCTTACTTCTCATAAAACCTATGAATCAATGTGATGGTGAGTATGGGAGTGGAAGATAACATTTTCACACATTTGTGTACATCTTCACATTTTCAGATTTAGCAGTTTTCTTCTACCTTTGACACCTCCACCTAAAATATTCCAGAGCTAATATTTTAGGGACTCATCATTTATTTAGTAAATACTATTTTAACTGCACTATGAGTTTGATATTGTATTTAAAGGCTAAAATTTCAAAACTGAACAAAATGTGGACCCTGATCTCAAAAAGTTTATGGAGGAAAACAAATGATCATCTCAGTATTTTAATAATGTGACAAGTATTTCTTTCAATACTTGGTACATTGGGAGCTCTGAAGGCAAAAAATGAATTGTGCTAATGAATAGCTAATGGTATTTGCATGTCCCACCAAGGAAAGAACAGGTAGAAGTAAACCTTGAATTGAATTCCTAAAAAGAAAAAAATAGGTACAATTCAAGAGATCATGGAAGTTTAGGAAGGAAGTATTGCTTATATATCAGGGACAAAGTAAGCCTGGGTAGATCTCAGAATCTGATTGGTTTCATGTGATGACCACATAAAAAAAACTGACAACAAAGCTTTTCACTTCTCCAGAGTGCACCACCATATATGCCCCAACTGTTACTAACTGAAATATTTAATTATTTTTGCATTTATTGGTACTTTAATAATTTATAAGAAGAAATTCCAGATATGTGCTCAGGTATTTTCGATTGAAGTAACATTACTTACACATTTACCTTTCACAAAGTGCAAAAATACATTTTTTAAGAAAACAGTAATAGAGGAAGAAGAATAGAATTTGGCAAAGTGTTGATGACTGGATAATTTTTGAAGGTGGTGACAGTTACATGAGACTTCATT
>NW_004955535.1:2201262-2212207 GCF_000276665.1 Chinchilla lanigera
AAATGTCATTGGCCATATATAAATTTTATAATATAAGGTAACATTTGGAAATAAAATAAATTAGGACAATAGAGCATAGCTTATTTTTTCTTTCCCAATGGATTTTAAACTTAGTCCAACCATTGAGTTTGAAGTAACTGGGCAGGGCTACAAAATCTAAACCAGGTACACCAATTTGGCTTTTCGAGGGCAAGAGTGTTATGGCCATATCTGTAGTATGTGCTCATGTATGTGTGTATCTAATTTAAATAAAGTACATAGATTAGTACATACTAGATATACATCCAGCTTCAACCTTCTGCATGTGGATTGCCAGTTTTCCCAGATCATTTGCTAAAGACTATCTTTCCTGCGATATATGTTTTCAGCTTCTTTGTCAAAGATCCATTAGGTGAATATATCTGGGCTTTCTTCTACATCCTGAGTTCTCTTCTATTCATCCACATGTCTGTGTTTGTGTCAATACCGTGCCATTCTCATCACTATAGCCTTGTGGTATGACTTCAAGTCAGGTATTGTGATGTCTTCTGCTTTGCTCTTGTTGCCCAGGATTGCTTTTACTACTGTTGACCTCTTTTGGTTCCATATGAATTTTAGGAATATTTTCTCTAATTCTATGAGCAGTGTTGTACATATATTGATTAGAAGGGATTGTGTTAAATCCACTTATCCATTTTGGAAGTATGACGATTTTGGCAATATTAGTTCTGCCACAGGAGATAATTTTTCTTTTTTCTGATATCCTCTTCAATCTTCTTTTTCAGAATACTGTAGTTTTCATTGCACAGGTCTTTCGCTTCCTTGGATAGGTGAATTCTAGGGTATTTAATTTTTCATGATGCTGTTGTGAATAGTACTGATTTTCTAATTTATTTCTCAATGAGTTCATTAGTGATATACAAGAATGCCATTTCTTAGTGTGTTGAAATTTTATCCTACTACGTTGCTGAATTTAGTTATTAATTCTTGGAATCTTTTGATGGAATTTTTGGGGTCTTCCATGTGGAGTATCATGCCATTTGCAAATAACAATTTGACTTCTTCCTTATCTGGAAGTATTCTCTTTCTTTCTTTCTCTTACCTGATTGCTTTCGCTGTTTTGAGTACTATGTTGAACGGAAGTGGTAATAGTAAGCATCCTTGCCTTCTTCCCATTTTATAGGTTCTCTCCTTGATCTGTTCATTATTTCCTTTGCTGGGCAGACACTTTGTTAATTTTTGCCAGTTATTCCCCAGACAGAGGACTAATATATACGATATATAAAGAACTCAAAATATAAGACCCCACATCAAATAAAAGGAACATCAAAAAGTGGGTGAGCAAATTGAATACTTTTCTTAAGGATTACAAATGCACAATAAACATATGAAAAAATTGTTCAACATATCATAGCATTAGGAAAATTCAAATTAAAACAATACTAACATTTAATTTTATGTCAGAAAGTATAGCAATCATCAAGATATCAAATAATTAGAAATGCTGGCATGGCTGCAATGAAAACCCTTCTACATTGTTGTTGAGAATATAAACCAGTACAACCATCATGGAAGTAAGTATACAAATTTCTCAAAAAATTAAAACTATACATTCCATTTAATCCATGTATTCCACTTCTAGGTATCTATATATCATACTACAGGAATATAAGCATATCAATTTTATAGGAACACAATTCATATTAGCTAATTTTTTGAAGCAGCCTATATGCCCACAACACATGAATAGATAAAATGTGATGTCATAAAAAGAGAAATAAGTAAAAGAAGAAAATATGTTGTCTATGCATTATGGAATATTACTGGGCTATAAAAAAGATACATTTGATATATTTCTATGAAAATGGATACACCTTGGAAACATAATGCTAGGTGAAAAAAATTCTGAAACCGAAGCTTAAATTCCATGTGGTTTCCCTCTTTTGAGTCACCCAAAGTACAAATAAAGAGCAAAATAAAAGGCTGAGAAAAAAACAGGAAGATAGATCTTTCGACAATGGAAACGGGACCAAGAGATGGAAGGTGCAGGTAGGGAGGGGTGAAGAGGATTAAATCATTTAAGAAATGTTGTGTGCATTTACCAAGTACCCGCAATAAATGTAGTCATTATATGTCATAAACATAAACTAAAACTTAATAATGATGATGATGATAATAATAATAAAGGTAATGAAAGTGGGGAAAGCAGATCTCGACAGAGGTGGGTGGGGAGAAGAAGGGAAATAAACAGAATCACAGCACATGTTGAATACAAATACTTACTACCGAAAATAAACGTGAACATCATGTGCTACAAACAGGCAGTAATAAAAAAGAGTAATTGTATAAAAGAGAGTTATAGATTCAACATTCGTAATTCAAAACCTGCCACTAGATGGTTCTAACTGTGGGCCATGACATCAAGCTTGACTTGTAGAGAGAACAGAACTTCATTCCTGTTTTATAATTTTTTTCTACAAATGCAAAAATCCTTGGTTTTTAAATGAAAACATTATAAAAAGTAATGTCTTCAAAGAATAAGATTAATGAAGTGGATGCCAGTATAGATACTAATACAGAAATATTTAACTTGAATCAACAGAGTGCTGGAAACGCACCTTAAATTTTCAATAATTTGGAGAGGCATTTGTTAAACACAACACTATTATATATATATATATATATATATATATATATATATATATATAAGTATATAGTGATTTGCAACAAATCAATTATAGTATAAACAAATGTAATAGATCCTCAAAAGTCAACCCTTCCTAAATATCTTATTTTACTTCACTATTATCTATGACCTTCATAACTTTCTAGTGGAATGGCTATATAATGATATCCAAACAACTCTATATTTACTGATGTTGTATTGATAACCTGAAGTTATACAAAAGGGAATACTGAAATAAGACTTCTTTCCTGAATGATTTGGTTGTTAGACATTTGCATTATTTAACTGTATGATTTTCTCTTGTTCCTGAGACCTTAAGCTAGTATCTATTAGATCACAATTTGCTCTGTCTTCCATTTTGTGGTGGGATTTTATAAAACCAGCTCTTCTCTTGACATTTTTCCTAAGGTAATTCTTGTCAGAATATTATCCACCAAAGCATTTTGGAGTTAAAGTACTTTTATAAGTACAATATGAGAAACGAGTATTTTGTGGACTTTCAGCTTTTATGTTAACCTTATTCCCAAGATCACATCCATTATATTTCATGTTTATTTCATAAATAAAGTCTTTAAAATAAATAAATAAATGTCTTAACTTTAAGCTTTCATAATGTACATATACAGTATTGTCTTTTATTACATGGAAAGTTGTCAAAAAACATTTCCCTGATATTAGTTGAACTATTTCAAATCCTTATACTCCAGAAGTAGTTCTACAACTTCTTGTTACTAAGTAGAAAATAGTTTAGAGAATACATAGTTTCTTACGAATTGCTATAAACAAAATTATGAATGGAAATAAATGTTTCTGCAAGAATGTCAAAATACCTCAAAATATAAAGGCTGACCTATACCCATTTCATGTTTTCAGAAAGGAGAAAAAGGATGTCTAAAGTGTAAATATAGATGGATTTCTTCATGTTTCCATTGTTACTTGGCAGCAAAGCCAACATTATCACCCAGGTTTTGCGATTTCTTAATCAATTTAATTTTTAAAAACAATTTTCTTTCCTGGTACAGTTGTTTTTGCCTCTTAGGTACCAAAAATAAACCAAAACACAAGATAAATGCAAGAATTCTCTCTAGTGATATCCTCATTTCAAGGACACGTAAAACAATTATATATGTGGATATATAATACATAATATTATTAACTAGATATATTTCAAATATTTGGCATTTATAATCAATACTTTTTTGCTACATACTATTAATTATTGATAATGAGAAAATCCAACTTCCAAGAAATAAAGCAAAAACATTTATTACACTGAGAAACAGATTTAGACAAGAAGTTGAGATATCACAAGGTGCATAAATGCATGTTGTACTGTAACTTATTTGGAAAAAATAACAGACTCTAAACCAAACCAAGTAAGGATCATTCTCTTTCTGTATAACTTTTCCACTGGAATGATTCTATTTCTTTTCTAGAGCTACTGTCTTTGAAAAATAGCCATAAGCAACTTGACAGACTTTGATATTAAATATTAAAAAGTCATAAGTGAAATGTAAAAGGTGCTAGTACAGGTAATAAAACATATGCAAGTTGTTTCTATTTTATTCCTTGTTTATTATTAAGGACAAAGACATTTCAGGTTGGAGGAGCTGAGTAATGAGTTGGGTTCTTACCTTATCATTTGTCACAAAACTTAAATGGCTTATACTCATTCACATTGGTTAGTTACTTATTTGACAAATTAGTTGAACTTATACATTGGCTAGAAGGCCTACTGCACTGTGAAATGCTCTGTAATGCCACATATGAGAAAAATAACTCTAATCATTTTATCTTGGATTTCTCTGGAAGTGAGAGATCTAGTATACCTGATCTAGTGAACTGTACAGAACAGACTATATTGGGACAGACATGTGCCATAACAGAGCTTCTGGTAAAATTGATACTGTAGTGACCCTTACATTGGACATATACTTTATGAAAAATTATATATTATGCTCATGTGTACTGTAAATCAATGCAAACCTGTAATTAGAGATTTCTGATCTAAGAGGCATCCTTACCTGCTCCTGAAATATAGCAATAAAAATATAAAATCAAAAAGCACATATTTCTACACACATTTATACACAAATACGCACACACACCAAACTTCTTCAGGAACAGAAATGTAAATCATAGATTGGAGCAGAAGGTATTGCCAGGCTTCTCTTTGAATCATAATGCTACAATGGCAGCCAAGAATTTGGATGTTCTGGGGTAATTAGGATTAAAATTGCTTCAAGCAAGGTGTGGAACTGGAGACAAGTTCAGACATCAAATCCAGAGGCTATGGTTTTGGTCTGTGCCTCCTCTGCTCACGAAAGTAATCCTTTGGAAGAAGTGCTGCTTCAGGTTACAGCTTGGGGCTATAGCATACACAAAACTATAGACCTATGAAAGCCTAAAAATAGTGACAGAGCCTTGCAGCTAGGGATTGTGCTAAGACAGTTCTCTTGCGTGATTAATAGATTGGACTTAGCCCCTAAAACATTGCAATATAAGAACTTTAGGTCTTAAAGTGTTGGATGAGGACAACAGAGACGCAACTACAAAGTGCTAGGGCAGAATACAGAAAGCAAGGTGACAAACTTCACTATAGGGTTCCAATTAAGAAGGAAAATTTAAAATGTACATTTATCTCCTCTCCACCCTAAATTATTGTAAGATTACACTGAAAAATTAAAACAATGCAGTCACAGAAAGATAAAACTAGATAAGAAATATTTTCAAAGGTACACTAAAACTATAAAGAAGGAAATTGGGACAGGTGCACCATTTTTGTTTTGTAGGACCCTGGAAAGACTCTTGAATTGCTGCCACTGGCTATTTCACTAGGCCATATATTTCCAAGTAGGGCTGGAAGTAAAGGGATTACTTTGAAGTTCTTAAAGGGTAATTACATGCCAACTATCCTTCTCAGAGTAGGTAAGCATTACTCTTCGCCCATCTCAACTACTTGAATAAGTGGTGTGCTTTCTGGTAAAGTTGAAAGAACACAGTTCTTAAAATGTGGTTAAGCAGGATTAGTTGAAGGAAGGACTGAAACATCATACTGAAAATAGAAAGGCTAATTACATTTATTAGTAAGACCAACAGTAACTCCTTATCCCCTTGACTCTGAAGTTTCTATCCTCTGGACAGGAGATATCATTCTCTGAGTAACCTGATGGGCATAAGAAAAAAAAATATCTTAGTCTATTTGGGATGCTATACGAAACACTACAATGAGTAGAGTATTTTACAAACAACAGAAATTTATTTTTCGTAGTTCTGAAAGCTGGGAACAAAGTGCTGACAGATATGGTGTCTGATAAGGGCTGCTTCATGGTTGGTAGGTAACGTTCTTCTCACTGAGGCTTCACAGAGCAGAAGGGCTGAGGAATCTTTCTTAAATCTCTTTTACAAGTCAAGAATCCTACTTATGAGTGCTCCATCCTCATACTCTAATTACGTTCCAGAGGTTGTACTTGTAATACCGTTACCTTTTCATGAGGATTCCAAAATATGAATTTTGCAGGCACAGACGTTCAGACAACATCAACCTATAATTTATGACCTGTAATGGTCTACCAATGAAAAAGCCAGCTCTCTGCCCAATGACCCTATATTTCAGCCTAGCATTTGATATGCTCTACCCAAACAGAGAGTATCCAAGAAGGATTTAAGGGCCTTAATTTTATGAAACAACCAAGGATTTGCAGATATCTAGAAAAAAATCTCACAAAAAATAAACATAAATAGGCAGACATACTGGAGAAATAAGTATAATTACTTTTTGAAAAGAGAGAGCAAAGCCCAGATCTTAAGCAACTCCTTTAAAATAGCTATATCTACCTTTTCTGAGTGAGACTAATTACTTTATCCATTAGAAAGAACAAAAGCCTGTGGAAAAATTTCAAAGAGAGAGTTGAATTATCTAAATTAAATTTTAAATAGTAACTTTAAGCAGTGAAGTAGCTCTATATGATACAAAATGGTGGATACTTTTTATTATATATTGGTACACACCATTAAACCATAGAACACCAAGAATAAAGTCTAATGTACATTATGTACTTTGGGTGCTAGGGACAGGGCAATGTAGGCTCAGAAGTTTTAACAAAGGTGACACTGTGGCTTGGGATGTTGTTGGGAAGGACGTTGTACATATGAGAGGGCCAGGGATGTATGGGAACTTCATGTTCTTTACATTAAACTGTGTTGTGAAAGTAAAACCTCTCTGAAAAATGAATTCAATTAAAATGAAGAGCACTAAAAGGGTCAATAAAAGAAATAAACTGGAAGAAATCTATAAAATAGCATAAACAAAGAGCTGAAAAACATTTTGAAGATCACTCTATGCTAGTGGTTCTCAAATGGAGGAGATTTGTCCTCTAAAGAGCCTTTGCCAATGTCTTGAGACATTTTGGTCATCACAAGTCAGAAAAGAGGTGTCTACTTGCATCTTTTGAGGAATGACCCGAAGTGGTGCTACTGGGACTCCTGCAATGCATAGCGTGGCTGGCATCATGCCAAGGAGCCATCTGGCAGAGTGGCAAGAGTGTTGTGAATGAGAAAGCACGCTCTGGATAGTCCCCAATCCAAACAATAAGAGTTAAAGAGAAAATGAAGAAAAGCAAATATAGAGAGAAAAGTTTCAAAGAAATGTTTCATCCTAGAAATGATGAAAATGTATCTCCAGATTTAAAGGACCTACTGAATGTCTAGCAAAATAAATAATATAAAACCATACCAGGGGTAATCACCTTGAAATTTTTCAAAATACAGGATAAAAGTTCAAAGCTCAGAAATCATAATGACTTTGGATTTCAACCATAACGGATGCGAGAAGAAAAATGAAGCATTGACTTTACATTTTTGAGAATAAGTAATTTTTAATCTTCATTACCTACCCTGGACTACAGTTTTTTTTAAACTATAAAAGAATGTATAGATTAACAAACAGACATAAACAAAACAACACCAGAAAAATAGAAGCAATACAGAATTTCGGACAAGGTGATAGGAAATTATGTTCACACATTGTTTAGTATGCTTGTCTTCAGGACTTGGCACATTTTCCTTCCATAGAGTTTGTATTGGACTTAGTGATTCTCTTGTGATTGTATGTCACTTGCAGGTTTAGGTTATCAAGAACAAAGCAAAACAAAACAAAACAAAACAAACCTGTGATTTCTGTGTATCTTGGATTAGATCTTCCTCTCTCTCCCTCTCTCTTCCTCTATCTCTCTTTCCATCTCTCTTTTTTCCTCACTTTCCTTTCTGTCTCATTGCTTATTCTGTGGGAATTCATATCATGAGCTGTGTTATAGAGAACTACATAGAGTAAGAAAGGAATTGTAACTGAAATCTCCTGCAAAAAGTTATGAGGATGAACTTAGAAATGAATCATTCTGCTCCAGTCAAGTCTTGAGAGGCCTCTTAGTCTAGCCAGGAGCTTCATACTTGATGACAACCCCAAGAGGAACCCTAGGGAAGTTTCACCCTGCAAAGCCGCTTATGGATTCCTGACCCTCAGGAACTGTTGATAAATGCTTTGTTTTTAAGGTCCTAAGTTTTGAGGTAGTCAGTTAAACAGCAAGATGTAAATTTGTAAATTATATACCTTAATAAAATATAAACAAAGTGTGAGGAGAAAATAAAGCCTTTCTCAGAGAAAGTCTCAAATGTGTCCCTCCTTTAGTCTTTCCTTTTAGGAAACCCATGGAGGAAAGTACCAAAGCAATAAAAGCTAGAGGAAGACAATCTATTAGTCACGATCACCTATGATATGAAGTAGTAACAGCCCCAAAATCAGTGTTTGAGACACAAATTTTCATTTTTAAATTATTTTTGTTCTTTTAATATTTTACTTAATTTTATTGGTACATTATAGATATAGATAATGAACCGCATTAATCTTAGGGAATTTGTACCTGCACATGTGTCTTGATTCTTTTATTCCTATTCCCGATCCCGTCCTTCAAACCTTCTTCCCATCTTTATTTGCAAAAGATTTGTTTCCACTTTTTCTGTTTTGCATTTTCTCTTTCCCCTTCTTTCCCTGCCCCCTTCTCTTGTTCCCCTTCCCATTCGAACATTTTCTTCTTATTTTGCCATACCTACAATACATTTTAGTCTTCATTTACACTTTTGTTTTCTCACACGAGAGAAACAATGTGATATTTACACCTGTTTGTCTGATTTATTTCACTTATGAGTATGGTCTCAAGGTCCATCAATTTGTCTAGGAATGACTGTAGTTTACCCTTCTTTATGACTAAGTAATACTCCATCATATAAAAAACCCACATCCTCTTTACCCATTCATCAGTTGATGGGCATTTGGGTTCTTTCCAAGATTCAGTTATTACAAACCATGCTTCTATAAACATGGGAGTGCATGTATCACTGTGGTATGATGCTTTTAATTCTTTCAGGAAGACACAAAGAAGGGGAACATCTAGGTCAAGTGGAACCTCTAGTTTTCATTTTGAGGAATCTTCACACTTATTTCCACACTGGCTTCACCAGTCTACACTCCAACCAACAGTGTAAAAGAGTTCCTTTTTCCGCATAGCACAAGCAACAATTGTTTTGGTTGATTTCTGCATAATAGCCATTTTTCTAGAGTGAGATGAACTCTCAGCACTGTTTTAATTTACATCTATTGAATGACCAATGATATTGAACCTCTTTGAATGTATTTATTTGCCATCTTTTCTTCCTTCACCTGGGAAGTGTCTATTCAATTCACATACCCAATCCCTGATTTTAAATTATACTACAAAGCTACTGTGATTAAAATAGCAGAGTACTGGAAAAAATAGACCCAAGTGTCAGTGGAACAGATTAGAAGATGCAGAAACAATTGCAAACACACTCAGCTACCTTACCTTTGACAAGTGCTAAACAATTTCCCTGGAAGAAAGATAGCCTCGTTAATAAATGATACTGGAAATACTGGCTTTCCATGTGCTGAAGACTAAAAGGAGGCTCATGTCTCTCACCATATACCAAACTAAAAACAAAATGGATCAAATACGTAAATATTAAAACAAAAACACTAAATCTGCTGAAAGATAGAATTCTTGAAGACACAAGTGTAGGCAAAGACCTTACGAGCAAAGCCCTGATCACACAGGAAATATTACAAAGAACTCACAGCTGGAGTCTCATTTTATTAAAAAGATTTTCACAGAAAAAGAAATCACCAACAGAGTG
The DNA here is from genome assembly GCF_000276665.1 of Chinchilla lanigera. NCBI lineage: Eukaryota > Metazoa > Chordata > Mammalia > Rodentia > Chinchillidae > Chinchilla > Chinchilla lanigera. The sequence goes on from NW_004955535.1 coordinate 2,211,134, forward strand.
AAGAGACAACCCACAGAGAGGGAAATCTTTTTGCCAGCTGTTCCTCAGACAAAGAACTAATATCTAGAGTATATAAAGAATTGAAAAAAATCAAATCCTAACCTCCAGATTTAAAGATCCAATCCAAAAAGGTTTTTTTAAAAAAAGAAAAACAATCCTTACTGCATATCCAACAGGAGTCAGCCAAGGGTTTTGATCTTTATAATCACTCAGGGATTGGGGCTGATTCAGGATCTAATTTTCTATCATTATTCCATTAAATTTTTTTAAAAATTAAGAGTTCAATATGTCAGAAGGAAAATAAATGGAACTCTCACCCTAACTCAAATTCTCAAAGTGATGTGTCATTGTCATTGCATTTCATTGTCCAAAGCACATCATAAGGTCCTGCTGTCTTTAATGGGACAGAGAATTACAATCAAGTATAATCACCGACACACCTGTAACTGCTTTGCTACTGTCTCAAACCAATCAGATTAAGGATCAAAATTAAGCAGCCACTACAAAATCCAGGAAAGGTAGGACAATCAGTAACATTGCTGAAGATTTGTATTTTCGACCAGACTTATGATAAAAAACCAAAGAAAATAAAAGTAAGATGTAAAGAAGTGTCAGAAAGATGATAAAGAGGACCCTAGAACAACAGTTATACCACAGGTATAGATATGAACCAATACAAACTGGAGCAGGAGATAACATTCTAAAGAACTGGTCACTTCGCAAAAATGAAATGAGCACATAATGTGTTTGAATGTATCCAGAGGGGGTTTTTCCATTTCTGGAGAATAACATATGAAATATATGAATTTTATGATCAAAGTCGCATTTTTAAAAAATTACTAAAACTATAGATTAGATTACTTTCTCACACCATACATAAAAATAAATTCTAATTGGCAAGTTGACCAATTGCTTAAAATGAACAACAAAACATTAAAAATATATAAAAATATGACAGAATAGGATCAATGGAACAGACTGGAAGAAACAGACACAACCAAAAACACACTCAACTACCTCATCTTTGATAAAGGGGCCAATCAAACTCACTGGAAGAATGATAGCCTCTTTAAT
>NW_004955535.1:2213515-2294948 GCF_000276665.1 Chinchilla lanigera
ATGTTGTAAAATGTTGTATGTCTGTTAATGTTTCCCTCCTTTCATCTTTAAAATAAAAATAAATAAATAAATAAAAATAAAAATATGACAGAATGTTTGATGATCTGCGAGAAAGAAAAGATTACTTAACTCAAAGCAAAAATGAGAGAAGATTAATGCTGGGCAAAGTGATGCACGCATGTAATCCCAGCACTTGGGAGGCTGAGGCAGGAGGAGCTTGCAAGTTCAAGGCCAGTCTGGACTACATAAGTGAGTTCAAGGAAAGCCTGAACCGCATAGTGAGACCCTGTCTTTAAAAGAAAAAAGAAAAAGATTGATACATTTGACTATTTTAATTAAAAATTACAATGCAAATACAGAAACAAAAGTTACATGATCAGATATATATTTACACTATAAAAATCACAAGTTTACATCAGGATTTATCAAAAATCCTACTAATACCAAAATAATAGGAGAAATCTTTCAAAGGATAAAAATAGCAGATAATTCATGCAAAAAAAGAGATCTGGATGCCAAATGCATTTTTTTGAATAGTACTAAATCTCATTAATTTTTGGAAAAATACACCATGAGATTATTTCCATTCTCATCAGATTGGTGAAAGTAATGAAATCTAAAGAATTAAAAAGTAGCAAACCCTTATTCTTGTGGAAATAGTAATTAAAGCTGCTCACCTAGCTGTAGCTTTGGCTGAAACCATGAAAAATTAGCAGGTGCATATTTGTGAAATTTGGAGACCAAGTAAAACCTCTGAAATTGTAACAAGAAGTATATAGAGAGTACACGTGTTCTTCCTCCAAAAATTTTGTCATTTATTGTACTGTACAAATCTACAAAAATTTATCAGTTTTATTTGATACCCTTTCTGTAACAAAACTGTTTTAGCAATAATGAATTCAAAGTAAGAGGGGCTGGGGATTTAGCTCAGCGGCACAGTGCCTGCCTGGCAAGCGCGATGTTGTGGAGTTTGATTCCTGGTACCGGAAAAAGACCAAAAAACAAAACAAAACCAAAGTAAGATAAAGCAAAACAACGTTTTATGGCACAGGACATTCATAGACCTTCATAGTATTGATCCAGTCTCTCTTGCATAACTATGACTTGGCCATCCCCTTCCTGTGTGCTGTTCTCAAAGTGCAGTCTCCAGCATAACACTAGACGTACACACACTCAGATCTACTGTATTAGAATCTCTGAAGCGGGAGGGGGCAGCAATCTGTGTTTATACTGGCTCCTCCCTGGATTGATACTGTTTTTGAAAATTACTAGCGTAAGCTTTCACATATGCTGCCTCTGTTTCATATAATGCTCTTCCTCCTTTCTCTGCCTGTGAAAGCTCTCATCATTCTTTTAGACACCAACCTGAAGTCTTCTCTAACACCTTTGTGCCTCACATCCTTACAACTCTTTAGTACAAGGTTACTCCACCTTCTCTATGCTGACATTGTCTTTTGTCTCTCTTTGGATTGCCCATGAGTCCAAGAAGGTTATTTAGGAGGACTGAGGAACTCTTGCCTCAGTCCAAGAAGGTTATTTAGGAGGTACAAGGAACACTTTAAAGAAATGAAGTGACAGAGGGAAGTAAAGGAAGCTGGTAAAAGGTACATTTTTAACCCAGTTAGCACTTTGGGTATTTGGAGTTTAATGCCCCTGAGGAGCTCTGGGAGACAGTGTAAAGCACCTTGGACTTAATCCACGTGAGAGTACCAGGGAATATGGTATTTATGAATCAATTCTTATTCATGATGAACAGCTCCCAGGGGTGTTAACTCCTAAACAGCTTTATCTTGCCATGGAAATGGACAATGCTGGCCTCTGCAGCCAGAGGGAGTCCTCAGGCAAAGGAATCCAAATGCGAAGTTTTGGAAGTTGAGTCCATGTCCTCTGAAGGGGACAAGCATGAGGGCAAGAACAGCATCTGCAACAACTTTAAGACATACCCTTGTTTCAATAGTGTAATGCGTACACTAAGCTGAGAGTTTCTCATTAGCAAGGATCGTGTCTTGTTTCATTTTATACCCCTGAACTTAACACAATTTCGGCCACAGTACTGACCACTCAATAAGTGTTTATTAAATAAATGAAGGCATAAATAGTTAAATAACATGTGAAAACCCTATATCTTATATACATGTATGAAGCCTTTCCACTAGGCTTTGAGTTTTGATATTTTTATTTCTTAGATGTTACACTTTTGCCACATTCCTATTTTAATTTTTTAATTTCTGTTTCTAATCATTCTTCTATCTACACAGCTATATTTATTTGTCAGAGAATAAAGCATCTACTGATATTAATCAAAGTTTAGATGGAACACCTTAAAATAGGAGAAAAGAATCTGTCCTAATTAAATAATAGAGTAACGCCTACAGGTTTAGACATGAGCCTTCAGGTGTAGGAAAGAAAAAAATTTAATGAATATAGTAGTTTTATGCCAAGAACATTTCCCAGGTGTGCTTGTGTTTTAATAAGATGGAATGTAAAATAGCAAAAGGAGCCTGGTATTATGATGATATTTATTCATAAGGTAGTAAGTCAGAGATGATGAAAAATTTTTGACTGCAAGTTACTGGAGTTGGGTGAGATTTTTGTTCAGTGAATTTGAAGTGAAGTCGTCTCTCCCCCATGGGTATCATGCTAGAACTGCCCTAGTCCTGCTGGGACATCAAGGTTGGGGGAAAGGGTGGAGGGACAACATCTGGAATACGTGCAGCAGTAGTAGATTCAAGCTAGAACAAGCATTAGAACTGAACTCTTTATGAGACACCTATGTCATATAGAATTCTTTTAACACATTCATCCAATATATATAAACTAAAATCTGCTTGGAAATTAATTACTACCTTCCTAATTTTGAAAGAAAATTTTAAGTCCATTTTTCTCTGACTTGTAGGTGCAACTCCCAGCAAAAATAGGTCACATCTACAGAAAATTGCTCTTATTCTCTCTACTACTTATGACCTCTGTTAGCTCAGACCTTCTCCTCTTGTTATTTCTAATTGAAAGGCTACTATGGCAAATTACAGCATTAATTCTTCATTAATGCTTCTTAGTGCTTACAAATCTGCTCTTCTTTTCAATGATACTAAGTGTTCATGCTCCAAAGTCAACTCATATTACTAAAAGAAAATTTTTCTTTCTTTGAAAAATTATTTTTAAATGAACAATTATAAAGTTACTATTATTACCTTCTAATTTCTGCATACTTTGAAACTGTTTTCAATAAAAATACTACATTGTAAACATTAAAAATATAATAGTTTGATATGTCCACTAATACAGTACATGAAAACTGGTATGTGTGTTTTTGCTCCTGTTAATTGTAAGTACCTTATTAGGAAAAGCAATGTTCTGGAGGTAATAGTCCCAGGGAAATGGCATGAGATGGAATAGAACTGCGCGTGCAGAATAAACTAGGTAAAATGCTAATTGTTTCCATTTTATTTTTATATTTGTACTGTTGTACTCTTATGCCAACTATATTTTAAAATACACAGTGATCTTAAGCTTTAATTTTGAGCATGGCCAGAAGAAATGAGTCCTCATTTGAAACAGAGACACTTTCATATGACTATTTTAAGTGGTATGTTTTGATGTGCTGCATTAGTCTACAAAGGAAATAAACATTTTGCCAGTCTAAGAAACAATGATATATCTTTCTGAGTTTTATTCTTACACTTAATATTTGAAATTTTGGTTTTAATACTGATTTTAAGTAGAGAAAATATCTAAATGTCTTCCTTGCCTTGAGGATCAAAATCTGTTCACCTTCTTTCTTTAAATAAAATGGCCTTTTCCTTCTACTTTTCTTTAGCAAGTATATGTGTAATAACTTATGTCATTCACTCCTTGAAAAAGTCAGTAGGAAACACACATATTTCCATATGCTGTAAAACTTTGGTTTACTCAATTACAATGACAGTAAAATGAGTTTATACATAGCGACACATCATATATAGTGACATATTTGTAGAGCAAGAAGACTAGCTATCTGAACACAGCATGCAAACGTCATGGTTGAATGTGAAAATGTATGTCAGTTCTTCATTTTTGTCTTTGCCTTACATATTAGAAAAGGCATATATATATATATATAATCAGTTTCTATAGTTGATTTCTCCAAAAGGTCCTCATATTAAAGTAACAATACAGCTCACTAATAGAAAACTATTTCTGTACTTCGGGTATTTTTTACAGATGCTAATTGTACTGAATCAAGATGTTGAAAGTGCATAATTCTCATGTTAACATTAGCATGTTGTGCTTTTATCAGAAGCATCTCAGGAATAGTATACACACAATATTTTTCAACATCTTGGAACTGTCAAATATCACGCCCTTTACACTGTCATTGGTCTGCGGGGACTTTGGATTGTGGTGAAGATATTGATAGAAGAATGAAAGTGAGTTATAAAATACCAGAAACCAGTGATATCAGACACTTTCTTCTTATAATTAGCCAATTAAATAATTAGACATGAAGAGAAGGTGAAAATATGAATCACTACCTACTTAAGTATTTATGAATTTATCTCAGGTTTATTTATAGTATGTTTCCCTGAACCAAAATAATGTAAATAATGAAGTTCCTCAAACTTCTAATATCCATCTAAGCCAGTTTCCTAATTGGGACGTGTGTGTGTGTGTGTGTGTGTGTGTGTGTGTGTGTGTGTGTGTCTGTAGCATATGTGTTTATATGTATTTGTGTGCATGTGATGATAGAGAAAGAGGTATAGAGATATAGGGAAGAAGAGAGAGAAAAAAATAAAGAAAATGAGAGAGGGTCAGAGAGAATGGAAGAGAGAAAACTTAGTTGAAGTTGAAGAAGTCCTCATTTTTCTAAGTTAACTCTAGTTTATTAATGAGTCTTTTCTATTGTAGCCTTGACCTTCAAAGACGTGAATATTTATAGGCGAAAGGACCACGACAGTACCAATTTTAAGACCCACTCAGAGGTACATGTCCAATGAGAGAGCAGAAAGGTTTTTAAAAAAACCCTTGAGAAAGTCTTTTAAGATTTCTTTGAATTCTTTTGAAGATAAACTATTTTTGAGTCTGTCTGAAAAATCTTAAGAGCATTTATCTAATTTTATCATTAAAGTAACACCATTGAGTTCTTTGGCATAAGGTGAATTTTATCACTATCACTTTAGTCTTAAATATGCATTTTAAAAGTCAGTTTTTAAGTAACTACATATCTTTATACTTTGGACTTTAGCAGGTGTGTGCAAAGTATATTAATTTTTAAAATGTTATTCTACTTCTTTACTTATATTACCATCTGAGTTTTTTTCGTCTTTTTATGAGACAGAGTTTCACTATGCAGTTCAGGCTGGCCATGAACTCTCTTTATAGCCCAAGCTGGCCTTGAACTCTCAATAATTGTCCTGCCTCATCCTCCTGAGTGTTGGGATTACATGCATGAGCAGCCACACACAGCCTTCATTACCATCTTGTGTTTATTAATGAGGGAAACAATTTTCTGCAAATATATTGACTTATTTAAAATGGTTTTTATACAGTTTGAGGGCATTTTAGTTAATTATGAATTATGTATCACTATTATATATTTTGCAGCTAATTAAGAGTTATTATTAATATCAGCTACTCTAAAATGTTATTGCTATTTATAGTTGAAAGTATATTTTTATTCTTCCCTAAATGCTGTATAAGGTAGAAATATTATTCACATTTTGTGAGGCAATTTAGACAAAAACAATACAGTGCTATAACCACGTTTTCACTGCAACAAAGGGTGAGATTAAAGGAGTCTATGAGGTTGCTTATTGTATTAGTCACCATAATGTTTCTGGGACAAAATACCCAACTTATACAATTTAAAGGACAAAAATCTTATTTTACCTTGTGGTTTCATAAATTTACTTCACTGCTGCTGGTTCCAAGGCAGAACATCATGGCAAAAATGCCTGGCAGTAGAAAGTTCACCTCATGATATCTGGAAAGGAAAATGACAGAAAGAGTTAGAAAGGGGACAAGGACCAGATACTGTTTCCAAGATTCCGCCCTCACACACACCCAGAATCATGTTTTACTAAACTCCTGGGCATCTCTCAAGCTGATCAAGGTGCCAATCATGATTAATTACCACATTTGCATATTTCAGTACTATGGGCCTAAATGTTTATTCTAGGCACCTTCATAGATACTGCCATAGAAGTTAATCGAACCTTCCAGTGTGAATGAGATTCTATAGGAATGCGTTCAGAGAAGACACGGAACTAGTTCACCAATCGCAACTAGATATCCTTTTGAGAGAAAAATATGCTATGCCTGTCTCCTTTAAAAATAAAAGGAAGGTAATATAGGAAGTAGGGAGATAGATCTCTCTCAAAAGGGCAGAGGATAAAGTGATGGAAAGAGCAGGGAGAGAGGGGATGTGAAGGTGCTGAGAAAAAGGAATTAAGGTGTGTTATGTACATATGCTAACTCCACGGAAAGTATGCAGACATGTACCGCAAACTCCACTGATATAAAAAGAATGGCAAGGGGTTACATCAACTATCTGCATGAGAATATAGTTCACATAAAGTATCACTTGTTCAGATTGCAGTAAACGAAAAGTTATTATTAGAAACAAGGGAAATAAAAGGTGCAGAATTTCAATAGTGAAGAAAGGGGATAAAGCATGAGAATGAATTTCTAAATTCAAGTGTTATAACCACCGTGAGAAACTTAAAATCAAAGTACCAATGCAAATGCCTTTGAAGCCTGAGATGCAGGCTTACAACCTATGGAGGATTAGGGATCGATAAAATAAACAGAGTGTTACAAAATAAAATGTCAATCCAACATAGTAAAAATACCGGCACTGGCTATATTGAAAACACTAAAACTGAATGAGAAAGCTATCACTTTATACCACTCCATTTGTTTAGTTCTTTCCCTTACTCTATAAATATTGCAATTTGTAAAATTTTGATTAACAATGAGAGCAGAATTAGTAGAGAGAGGTGGGACAGGAAAAGAGACGGACATTTTCCCCTACATATATATGTTTTATTTTTTCACTGCATAGTCATTATTTTGTACCATATATATCCCTCACCTAAAAAATTAAATTGAATTTCCTACTTAGAAATATATACATGTACATGCATTTGGGCTATTTCAAATCATACACACAAATAAAATCCAAAAGTATTATTGACCTAATGTGAAAAAGCAAATTAATAAAGCGTTTACAACAAAATAGAAGAGGATAAGTTAATAAATAGTGAGTATGTAAAGAGTTCTTAAATGTAAGAAGCACTAATTATAAATACAAACAATAGACTGGGATATATTATATATTAATGAATCCTTATGTCACATAGTATAAAATAGCAAATATGAAAACAAGAGAGTGAGATAATGTATTTCCAATCGACATCTAACAGGTGAATTATGAACATCAATGATTATGAAGAATTCCTAAAAAGTTTTGAAAACAGAACACAAATTCCAATAGAAAAATGGGAAACGTTTTTGAAAAGTGATGACAAAAATATGACTTGTGTAGTGCTTCTGTATCTTGACCTGGATGTTGTTTATAGAATAATCACTTTCCAGGAAATAACTAATGAGTTTTACGCTTTATAGAAACAATGTTGGTGACTTCCGTAGCCCTCACAAAATAAGAAATCTAAATAGCTCATCAACATACAAAGAATCCAGTAGGATTCAGGGACATGCAAATTAAAACTAAAATTAAATTTCCCTCTATACAGAGGAAAATGGTTGAAATTGAAAAGTCTGACAATATCAAGTGGTAGTGCACATTGCTAGATATTAAGAAATTTTTATATATTCATTCATTTTTCCCCTCATAATTTATCCTAGGAGATGAGTACTTTTTTATAACCAATGTTCACACAGGTCACTTGTTTGCTCAAGGCCATGTGGTAAATTGTGGAGTGAGGAATCCAGCCCAGGTAATCTGATCACTGCTTTACCTGTCTGAAGAAATATGAGGATGAGTTCAAGCCTGCGTACAGTGGCAGGACTGAGATTGTTACACAGGTGGAGTCAAGCTGTATGTGTGTATATACGAGTTCACTATGTAAGTTAGGTATGCGATTTTTAGTTTAACCTATAAGCCTGGAATAGTGACTTAGTAGAAATAACTGAAAGCAGTCTTGGAAGGATGTGGAAAATTGGAGCCATGAGAAATCTCCTCAGAGGGAGTTAGGTCCTCTGGAAAAACTGAAGAATTCCTAGTGTACTCGGATTTAACAGAATAATATTCTTCCTTTGGAAGTGCTGGTAAGCAGCACGTGTTAGTCTGCATTTTGGCAGTATAATAAAATAACTCATACCAGCCAATTTTATTTTAAAGAGTGGTTTATTCAGCTCCCAGGCCTGGAGATTCAGAACCATGATTCTGTTATGGAAAAGTTGGCTTCAGGCTGGGTGGGGGGATGTTCTGTGTTGTATGGTGGTCTTTGTTCTTGGATCTTCCTGAAAGGAGTGGTCAGGAGATCTACAGAAAGACTCAGAGTCGGAAACTAGCAGTTTGTTGCAAGCGTTTCCTACTGAGGGGCAAGCAAGGTTGGTATCCTCTAGAAAAGGCTCAATTCTTTTAAAGTAAGAATATTGTACTTGGGAGAGCTCCAAGATAGTAGAACCAGAGGGGGGCAACTGTCAGTAATGAAAGTGCGGGGGCTGGGGATTTAGCTCAGTGGCACAGCATCTGCCTTGCAAGCCCAAGGTCATGAGTTCGATTCCCAGTACCTGAAAAAAACACCAAAAACCAAAAAAAAAAAAAAAGAAAAAAAAAAAGAAAGTGTATCCTCAGGAAGGCAGGCATGGTAGTGGCCAGGGATGGCGCCTACAACCAAGTCCAGAGTTGTTTTTATTCTAGCCAAAGAGGAAGGATCAGAACTGCAGTTCAGATTCATGTTAACGAGTTCACTTTCGGTAGGCAGTCACCACAGTTTAACTTGCGCTTCTACATCAGAGCGTGGCTAGGGGATTTGGAAGGGGTGGGGTTGATGTGCTCTTCTCAGAAGCCTAGGAATGGCAAAGTCAGGAAATCTAGACCATGAATTTTCTTTTAAGGCTCTGCTGTCAGGTTTTCCCACAGTCAGCTCATTTTGTGTGTGTGTGTGTAAATATCTACTCTGTTACTACCAGCACCACCTCAGCTGTTGGAGAGAACCTCATAGCTGTGTGGCATAATGTGCCACACCAGTTACTTCAACAGATGGGAAATCAGGGATGGCTAGCTGGGCAGAGGCAGGCTTAACTTTCTTGTGAGAACTACCTCAATCCCTGCTGACAGTAAAGCCCTCAGTTATCTCCCACTTGCCCCATCTCTTAAAGGGTCCGTCACTTCAACATCCACAGTGAGGACCCAGTTTCCAACACACGGAACTTTGGGGCACAAACCATAGCAAAGAAGAAACAGCAACGCACTCTACCTTCAGGCAGATAACCAGTTTAACTTTTATTTATCAGCACTCACACTTTGGACCATCAGACCTTAGCCAAGGATCTTTCCACTCACCTAATCAAAGTTGAAATATGTTGGAGAAAATAATCAGCAGCCCAGTGCTGAATTTGCAGATCTAAGTAGAAAGCCACAATGGATATGTCAGGCTACTAGAGTGTTATTTATTTAAATTTATTTCTTGGAATTGAACACCACCTTAATGGCCTGAAAGTGTTAAAGTATGTCCCAAAGTACCTAAATTACTCCCTAAATGTAATTTATGCTTGAGAATAATCTGACTAAGTTGATTTAGAACAGCAGGAGATAAGTTATGCTGCACATAAATGAAGCAGAAGTGTAATTTTAAATACTGCTTGCATAGTGAATGGGAATTTTAATATTTGCAAAATTTTAAAATCACTTGATTTATTACCCATATGTTTATACTGACATATTTTGTCCTTTACTTAGTTTGCTCTACATTTTCTCCTACTACCAGAAAAAATACAAGTTTTTCCTCCCTAGAAATAATAAAGCAGGTGAAACGTATATTTCCCAAAATGCTATTTTTAAGTCACTTTGTGTTTCTAGTTGTGGGTACCCCTTTTCTCACTTATAGATAGTTCACTTAATGAAGTGAGAGGAATTTAGGGAACACAATGACAGATTAGACATTAAGTTTATAAATGTAACATTGTAAAACCAAACAAAAATTTACATGCATTCAGAATCTTCCTTGGTAAGAAACAGTTTTAAGTTTATAAATAGTCATGATAAAAAATGTAATTTTACACAGTAAATTCAAATACAGATTTAGACTTCACTATTAACGAGGCATATTAAATGCTGAAGAGTATATTTTAAAATTTTATGTGATAGTTGAAATGGAATTTAAAGTGATATTATTCACATTAAATGTCATCATATGTAAAGCATATGCTTTTATTCTTTATATTTTGTTTGAATAGAATTACTCATCCTAATAGTTATTCTAGTAATAATATTAAGTCAACTTCACAGCTTTAAAAGTTTTAACAGTTGCTTGCTATATTAAATTCTTTATATGTTTATCACGTGACACTCTAAGTTTTTTGTATGAAGATTTAAGGAGGGACAATGTTGAACTGCAGAAGACAGGGAGAACACAGCAAATGGGAAGGAGGACACTTCAGGAATATGTGACACATGTGCAAATCCCTAAATCCCATAGCAGTAACAGGGGAAACGGTGCACAGACCTATGTGGTTGGAAAACCCATCCTTACCTCACTCTGGGGGGCCTGGAGTGCACAAGCCCTAATCCTGTTCCCCCTTTTTCTTTCTAGCTGTCTTGACAAGCTAAGGGTGTCTTCATCAAGTTTATAGACTAGTGGGTTTCTTCTCTTTGGAGAAAATAGAATATAGAAGAAATATATAGAAGAATGATAACCTGTAAAGGGGATTCAGGATCAGGGTGGGAGGAGGGTTTGTAGAATTTGATGGAGGATTGAAAGTGCAAGTGTGGGTGAGTGGTGGAGGAAGAGTCTGATATTGTAAACCACTGGGGTTGTCAACACCCTGAGATGAAAAATACGTATTTGTAGCATATATTGGAGAAACAGTCACTTCCTGGTTGCTGAAAGTGTTGGCAAAAGGATAATTCAAGTGTTTGGGTGGTTTTTTTTTTTTTTTTTTTTTTTTTTGGTTTTTTTCTCCAGTACCAGGAACTGAACTCACGACCTTGCACTTGCCAGGCAGGCGCTTTTGCCGCTGAGCTAAATCCCCAGCCCCAAGTGTTTGGGTGGTAATAAAAGCAAACCAAGAAGGGGATGGAGAACTAGGCAGAATGGCAGATACCTGTAATCCCAGATACTTGGGAGACTGAGGTAGGAAAAACTCAGGTCAAGGTTTGACCAAGAACGTGTCTATGAATGAAGATGTAGCTGAGTAACAGCACACTTTGCTAGATTATGTGAGTCTGGGTTTCAATACCTAGTACAAAGAAAAGAAAAAAGAAGAGAAGAAGAGAAGAGAAGAGAAGAGAAGAGAAGAGAAGAGAAGAGAAGAGAAGAGAAGAGAGGAAAGGAGAGGAGAGGACACAAAAGGACACGAGAGGAGAAAAGATTAGAGGACAGGAGAGGAGAGGAGAAGAGAGGACAGGAGAGAAGAGGAGAGAAGAGGACAGGAGAGAAGAGGAGAGGAGAGGACAGGAGAGGAGTGAAGAGGACAGGAGAGGACAGCAGAAAGGAGGGGAGGTGAGGGAAGGTAAGGAGAGGAGGAGAGAGGAGGCGAGCGGAGGTGAGGGGATTGCTATCTGCTTCAAATGTGAGTTGATGAATTGTGATCAGCTGGTAACTTCTCTGTCTTCTAAATACTGCACCTGCTTCCTGTTTCTCATGCTTTGGTAGCAGGAGCAGAGTTAGAAGTTGCAGTTATAAGTATGTGAGAGTGGCCTTAAAATTATTTTTGAATTATTTTATTTTATCAGAAATATAAAACTCATTGTACGAAAACTATGTAGCACAGAAATATCTACATAAGGAGGAGTGAAATTAACTCTAGTCTCACCAGGATGGAGCAATGCTGATACGCTTCATAGCATTTCAGACTCTTACGCAATAGCAAGTCTTGAGTCAAATGATAAAAGTACCTTTCAACGTACAGTTATTTTAAAAGGAAATAACTTCTTGTCATGGATTTTAGATAATTTATTGTCTGAAATACTACCAAAAAATATATGAATAGTGAATTATTTTTAAACATGTGAAACATTTCCAACATCATTTTGTTACTGAAGGATATGTTTTCTTTGACTGACTCTAGAATATGGTTAATTACCAAAGGCAGATTTTTATCTTTAAAGAAGATGTCGTTAGAAACTGCCTCTTTTGACCATCACTGGATGCTTTGTCCATGTAATCAAAATACTTTATTTTAAAGCTGGGCATAGTGGTACATATCTGTAATCCCAGCACTTGGGAAGCTGAGGCAGGAGGATCACTGTGAGCTGGCCACCCTGGAATATATAGGGAAATGCATAGGGAAACCATGTCTCAAAAATAAAATAAAACAAAAAACATTTGTTTTAGAAAATTGTTAAAGTTATACAAAGAGTGATTTATTAAATGCAATGTTGGACAAAGTGCAGTGCATGTGTAGATATGTAATTGAATCTTAGGTAGTCAATGGAAAATTCAGAAGGAAAACCTATAGGTATAATTAACTGGTAACTGGCTTCATTCTGGGAAAAGATAATCACTACTGGATAGCACATTAGAAAGTGGAAAGATATCCTTGAAACCAGAGACATTCACTTTAGAATCTCCTCTGTGCTGTTTAATACATTTTAAAAATCTTAGAGCAAGTCATTCAGGCTCTTACTTTTCCCTGGTGGAATTTGGAAATAATAATTTTTATGCTGCAAGGGTATTGTAAGTGTAATAAAATGGCCTATATGTAGAACGAAGAAAACTGAGTCCAATGCCTGGTTCACAGTAACTGTTCAGGAAATGTGAACTTCCTTTCCATGCTACTAAATAAACCTTTAGGTTGATGTACCTGTGTTTAAGTTTTAAAGTTATCTGAGATTCCTAAATGAAGGCAAAATTCTGAGAAGATGTCTTGGCACGTAAAAGTATAATCCATTGTATCTTGGGACTGGAACTCAAAGAAACTTGACATACTCCTGAACTCTGAGAAAGGCCCACAACCAGGAAAAAATTTATTTTTTGAGATAGGATCTCGCTCTGTAGTTGAGGCTGACCTCAAACTCAGAGTGATCCTCCTGCCTCAGCACTCAAGAGCTGGGATTACAGTTGTGCGCCACCACACCCAGCGCACACAGCCAGGAATTTTAGGGATGTGTTTCGATGTAGCGTTAGGATATTCTTTTTAAGAAAGACTCCAGGAAACCAGGTATATCATATGCCCTGTGAGATTTCAAATCTTACTTTAGGTTTTTATAATTTATTTTATTAGTTCATGTGTATATTGAATAATGTTTAAATTATTTTACATTATTTATAGGAAGCTGATACATAACACATCTTTTTTTTTTTTGCTACAAGGACTTGAACTCAGGACACTGCGCCTGTCAGGCAGGCGCTGTGCCACTGAGCTGCATCCCTGGCCCCATAACACATCTTAATTCCTTTTTATATCTCTTATGTGCTCCCTCCCCCCTCCACATGTCTCTCAATCCCTTTCTTTTTTTGTGCATGTTCTCAGTACATAATGTTTACATTCCTTATATAGAGTTGGTACATGCACATAACACATCCAAATTCTGTTTTTCATCCCCCTCCCTCCATCTCTTGATTCCCTTCCCCTTTGAGAAAGATCTGTCTCCCTACTTACTGTTAGCTATCTTTTATTTTGCTCTTTATTTTTACTCTGGGCTACTCATATAAGAGAAATCATGTGACATTTAAGCTTGTGCATCTGCTTTACTTCACTTAGCAATATGTTCTCAAGGTTCATCGATTTTGCTACAAATGACTTAAGTTTATCTTTCTTTCTGCAGAGTAATGCTCCATTGTGTATAAATGCTACCATTTTTATCTATCCATCTGTTGATGGCTGCTTTTTGACCCAGATATTCGTCTTCTAGGTATCTTCCCAAAAGAGTTAAAGACATCACATTACAATGACACATGAATACCTATGTGCAGAGCAGCACAACTCATATTAGCTAATCTTACTTTCTAACTGTGATTGTACCCTAAATGCACATTAGAATGTTCTGGAGGCTGTTAAAGTAAGCAATGTCAGGGTCCCACTTCCAAAGATGCTTATTTAATTGGTCTGGAATGGAGCCCCAACATCACTGTTTTAATATTATTGTTGCTTCTGTTTTTTTAACCCACTGGGTGATTCTTATGAACAATTCTCTTAATGTAAATTCAAACTCTGGTTTATGTAATTTGGGCCTCCATACTTTCTATGGTCAGAAAATGAGTAAATATTAGCTTCTCAATATTGTATTCATATTAATATATTTCCTTGTACAAAGCTTCTTTGTCATTCCAATTTAATGAATTAGTGGATATGCTAAAACAAGAAGGATATAGGAAAATAATGCTCACCACCTGATTTAGACTAGTATATTTGTTAGTTGGTTATTTATACCTGAGGCACAATACAAATAGCATATCTCATTCTGGATGTTTCATTATTTTAATAGATAATTTTGAATCAGGAGTAGTATTAAAACTGATAAGTGAAATATTGTGGATTTGACCCAAGAGCAACTTTGAAATCAAACACATACTTTCCAAATAATTTTTGCAACATTGACATATTTCATAGTTCTTGGAATTTTAAAAACTTAAATATGATCTTAGGAAGAAAATGTTAATACTCTAAAATAGATGCCTTTATTTATGCTTCAATCAAGAAATGTATTCAATTTTAAAGGGAAAATGACAGTCTTTAATTTGAAGTTATCCTTCCTATTCAATATTAATTACTGTTTTTGTTAATTGAAACTTAAGGCTATAAATGCAAGAAATTATCAAAATGTTATCAATGTCAATATTAAAATATATTCTCTACTGATGTAATTTATTTTATACAATCCACTTATTTTTCTTGATTCATATTTTTCACCTCTAGGAGATTTGACAGATCTGTTGAGAAATGGCGGCGTTTTCACTATGACATGAAAATATTTAATCAGTGGCTAACAGAAGCTGAACAGTTTTTCAAAAAGACGCAAATTCCTGAAAATTGGGAACATGCTAAATACAAATGGTATCTTAAGGTAAGGTTTTCAGATTTTTTTTTTCCAAATCATTGTTACCTTCACTGCAGTATTGTAACTGCTTAGCTTCTTTAAGTTCAGGTTTTCAAGAATGATTGAAATTTGTAATTCCTGACAAATTTTCATTGCTGTACATACTGTAAACTCACCATAATGATCATTTTGGGAGACTTGATATGAACTTTGGCGAAAGGTGGATAGAATAAGTCAAGAGAGAACTGGTTTAATCAATGAACTGTAAAGTGTATCTGGATCTGTGACACAAGGAATCTTTTTATAACAGAGTGTGCTGGGGCTTTGGGGAAGTGTGTGTTTTTCCTTATGTTGGAACCTGTCCAAAATGGGAACTTGAGGTATACTTAGCAATAATGTAGTTGCTAAGATATCTATCACAAGAGAATTACATTTCTGTTTCTCTAAAGACAATTTGTGGTGATGCAGCAGTATTTCTATATATTCTATTGACAAAATGCCTTCTGAGATAGTCCAGAGGCCAAAACAATACAGAGTTAATTGGTGGTACTTATTGACTTTTTTATGGTTTATGATAATGGAGAATCAGCTTATGGATTATAACCAGTGTATAGTTTAATTTCAACTTGTGTTTAGTGAATGTGCAGATAAAAAATAAATTAGAGTGTAGAGGATACAATTTAGTGTATAAAATATATAGTTTAGACATGAGAAATATTATTTTTATTGTACCAACGCTTAAGTATTTTTGTAGGTATTTTAGCTCAAGTTGTTCACGCTTCAATTTTCAATCACGTAGATTTGAATTGTTGCCAACTTTTCATGACAGAAAATACTGATTAAGACAGATGGAGGCAAAGAACGTGGAAGTTTATTAAAGAGCTTAGACATCTAAAATTCTAGATGCAGGGCTGGGGATTTAGCTCAGCAGCACAGCGCCTGCCTAGCAAGCACAAGGTCGTGAGTTCAATCCCTGGTACCGGAAAACAAACAAACAAAAAACAATAAAATTCTAGATTCATAAAAACAATATAGTAGATGTTATAATTCTCCATTATAAAACATTTTAGCACAACAGATATTCCTTTTGATATTAATGATTGAGGAATTCAAGCACACACACATATGACAAGTTGTATAAACATGGGAAATTAACATTTTAGAAATTATGTATAATTATATGTATATCAATCAAATTTGTATACATGTCACTTTTGAGAAAGAAGAAATTCATGGATTTCTAATTTGTTATCATACAGGTAATACATTTTTAATAGCAATGAAGTGAATTTTGAGCTAATACAGCATACAAGGTCTCTACCTGGAAAGCATAAATATATTTATTAGTCATATAAGGTGTTCTTGGGAAGAGATAAAAAGTTCATACACTCTTGGCTGGCCAAAGATGTCTGACACCACATACACATTGGGTATTTTCATTATAAAGGTAATGTATATAGTGAAAATATAAATATTCATCATACTTCATAGATGCTAATTGTTTTTATTTTCATCTGTCTGATAATGGGAATTAGCCGTAGGGCCTTGCACATGAGGAGTACACACTCTGCCACTGAGCTATGCCCCTGGCCCTTGATGAGGATTTTGGTACATATATCAGTGTTCTTGGGATGCCCACTCTGAGATTGCAAAAGGTTTATTAGAAAGCATTTTTGAGATGAAGCAATTGATGAATGATGCACCTTGGTGTCAATTTCCTTACAAATTTTTGTTCTTGACTTCTGTTATTCTTTTTCAATCTGTGAATTTATCACATTCATCAAATTGTGAAATCTTTCTGCCATTACTTTAAGAAGTAAGAGATGTGCAAATGACTCTATAAGTGTTTAAAATTGCCACACTACTCACGCATGTTCGGTTTATGTGCTTTTCAGTCTTTTTCTCCAAAATTCATTCTATGTAATATCTACTATTGAATTGACTAATCTAATATTTTGCAATATCTAATCGGTGGCTAACCCCATCTTGGGTATATTTTTATCATCAGATATTGTCGTTTCCTTGTCTTACAAGTGTGGTTTGATTATTCATACAGCTTCCATGACTTTCCTCTACTTTCTTAAAGATATGGAATATAGATACAATAATTTATAATATTCTTGTCTACTACTGTATCATTTGTGTCTATTTTCAGTCATTTTGAATATATTTTTCTCTTTATTATGACTTTTAGTGCTTGGTTGGCTTATTAGCAATATTTGAATTGTTTTGCATTTGTTTTCCTTGGAATTGAACTCAGGACATTTTGCACGTGACTGTGCAAGTACTGTATCACTGAGCTGAATCCACACTTGTGATATTTTATCACATGCCAGACTTTGAGAATTTTAATTTGATGAGTACTTGATATTTTGACCTTCAGATAAATTATCTTAACCGTTGTCCTAGAACACAGATCATCTATTTGGAAACAAGTTGATATTTTCCAAGTCTTTCTTTTATACTTTGGTAGTGTATGTAACTAGGGCTAATTTTGTTCCACTGATCAGGTGAAGCATTTCTAAATAATTAGATGTTCCATGAATGATGAGGTTTTCTACTATGGCTGATAGCAACAAGGAATATTCCCAATCAACTTTGAGCACTACTGATTGTTCCCTTTAGTCCTTTTACATAATTCTGTCCCTAACTTTGCACGATTTCTTTCATATATACCAGTGTTATGGTTGATACATTGTGTCAACTTGGGGAGTCTAGAGGTTTGGCTAAGTGACTCAGCAGGAAGCCAGGGTGCTTACTTTGTATACATCCTGAGCCTGTGGAAGAGGAGGGCATGGAAATTATGTGAGAGCTACATGCCCCTTGGGTGGGGGTAGGGGCTGGGGATTTAGCTCAGCGGCAAAGCGCCTGCCTGGCAAGCGCAAGGTCGTGAGTTCAGTTCCCGGTACCGGAGAAAAACAAAAAAACAAACAAACAAACAAACAAAAATCACACCCTTAGGCGGGGGTAGCCTGTTTACAATGTAAGGGAGGGAAAGAGGCTGTTTGCTGCGATTCCTCCCTTTTTGCTCTGGCTGCTTTGCTGTTCGGCTGCCATTCCTCCCTTTGCTCTTGTTGCTTTGCTATCTTCTGCCTTGGAGCCAACCAAGTATGGACTGAAACCTCCACAAACTGTGAGCCAAATAAACCTTTCCTTCCTTCATTTTGGGCATTGGGTATTTTGTCTCAGCAACGAGAGAAAAGTAACCAAGACAATCAGATAATTAGAAATCAGCTAGAAAAAGAAGGGAGCCCTTTATACATCACCAGAGATTTCCCTGTGTGTATCTATATCTTTTATAGTACTTTCCTGTTACCCCTAGCCACCTTGGCTTCTTTGGAAGCACCTCTTTCCTGACTCAAGGAGGCCATCTAGCTTTCTGAGCATTGTATCTCCCTTTGTCATAGTTTGAACATTTCTTCAGGTAAGAAATTGAGGAAATTCTAAGGCTAACCTAATTTTTTCTGATCTGTCACAGATTATCTTTCTTCAATGTCTGATGCCCATTATCTTTAAAACCATTATTTCATATAGTTTACCTATTTTTCTTGAAGGTTTTCAAGTAGAAAGTTAAATCCGGTCCATTTTTACTCCAAATTAGCAAGAAGTGGAATTTCAGAAAAAAGGATTTTGATGTCATTTGATCTTTTAATATATTGCCACTCTACACCTGTATAATATATTCACTTGCAGCTGTATAATAATGTTAAATATCTAAAGAATAGGGGAAAATCCTTGCTTCTTTACAGTGTAGTTTAATTGAAATCATGCACATTTATAAAAATTTCCACTTTAAAGAATTAGCAAATATTCAATTTTATTTTATCTGTTTCTTTTGCCAACTATAGGAGAAATGAAAATGGGAATTCTATATAAATAGGGAAATTTTCTCCTAGTTAAGGATCTATGAATGATATCACAATTCCTCTAAAACAACTAAAGTTTTTCTCTTGGTTGTAACTCTAATATCATGCATATGCACATGTGCAAGCATGTGTATATACACATACTTGTGCATGCGCAGAGTAAGATGTTGGCAGTTATATTCCTATTCTAGGTGAGCTTTTGAAAAAGAGCCCAGTAAGACACTGTAAGAAATCTCCACTGATAAGATAAGAGGGAAATTTGTATATTTCAGCTGTCTTGGCTATCACCACTTTGATTAACTAATAATGAATAGGAGAGAAAATTTGAATATGTGCTATGAAATTGTTTTAGCAAAAAAACGTAAATCATTCCTGTTAGCAATGGACATATGTTAGCATGTACAGGTAATAGTTATTTTGTGGAAAATTAACGAAGTAGCACATATACAAACAAATATATGTAGAGGTATATTGGAGTTTGAAGACTCACATGTAGAGTTTTCATTAAAGAAATAATTTCTAGCTATGAAGTGAAAGAAAAATTCCCCATATGTGGTAAACTTATACTGTCCATTAAACTTCATTGTACTTTTTGTTTTCACCTTAAAAATAAATTATACCTAACTTGTACTCATTATTATTCATAATAAAATGCCAATACCAGAAAGATAGCCTGGTTTCATGCAACTCAATTATATTTTCTTTGTCACAAGTGAATGATAAAATTAAATATATGAATTAACATTTTCTCAAGATACTCCAAATCATTATGTTCTATTACCATGGATAACTTCCTCAAAAATATCACTTACTTTACCTGAGAAAATGTCACTTAGGTGATATACCACAAAAAATTGGTCACTGAAGTCATTCAGTTTTGTCTTTATCTCTTTATATTTTCATTCAACAGCAGTAGTTAAATGATTATTCAGTTTTGTCACCTTCCAAAATATTGATATGCCACATTAGACCCTCTTAGACGTTTTGGAAAGGAGTTTAAGAGGTTGGATGTTAATGTGCAAAAAAGCTTGGGATCAAATCTTAACTCCTGTAGCTTAATAGCTGCAGAATCTTGTGAAAGTGCCTTAATTCTCTCCATGTCTCTCCGTTTTCTTTGGTAAAATACAAATAGCAAGGAAATGTGTATAAATCACTTAGAATAATATTTCTCTTTTACAGATCATTCCTCATGAATTACAAGCGTGTACTTATACAAACTAAGTTTATTTTTCACTGAATTCTTAGCCTTAAACAACTGAAATATAGAATTACCTACATGGAAATTTCATTAAACGTTAATTTTATGGAGTATGGTATATTCTCAAACTATGGCTCTTAGAGTAGGAATTGAAGAAAATTCTGATGTAGCCAGAACCATCCCTATCAGTAGCTGACACTTCTGCGTGCTTATCTTCTAGCAAGAAAAAATGTTATTAGGAGACTTTAGAGTGAAAGCTGAATGCCATAAAGGAAAACTCTGAAAATAATGTTAACTCATGTAGTGATAAAGTGAATTGGTATGCAATCAATTACCTTGAGTGAAAACAAGGCAGTGCAGATTATATAATACACCAACATCGCCTTGGCATTATGATCTAGTATTCTTTTCTAGACTAAAAGAAAGTTTTAAAACATGACTTTGTATTAAATGAAATTTAAACGATCTACAGTTGCCACTAGAAACAATAATAATCACCATTAGATTAAGTATTTAAAGGTCCTGCATATTCTTCCTATTAATGGAAATGCACCATGTTTGTTTCAGGGGATAATGCTACTTCATGAACCAGATTAAAAGTTAATAGCACTTTCTAAACAGTGTTGGCATGAACAAGCATGAGGCCTCTGATCTTATGAAATTCCACTTAAAATCAGCCTTAAGAAGTAAAGAATAATTGTTTAGATGAAATATGTTAGGTTTTAACTCAACAAATGGTAAGCAAACATAGAGAGTGAAGCACCACTGTGTCATTTTGATGTAAATTAACAAGTTTCTTTAGATAAAATATAGTCTTGTTAATGTTATATGAATTAGTTTTCTGGAATATATTGCAACATTATTGTGCTATGTTGCACTGTAATTTCTATTATACAGTAGATGTACTATATATATATATATGCCACTGTAAATAAATTCAATCAAAGTCGTTTACTTTGCAACACAGTAATAAATCTGAATTTATTGTGCTGGTAATATGCTTACACCAACATGGATTTTATATGGTGTACTTTAGTGTTTATATTATCCTACTAATAAATATTAAACTTAGAAAGTAAAGTACTAGTAAAGCAAAATACATTGTTTTCTCAAATTGTAAATGTGCATGGAGAATGGAAAATTACATACAAAATTGTTTAGTTACAGAATGAGAATCTTCCCTTGATTTCTCAGATGAAGAATAACAAACAGGGGATAAGGGTAAACATCAGCACGTTGATGTTGGGACAAAAAAAAAAAAGCTTGCAAAACTGGCAGAGAAGTTTAGCTGCTCTTCAGTTCTGCCTTCCCTTGCTATTAGTGATTGAAGAAAGTACTTTGTAAAGGACCCGATTCTGATGAGCTTATATTCACTGAGCACAAAGGCAATGAGATAATTCTAGTCCAAAAGTTTGAAACAAGTGTCCATAAAAAGGCTCTCTTCCTCTTCATGAAAGTATTGAAGGTTTTCTGTTCTTCTCATTCTGCTCTCTGCACTTACAGCCCAGAAACCCTCATATAGCAGGTGCTGCTGTTGAGAAGCCATTGGCCTGTACTGAAATGATGAGGGCTGAATGAGATGTCTGTGACTCACTGAATGTTACAGAGTGAGTTTTGCATTTCTATTAGGATACACCTTAATACTTAATTGGTAATTCACTCCTTCAAAAAATTCTATAGGAGTTAATTGATATTATACTAATACAGATTGAATCAAATACTATCTAAAAAGGCATATGGTGTAAAAGACTAAATTGGATACAAGTATGTTTTCTATATAGTCAGTTTTTACAGTGCTGATTTCACCAGCTGGTTGGTGAGTTTGATGGCTTCTTAACAGCCGCACTGCTGAGACTCAAATGCTGCTAGAAACGCTGATGAAAAAAAATCACTTGAGTAAATATTTCTGCCATCTGTTGCCCTTCACTGGGACCCCAATGTTAAGAATAATTCATACCATTGCTTACCCTTTATATTTCCCCAGCAGTAATAAAATTTCTGAAGATTTCATTTTGTGGCCACAAAGCTATCCTGGTTTCTGTAACTAGAGGACATGCACTAACCTAAGAGAATCAGCAAGAAAATTTACTGCTAAGAGAATTTTCCCCTAGTCACTTGCTTTAGGGTTACAGCACTGTACAAGGAGGTAATACATTGTAAAATGAGTATTTCAATGTTATTAGCTGGTAGGGGCATGATAATTCAGTCTCTGAATGCTGTTAAACAGTTGGGCATTTTGTTCTTACGTAAATATTGTTAGCCTTTCATGGCTGCTTAGGAACTCCTCTACAACTTCTTGGCTCCTGTTTATATTTTCAGAAGTAGTAAATAACAGATTTATTAGGCATTTGGCACGGTATAGAAATTCAGAGAGGCGCGCTAAATCATTGCCCATCAATGTATCTTTCATAAATAAAAATATTAAAATAATTGAATAACTTAGTAGCTTGTTCTTACAGTTTTACTTTCCAAATGACATGCTTAAGAAGATGACAGATTGTTATACACTATTGGAAAGAAGCAAGAATCATACTATAACTTACTGAAACAAACATAGCAATAAAGAACTGCTTAAAATGCATGAAAGCCGAGTCATCCCTAAGGAATCTCCAAACTTAGAGTGGAAAATTATCAAGAGAGTAAGAGGGGGAAAAAAACTGAAGCATGCTAATTATGCATCTCAAAGTAAACAAAAAATAAACTGTTCACATCAATGTAGAAGAAATGAGAAGCAGAAACAGAAATGTAAGAAAATAAAAAAAGTAATGATGAGATAAGTAATTTTCATGAAATAATATGTTGCAGGGAGATATTCAAGTCGTATGAAGCTTCCTGATATTTCTTCTTGCATATCTCTTTTATGTTCCTTCTAAGGCTCATAACTACCTTTAAAAAACTTGCTCTTTCCTGATGTTCCCACCCCACCACAGTCTCCTGTGGCATAAGTGCCCTTTTATTTTTGTACATTTTGATTTTTATATGTGTCCATATTCTAATGTCATATAATCAGACGTGTTTTTTTACTTTTTTTAGGCATGTATTTTGTAACTCCTTCTGTTTTAAAGAGGACATACATTCCTACATGGATACACATGAACACCCAAAAATCCAGGATTTCTTCAATTGTAAATCCTCTTACTTTCGTCGTAACACTGTCATTTTCTGAAATTGTGATATATGCTTCATGTTTAATTTATATAATTTCCAGTAGAATGGAAATCTTGTCTTTCTTGCTCAACAGTATGCCTGAAAATATAGAGAACCATGTCTTCACTTACTGAATATGCAATATTCATTAGCATGAACACATAAATGAAGAATTTTATTTTTCTTATATATCCCCTTAGACAATTTATCCCAAAGCTTTTTTCCTGCCATTCATAACCCATCTGATGTTAAAAATATTGTCTTACCTTGAACTTCTCTTACTTCTTCTATGTAAGAGCACATGAACTTCTCACATTTTATGAGTTCATAAACATCATGACTCCATTTTCTTATCAATTTAAGTATATTTTAAATACCAGAATACATTTCAAAAATTTGATGAGAAGACACCGTAGACAGTAATTGGTGCTAGTGACAGATAAATAATGAAAAGCCCCTTTTCCCTTAAGGGACTCAGACCTGCATGAGTTCAACATGTTAAGACTAAGACAAAGCCTGGGGATTTAGCTCAGCGGCACAGCACCTGCCTAGCAAGTGTGAGGTCGTGAGTTCAATTCCCGGTTCCGGGGGGGGGGGGGAGACTAAGACAGAAGTGTGCATTGTGAAAGCACTCCCGAAACTACTGGATCAACTTGGAAAATAATATTTTATTTTTGAAAACAGCTATTATTTGTGGCCCCCAGTCCTTCTCTGTATCCTTCTTTCATGCCTGTGGGATTCCCAGTCTCACTTGGGAAACCAAGACTTTGGAAACAAGAATATAATAAGGCTGTAGAAATCAGTATAAGGAAAGAGCTAGCTATGAAAGTGTCATACACAGCAAAGGAGAAAATATTCCAACAAAAACTGTACATTTTGCATGATTATAACAGTGACAAATTATAGTACAAGGGGTCTATTCATAGTTCAGTGTGTTCAGGATGAGCTATTCATCAAATTGAATGGCAAGAATCTATTAATGACAATCGTAAATCTCCTTAGCATATTACTAAATTATTGGTATAAGCCAGAAACTGGGATTAGTTTGCAAACCTCATAGTAAACAAATGTTAAGACTTTTGTCTTTTAATAAGGCTATAATTGACAGAATTTTATTGGAAATCAATTTATATTAAGGCCTTCTGATCAAAATTAATAAAAAGGAAAAATTCAGAGACACAGTTATCTGAAAAGTAATGGATAATGTGAAATGAATGCATTAGCTATGTGGTATCATTTCTCTCTTGAGATTTTATGGGTTCATTACTACTGTCTATTTCTCAAAAGATAATTTTAATTTTTTGAATTTTCAGTTCTGAAATGTTTAATTCTCTTGATTCCCTAGGTTCAGGCTTTCATTTTACTAAAATTTGTTTTGTGGAATTTTTCAGAGGAACTGAAAAACATGCTAGCTTTACTTCATGGCACACAGGAAGAAGAGCTCAGGGAAAGGCTCCAGAAAAGAGGGACCAGAGATCATATAGAAAATGGAAGATCACACCTGCCCCCGTAGCCTACCCAGAAACACTCAGTAGTATGCTTTATTAATCCTCTAAGTGGCACTCAAGCCAATCAAGTTGACGATTAAGCGTAACCATCATGGTCCACCCTGGTCAGCTTGACACCCAGACACAACACCTTAATCTCCAAACACAAAGTCATAATTGCAATCAAACATGGTATAGCAATCTGTGTTTGATCAGTTCATGATTGACTAGTTCCAAAGCAGAAGTGTCATGGTAGAAGAGCATGGTGAAGCAAAGGTGCTCACTTTATGGCAAAGGGCAAGGGTAACAGTGAGATATATTCTCTTAAAAGGATTGTCCCTAGCAACCTACCTCCTCCAAGATAGCCCACCACCTATAGTA
Organism: Chinchilla lanigera; assembly: GCF_000276665.1. NCBI lineage: Eukaryota > Metazoa > Chordata > Mammalia > Rodentia > Chinchillidae > Chinchilla > Chinchilla lanigera. The sequence goes on from NW_004955535.1 coordinate 2,238,740, forward strand.
TATTCAGCTATGAATATCAGTGGATTAATCCACTGATGAGTATACCATCCCCATAATCTATTCACATCTCCAAAAGTCTCATGATCCAGTCAAGTTGATGATTAAGATGATCTGGCAAAAACTCACCACTTGTCAGATTGACAACTGTCACATCTCCTTAAAACTTAATATCCAAATAAACAAAATACAATGTCATAATTCTGGCTGACATGATGTAACTATCCTTTGTACAGCAGAAGAGGCAAAAACCCTCTTCTCAAAGTCTCAACAATTCCAGTATTTCTCAAAAATCCAACTCTAGAGTTCCTTCTGAGACTCAAGAAAATTCTTAGTTAAGAATATCTGTAAAATTAAAGAAGTAACTTACTTAATCCTAAGATGCAGTCTTACAGGACAAACATTCTTATTTCAAATGGAGTAATTGAGGGATAGAAAACAATAAGACCAAAGCAAGCCTAAAACACAGCAGGACAAACCTTAGGTCCATGTCTGGCATTTTGAACACATGGTAGTGAGATGGGAGTTCCCTAGACTTTACGTGAACTACTGCTGCGGGCTTGCTGGTTGCAGTCTACATGGCCAAGTTCTCAGGCTGGCTCCACTCACTGCCTGTGACTTTTCTCAGCAGATATCACCTGCTTTTGATATCTTCAACATTCTGGGGACTCAAATGAAGCTGAGACCTTCCTCTTACAGCTTCATGTACCATTTTCACAAAGGCATATTGCTTGGCCTCCAAAATCTTCCCTTAAAATTTGAGTCAAAGCTTCGATGACTGCATCACTCTTGCAATCTGCATGCCTAAAAAACCTCTATTACATGAATAATACCTAAGTATACCACCAATATTTCATACCTGGCTCCCATTAGACAATAACTGCAGAAGCCTATGAGTGCCTACATGGCAGAGCATACTGAAATGAGTCACACATAGCCTCTATTCTAATTTCCAATGGAGTCTCCATTTAAAACTTTGTTAGCCTGGCCATTGTTATCTTCATTTCTATCAACATTCTGTTTTTCCGAGCTTTCACCAGTATTTTCATCAATCTCTGCTTACAACATTCTGGGTCTTCTCCAGTCCACATCTCCAAAACTTTCTAAACTCTCTTCACAAACCAATTTCAAAAGTTTCTGAGCCACATGATCAGTTATAGTCATAGCAAAAACCCACTTCCCTGGTACCAATTTTCTATATCAGTTAACCTCATTGCTGGGACAAAACGCCCAACACCCACAATTTAAAGAAAGACAGGTTTAATTTGGTCATGGTTTCAGAAAGTCAGTCCCTGGTTTGCTGGCTCCAAGCAGGAACATCATGGTGGAATGGTGTGGTTGAACAAATGTGCTCACTTTGTGGTGGCTGAGAAGCACAAAGAGGGAATAGAAACAGAGAGGAATGGGCTAGGAGCCATGAGCCACTCAGAGACAACCAGAAGTATACTCTATTAGTCCTCCATGTGGCTCACAAGCAACTCAGTTGATAATTAAGCTTACCTGCCACATTATCATAGAATCTAGGACTTCTTATGATATTTTCAGCTAGTTACTTTTATAAGTAAGTATCTGACCTAGGGCATCCCTCAGAGATGCCAATACTTGCAGAGAAATTAATATAATGTATGATTCTTAATCTTATAATATCAATTTAATACTGATTCAATGAATATCAATTTTTTTAAAAAGAGCAGTCTCTGGAGACAAGTTCTGCCAACCACCTGCTCTTGTAAAGATTTGATGTAAGACAACCACACTTATTTTTTACATATTGTTTATGGCTGCTTTACTGTTTCAAAAACAGGGTACGTAGTTGCCACTTAGACTGAAAAACCCAAAATACGTAAAATGTAGCTCAATATCAGAAATGTTTCCTAATTTTTCCTTTAGAAGAAGATAATAAAAATGACAATTAAAATAGCAGTACCTTTTTGCATTCTATTTAAACATTCTGTGCCGTTTGATATAACAGGGAAATGTCCTTGGTCTGTGCTCATAAAGCAAATTGAAAATCAGAATAACAAAAAATAGAAAATCAAATAGGCTTGCTAGTGGAGTCAATTTTTAATTGCAAGCATCATTAAAGGTGTTAATTCAAATATTTTCAAGTTTTATTTCCTACTTTATTTCACAGGGATTATATATATATTGGTGGAGTAGAGTGTTAGCTTAGGTAAACATGTGTAATGATCACATCAGTGTATTTAGCTTATCAACCACCTCAGATATTTGTTATACCTTTGTGTGAGAGCATTCATTTTCTTTTCTTTATTTTTTGTGCTGGGAATCAAACTCAGGACCTTATGCTTCCGAGGCAGGCTCTTGTGCCGCTGAGCTAGATCCCCAGCCCTGCGTGAGAGCATTCAAAGTCCTCTCTTCTAGTGATTTTGAAACATGTCATACAGTATTATTAACCAAAAAATTTTAAATCACTAATCTAGTGGGTGCTGCACTTAATTATTTTAAAGTGTGTATTGCAAGTGTTCTCTTCATTAACAGTACCATATGTTTGTCTTGGGCTCCTGACCCTTCTTAGTGGGACAATAATTCAAGTATTCTGTCCAAAAAAATCTAGTGGTTTTTCTTCCAGGACCTTTCTATCACTACTCCAGTGGTACTAAATGCAGGCCCTGTGTAACAACAATTATATTCTTTCTTGAGACTTTTAATCTTGACATGAGTGATAAGTTAGATCCAATCCATACTAATGGAAATGCTTGGTCAAAAATATCAAGGTAAACATGCTTTGGTGACCTACTAGCATCCTACTTATTCCAAATCTTGTTCTGTTATTTTCTTTTCAATCCTGTGAGCTCCTTCCTTTCTTTATCATGAATCCCCTTATCAGCAGAGGCAATTTCTATTTCTTATAAATGAGGAGCCCTAATGGATATATAGTATCATAAGAGAAACTCTTCTTCTAACCTTGCTTATTTTTTAACGAAGTTTGAGTCCCCATTGGAAAGCCTGCACAGCATAATGATTTGTATGTAATGAACAGTTGGTGATACTTTGAGATTGATGTGCAATTTCTATTTGACAAAAGAGAAACAATTAAGATCAACTGTGGTCATACATCCCAGAATACAAATGTTGCTTCCACACTTTAAGTGTTGTTGGATCATTATATGAGATTCATAATTTTGTCCTGTTGTACTCACTTTTGCATTACCATTCAGTCTTAATTTATTATACCCTATTAAAAGTTTTTAGGTAATTTGTTCTTATTGCTACTCAGACATTAAAATGTCCACAGGCTGTGAAAATGAATAAATTTAATGTGCCAGCATAGTTCTCCAAATCCTGACTTTACAACTAATAGTACAGGTTTATGTTGTATTGTAAATCCTAGTTAACATGGATTTATTTGAAAATATCATTTTACAGCTAATTTTAAGTAACACGTTTTTCAAACCTTTTATTCTCAAATTTCTATTTTTTTTTACTATGTATCTGTTGTATGTGTTTCCAAAATATACACTTTAAATACTAATAATGGGTTGTTGAAAAACTGTAACTTTAAAACAACACAATTGTAACAAAAAATAAGCTCTGGAGCCCGGTTATATGGAGGCTTAGGAACATCTATTGAAGAGATATGCTATAATGAGCAAACTCACTGAGCCCATAATTCATAAAAATTTGCAAATTTAAAATCTTTTTTATTAGCAGGGTCTTGCTATGTAGTTCTAGCTGGCCTCCAACACACTTTTTATCCAGGCCTGATCCCGAACTTGCACAAATCTTCCTGCCTCAGTGCCCCAGGTGCTAGGATTACAGGTGTACACCAACAAAACCTGCTGTGAATTTAGTACCGGCTGTCCCTAGGATGACTGAATTGCTCAAGGCAATTCAGTCAATACTTGGCCACCCAAGATAATTTTATTGAAGAAAAGCTTAACTGGTGAAATCTTTCAGTTTCCTCAGGATATGATTAAAAGTAGAAATTCTGAAAATTATGTCACACATAAAAGAGAAGGACATAACCTAGTATATTTTGTGTTGCTACAACAGAATACGATATCAAACAATTTATAATGAACATAAATTTATTGGTTCATATTTCTGTAGTCCGGTGTGTTCACTGTCACATGGGGGCCCTGTTGGTGTACTATCCCATGATGAAACGTGAGAGGTTGAGAGATAGACTGAAAGATGGGGCCAACTTGCACTTTTCCGATGGCACTATGCTCAAGCAGGAGGGTGGAGCTCTTTAAGTCTAATCATCTCTTCAGGATCCCAACTGTTAATACGATTATCAAGTCAGTTACATTTCAACATGAATTTGGAGGGGACAAAAACTCAAAATCCACAGGAGTTATATTGAGCACTAATACAGGCACGCAGCTTATGTGACGACACCTGCTGGATTTGCCCATTACCACTGAAGTGTAGTTTGAATATTTAGCCCTGACACTTTTTAGTGTTTCATTTAACCTTTAAAGTCAATACATTTTTTCAGCAAACTTTGACTTTGAAACTGCTCTATGTCAGCTTCTATGCTAGGAGCTCAGTACAAGGAAAGTAACACAACCCAAATCTCAGTGAATCCAAGGTTTAATGAGGCTGAGAAACATTTAGACAAACACAATAAAAGGCACTCTTGGTCAGATAGCAGTGTGAGGAAAAAGTGACAAAAATAATACTAAGGGTATCTTTTCCACTTTGGTTGGTTTATTTTGCTTTATTTTTTAATCTGATAGGCTATTGTTCTACAAACTGGGAGTCATGAAATCAATTTGTTAGGTCACCACCAGCATTTCTTCTTTAGTGAAACAAAATAGAAAATTGAAAATATCAGGGTTCATCGCATGTAGGAAAATACTGTCTTATAGATTTTTGCTTTTTTCATGTTTGCTGGTGTGTGTGTGTGTGTGTGTGTGTGTGTATAAGTGGATGTGTTTATGTTATGTCTGGTTGAGAGTAACAAGATAGCAATATGATAAGTATAAGGAAAAAAGTTGGTTTTAAAGAATAAAAAGGTAGTTTGGAAGATGGACAATTTGGAAAAATTTACAAATTGAATTTTTTAAAATGTGCATAGAAAGATGTTTCGGTTTTTGTCATATTTACTTAACTGCAGTAGCTTATAAAGTTGGTTATATGTCTTGCATTTGCATGCTGTTTTAAAACTTTCCAGGTGTACTAATTCATGGAACATTGAAAAATAATCTGCAAGATTGGTACAAAATGTATTGTTGTAATTGTTTTCCAAAAGCTCATAAACTTTAAATATTTTACCAAAATCACAAGACTAAAAAGGGAAGGCTCTGAGATAAAAACACACTGTGACTTACTTACCATCTGTTAGAAGTTGAAATGTCTAGCAAAATAAGATGCACCTGATAAGCAATGAAAAACTAATAAAAAGAATAATATGTACCATGCACTATAGGACCGAGTTCTCCAAAGGGGCCTTAAGTATACTAAGTGATAATGATAAAACTTCCTTCATCCAAGAAAATGGTGTTTAGTGATGACTCTAACCCTAATTAAACAAATCTTACTATTAGTAAGGTTGAGACACAAGCAATTCATTGCTATGTTTATAATTCAACTCATAATTTATTAGAGTTGGGGTAGTTAATAGGGATTATTTTTTTATTAAACCTGATATTAGCATTTTTAATGATGATGATAACACTAGTCATAATGAGTTAAAATTTATAAAGTTCCTTTGAATATATGTCATGCTCATATTAATTTTCTATCGAGAAATAGATTTGGGGGATCCTTTATTATTATAAAATGCTAGTAAGTAAGGGGCCAGTAGATACATGGCTTTGCATTTGCTTCTTGATTTAAAATACAAACAGGCCTTTGCAGGCAGGCAGCATTTAGCAAGAAATTATCACATATGGAATGCACAGGTAGGTTGGGAACACTTTGTGAAGGGCATTGTAGGATCCACAGATAAGTGTCTCTTAGCCTATAAAGAACAGACTTTCTAAATTTGTTTAAGCTGAGGTGTGTGGCTACAAGATTTGCACTTTTGAAGATAAGCTTGTTTCTGACACTTATAGTTAATTTTATCCATTCTAGGTTTTCACATCATAAGTTTGGTTAGTACTGGTTGAAGGAAAACTGCAGCTTAGCATACTTGAAAAGGTACAGCTTCAAACCATTATTAGAGCATCATATTTGCCAGATTTTTGATCCTATTAAGCCTACTTTTTTTCCAGACATTCGACATGTAAACCATTTGAAGTGTCTTCAGCATCTTTATGAAAATGTTGTATATGTTTTCTCATGAAAATAAAACAGCAGATCTGACTGATATGGACTTGCTGTGGTCATAGTCACAAAGTTAAAAAAAAGTCTTACTTAAGAGACAGTATTACTCTCGTTAAAAAAATAGGAAGGCAACTAATATTATTTTGCATATGATTCTTAGTTTGACCTAAATCCGACTTTAAGTTCTTACTGCCCAAGAAGGCAATACTGCCAAATGATTATGAACAGGGACTCTTAGCAAGTTCAATTTTACTTAGCAAATCTTTCAGTATATAAATCAAATAAATATTTAAGGATCTTGCCAAGTAAAATTTCAGGAAATAAAGTCCCAGCAGCAAAATAAAACCAATGTTGTTTCTCATACAGTTATCAAAAAAGAAATAAGGGGCATCTGTATAGTGATATCCTTGTGCAAAATATTGTCTTTTAAACTAAAAGTTTTTCTTTAAGAATGAAGATCCATCAAAAAGGTATAACTGCCAAGGCTTCAATAACAATTTCACGGTTCTCAGGCATTTGCAACTTTTGGTTGATGGGAATTTTGAAATTGAAACCTCTCATTGCATAGAACTCATGAGGAGGAAACAGGAAATCAATAGTTTCTCCTGTATCGTTATTGACTGTCAGTTCACAATCAGAAAGGGCCACGATACCCCACCCTGTTTCCTCAGGTTGTGCTGTTCTGTTCTGTCTCGTGGCTCCAGCTCACTCTGCAGAGCCAGTTTCTCCCCCACACTTTACTTTTCCCTTTTCAAATAAACTTTGCCACTGCTTTAAACAAATGGGGTGGAATGGGAAAAGAAAGTAGAACTGTAATGATAGTTGAAATGTTTCCTGCAGCAGTTACCCAGACATCTTTTGGCTTTGTTTGCATGACTGGCATTTCATTCATGGGAATTTGAGTTCTTGATATTTTTGCCAAATACCTAATGAAATAAAAATTCTATTTTTATTTAAATTCATACTCCAGAGAGATAGTAACTTTCAACAGATAATCCAACTGTCACATTCTGGGTAGGGATTTTCAGGTTTTGCACAGAAATAATTCCATGCTTAAGGGAACAACCTAGATGATGGTAGTAATTTAGTCAATAGTGGAATAAGATAACTTTCTGTGCGTGATATTTTTAAAAGCTCTGTGACTTGTCCACTTTGAAGTATCCCATTTGTGTAAATACTAAAATTCTTATGTGGTTCAAACAAAATTACACCAACACTGAAGTAATTCGGGCTTTGTTAGTGGTAGAAAAATGGAGGACCAGCTGTCTCCTTCAAGCACAGGAATTTTCCAAAGTTGTCCCACGATAAGATTCACAATATGTCTCTAGAACTGCAGTATGTAATTCTGTAGCTCCTATCCACATTTGCTAGTGAGTTCTTAAACTGTGGCTAGTCCAAATTGAAATGGGCAGTGAATGTAATAAATAAAAGATTTTGAAGACCTAGAACCAAAACAGTATTTTCTCATTTATTCCATGCTAACATGGTTTTTCGTTAAATTGGTTTAAATAAAATATATTATTAAACATAAATTTGCATGAGGCATCATGGTGCACACCTATAAATCCAGCCTTCTAGGAGGCTGAGCCAGGACAATCACAAGTTCCAATCCAATTTGCGCAACTTAAAAGCTTTGCTGGACCTTGTCTCAAAATTAAATAATAATAATAATAATAATAATAATAATAATAAAAATAATAAGCAAGAGGCCCTTCATGTAGCCCCCACCCTTGCAAATAAGTAAATTATTAAACAAAGATGTTTCTTCTTGCTTTTTTATAGTAGCTACTAGAAAATTTAACATTCTGTTTAAATTTTTAAAGAACTCTAAGGGATCTATTGTTTTAATTGACAGGCAAATTCTATTTGCTTATGGTATGCAGCATCTGTGGTTTGCATTCCTGTAGTGCTGCCTTGCACAGCCCGATGTGCTTAGCTTAGAAAAGAGTCCAGAAGCATTTAATAAGACTCAACATGGTTTTCATAATCAGGAAACTTTGAGACAGTTTGTAGGGGATCATAAATAATACTCATTATATAGACAGATACAAATTGAGTTGGGAGGAGGCAGAGAAGAGGTAACACCAGGGCCTACCTCTTTTTCCCAGCACCAGCCTTCTCACTGCCTTTTCCTTTCCCTCTCTCATCCCAAGTCAAACTGCAAAAGTCAGTTGGTGTTCTCTTTAGGAAAGAGAAGTGTAAACAGCCTTAAGTCACCTTCAGGCTTTTATATTTAAAAGGAAAAACTTCAGGATCAAGGCTAATAAAAGAATTTGTGAGTGGGAGTTGGACGGCATATTTCGGAGGTAGGAACATATAAAGGTGCTCCTGATAGCATCTAGCACTTCTGTCTCCCCCAAGTTTGCAAGACAATACAAAATGTGTGCAACTAGCATTCTTTAGGACTTTGTAGCTATCAAGCATCAGACTGCCCATCCTCTCTGTTGCCAGTGGCCAGGCACTCCACATGGCTCGGTGAAAACTGACTCATTCCAAAGGGAAAATCAAGTGAAATAAGCAGGCTGGGCCATGGGGAGAATTGGCAATTGTCAGCACCTGAGTGCACGGGGAGGGTCCTTGCCTGCAGTTTATCCAACTTGAAATTTGTGCTCCAACCCCTAACTCCAACCCCTAATGTGTTAATTATTGATATCTGGTTTGACAGTGCCTGAGGAGAAAAGTCCTCAAAGGGAATCAATGTCCAAATTATAGTATGTATCTTGTCTGTGGAAGTTATTGACCTTTAGCCAGTATATGTTATTCTGTCATTCATAGTATGAGAAAATAGTGAAATGAACCCCACTCACTGCACTGACACACCTGCCACATCACATTCATAATATGCACATGTCAATACACATGTGTGCTTCATATATCTAAAGTTTATCTAATCTTTATTGTACATCATTTTGCTACTGATGGAAAAGAAAAAGAAAACACTATCGATTGCAAAACAGTTTCAACCTTACTCACTTAGATATTTTGTACAATATTTAAGATCTTGCATGCAGAGGGCAATAGGAAACTAAATAATTTTTCATATTTTTTAATTAAATGTTTGCATTTTTTTACATATATTATAGGCCAACTGGGGAAATGTGGGAAAAATTGAGAAAAGTATAAAGAAGGAAATCCATAATATCACCACATAGCTTCAAAGTAAAATTTTATTAAGAAACACAATTTTCATGTAAATCAAACTAAATACATGGTAGATTTAACATACAAATGACAATGCCAGTAGGGATACAAACTAGTTCAAAAGGCAGTATGAGAAACAAAAGGTTTTTATAATCAGTGAATTTTTTTAAAGCATTCCAGAATAAGATCTGTTGATTAATATGTACGGCCTTTAGGGTAATATAATTCACTAAATTAAAAGTAATTTGCAACATATCATGTTTTCTGCAAATGAGCATTTAACTTTATAGAGTTGTAAAGTGTGTGGGCCCAAATTAATAGTAAACAATAAGTCAAACAGAGTTAATTGTTTTTTGAAACATAGAAGCCCTTTCAAGGATAGGAGGAGTTTGTGAGAAAATACCAGATCATTACTTTTAAACACATAGAATCCTCTTAATATTGGAGATAACTACTGAAAACTTTAAAAATATTTCTCCTTCTGATCTTTCCTCTATGACAGTTTGGAATAAACAGTCATTGAATTTTGCTAAAATTTTACCATTCATTTCCCTTTTTTTTTTTTTTTTTTGTTTTTCTCCAGTACCAGGAACCGAACTCACGACCTTGCGCTTGCCAGGCAGGCGCTTTGCCGCTGAGCTAAATCCCCAGCCCCCTTTACCATTCATTTTCATCTCATAAGTGAAATAAATCAGACCCACATGTGCAAACATGATATTGTCTCACTAATGTGAGAAACTGAATGAGTAATTAAGATCTAAAATGTACAATAGATGTTGAGAATTGGGAAGAAACTGTTCAGAAGAAAAGAAATTGAAGGGATAAAGGGAAAGGAAGGAAGGGAAAAAGATATATGTATGTGTGTATATAAATATATATGTATGTATAGTTACGATAGTTATACAGCTAGTTTCTCTTAGTTCATTGAAAAAAAAGTTTGTGCTAATATTTTTGGGCAATATTTCATGCCTATATCTTGTACACTAATTAATTACTAGGCAAATAGCAATATACAATGTGTTAATTATTGTTACTTTCCTATTAGCCTGTTTTGAAACCTTGCTTTATTGTTATTGTTATTTTTATGTTTTTCTCTTTAAAAAATATTTAAACATCAATTCCACTGGAAAGACCAGAAGTTCTTCCTCAAATAATATATCTCACATGTTCACAACATTTGAAGTGTTGAAGAAAATATATAGGAAAGACAATCTCACAAATGTATAGTATGACAGCACTAAAAGTATTGACACTGTTAAAATTAGATGGTACCTTTCTAATCAAAGGACACAGCCCTATTTATGTTGATCAAAGAATGCAAAGTTTCAGTTGGGAGGAGAAAAATCAAGAGCAGTACTGTATGTACAACATGGTAACTATGGAGAATAACAAGGAATTACATACTTACAAATTGCTGAAAGTAGATTTTAAGTGTTCTGAACACAGAAAAAATGCAGAGTATGTAAGATTATTCACTTGTTAAATCAATGTGATTTAATCATTGCACAGAATATGCATGTTTTAAAATAACAAAGATGCATAAATATACACATATATAAAACATTTTATTTCTCATTTACAAGTAAAAATAAAAATAAATTAAAAATACAAATACTAAAAAAGTCCTCTTTCACATAAAATTATGAAAATTGGGCATGTCCAGTAACTGTACCAAAAGATGTGTTTTTTTAACTTTTGTGTATATTTACAGTACATAATGATTACATTCACTCTAGGGCATTGCTCCCTGTACATATATCACATTTCAATTCTGTTCTTTTCCCCACCCCCTCCACCTCCTTCTATATCCATTTTTCTAGCATCACATTTACTTATTTATCTTATAAGACCTTATAAAATTAATTATCAGATAAATAAATTGAAAACCCGCCTAATAGACCAAAGAACATATAAAACATGTAAGACAATCATACCATGTCTTACATGTATGAATGGTACTAAGGTATAGTTTCAGATGCACTGTTCATACTGCATTACAGTACCTTTTGTGTCTTTCTTTCTCTCTTTTCCTATTATCTATTACTTCATACTATGTATGTATATTATATATATATTCAGTCTTATTAAATATACATTTAGTATATATTTCTTATTAATTTTAATATATTAAACAAATATATTAAGTATATATTCATATATATTGAGGTTTTCATATAAGAAAACGCATATAATGCTTAAGTTTGTGTGTCTGAATTATTTCACTTAACATTATGGTCTCAAGCCATGACTCTCAATAGGAAAGGACACCTTCATCCTTCTTTAAAGTGTATCAAGTTGATGCTCGCCTCGGCAGCGCATAGACTTAAGTATATCAAATTTATTTTATCACTCTTGTTCAACTACCTTAATGATAAGTAAAAATTGGTTGATTTTGATGCCTCTAAAATATCTTTCTATGATTTTTATCCCTCCATTTCATTACAAAACCCCTTGGAAGTGAAATAAATCAGAAACATGAGTTTAAACGTTGTATAGTTGTTCTTATATTAGAAACACAAAATATAAATAAAGAACAAAATAAAAGATAAATAATTGCAAAAAAGGAGACAGGTCTTTTGCAAAAAGGAAGGGGATTAAGAGATGTAGGGAAGGTAGCACGAAGAGGGGGAAGGAGATGAGAAAAAAGAATTTAGATGTGTCGTGTACATGTACCAACTTTGCAAAGGAAATGTAAACATTATGAACAGCAAACATGTACTAATAAAAAAACAGACTTTTCAATATCAGCTAAATTAATCATAAGAATAAGGTTTAAAACACTTCTCAAATGACAAATAAATACATGAAAAATGTTCAAAAGCACTGGCCATTAAAGAAATGCAAATGAAAAGAATACAGATTCCACCTCACTCCAGAAGAAAGGCCATCATGAAGAAATCAAGTAACAATAAATACTGGCGAGGATGTGGGTAGAAAGCAGCCCTTCTCCACTATTGATGGCAATATAAACTAATTCAACCACTATGGAAATAAGTATGGAAGTTCTTTAAAAAACTAAAAGTAGAGATGCCATTTGACCCAGCTATTCCCTTTCTAGTTATCTATTCTAAAGATTTAAAGACCTCTTATTATAGTGATACATGCATACCCATATTTATGAAAGCACAGTTAATAATAGCTAAACCTTGAAAGCAGCTCATATGTCCATCAAATGATGACAGGATAAAGAAACTGTGGTGTATATGGTACTACTCTTCCATAAAGAAGGATAAACTTGAGTCTTCTTTTTCTTACAAAAATGGATGTACCATGAGACCATAATGTTAGGTGAAATAATTCAGACATAAAAGTTGAAATTTCACATGATTTCTGTCATATGAGAAACACAAAATATAAATAAAGATAGATAGTAAAATAAAAGATAGATAATAGGGAGTAGGGAGATGTAACTTTTTCAAACGGGAAGATGATAAAGAAATAGGGGGAAAGGAAATGACAAAAATCATTGAGATGTGTTGTGTACAAGTATCAGCTCCATACAAGGAATACAAACATTATGCACTGCATACATATACTAATAAAAATTAAAAACTGAGAAATGTAAGGTTTAGCATTTCAGTGTACAAAGCATTCAGATATCTCATTCAGGAAGCAGTTTGAAAGCATACATGTAAAAGTAATATTTGTTCCCCCCAAACACTCCATACTGGCTTAAAATTCCCATGCACAAAATATGCAAGTGAGTAGGATTTTAGGAATCAATCAGGTATGTAGATAATTCAGAGCATGTGCTTGTTTTCCATATATTCTGATCCAAAAGTCAGGACTCATGGATCTGTTTTCTAAAATATAAGCTATATGGTTATCCTTCAAGCATCAATTTCTTTAGCAGTAGTATTAAATTCAATTTCTTTCTTTCTTTTTCCATTTTTTTGCTTTTTCTCTAGTCTGTGACACTTGGGAAACACAGGGCCTCACAAATGCTATACAAGTGTTCAGCCACTGAGGTTTGTTTCAGTTACTTTTTTCATTGCAGAGACACGATACCTGACGCTCAAAGTTAAAGAGGGAAAGATTTATTTAGCTCACACTTTGTAGAAGTTTCAGTCCCCATTAGGCCAGCTCCAAGGCTGGGTGTCACATGGCAGAGAAGAACAGTTCAAGGCAGGTTAATTGAACCAAAGCAATGAGGGAGAAACGAGAATCTTTCTGTTCCTTACATTGTATGCAGGCACCTGTAATCCTAGCCAGGACTATGCCAAACCAATCACTGGACTGATTCACTGATCACACACCCTTAATCCCAGCATGGCACACTCTACATTCAGCCACCTCTCGAAAAGCCCTATGACCGCATTAGACTTTGGGCTGGGGGAAAAATCTAGACACAAACCATAATAAAATATATACACACGTAGCCCTAAATTAATATTTATGCTTTGTCTTTCAGAGTCCTCTTTTTAAAGGATTAAAAACCAAGTAAATTACGGTATCAATTTTAATGAGGAAGAAAGAAAAGTGATTAATTTCTTAAATACAAATTTGCTAGCGGTGGAGACCATGCAGACCAGCATTAGGTGGTCTAAGCGAGTGAATTACAACTTAAGTCAAAAATACCTAAACCTTTTCACAAACTCAAAGGCTCTGGAAAACATAAACAGAAAATGCCTAAAGAGTTCTACAGAAAAATGTTTCCTTTTAGAAAAAGAAAGGTGCTAAGATAAACTAATGTTGTATGCTTTAACTGCAAGTGATAGTACTTCCATTCAGATAGGACAGACAGGGGCTGGGGATTTAATTCAGCGGCACAGCGCCTGCCTGGCAAGCGCAACGTCATGAGTTCGATTCCTGGTACCCGAAAAAGAAACAAACAAACAAACAAAAAGCAGATAGGACAGACAACTAATACCTGATCACATGAGAGCATATTCTAGGTGGTCTATTTAGATGAAAAACCTATCTCTCATTGGGCTTTTTATTCAATGATCCTAAGGTACGTAATTGTGTGCATGCTTCATCTACATTCTATTCATTTTCACATGCTGAGTAAAATGAAGAGTGATGTTATGTAAGAAAAAATGAAGACAATTTAACACATGCACATTAAACATGGAGTTATAATGATCACAAAGCCTGCTATGACCTTAAATACTAGTAGGTTCTTTTTAATCTGATATTTGTTTGAACATACAATATTGCCCTATATTTTTGTAATTCTTTAGAGTTGGCATTGTTAAGGCAGTGAAATGCCTTGCAAAATCAGAAACTCAGAAAAATTAAGCTCTGACATCCAGACCTAGGTTTTCTTTCTAGGCTGTTTTTCCATAGCTTATCAAGAAGAAAAGAGTACCATGCAGTGAAATTTCTTTGATATTTAAAGTAATAATGTAGAGACTTAAAAGTATTACCCAAGTTGTCATAAGCTTATTATTCCCTTACATTACAGAACTGAGAGACAGTGTTAATGGCTAACTGCCATACTTAACAATACTGTATATTGTTTAGAACTGAAAATGTGCCTGAAATGTACATTGTCCTTTTTTTCTAGAATAGTCTCTGTAATATTTTAAATCTCACAACTAACCTCCTGATTTTTTTTTTTATTTTAAAGAGTAAACGAAGAATGGCATAGTAATGGGGTGGTTTACCAAGTTACAGGCAAAGTGGTAGGAAATTATCAATGGTTGTTGTTTTACATATTTTTATCTACAAGATAGTTTCTCAGGAAAATAAACAGACAAATAATAGTGAGTTACAGACAAAAAGTGGTAGGAGATTATCAATAGTTGTTGTACTATACTTTGGTATCTTCAAAGTGGTTTCTAAAGAAAATAAATACAGCTATACATGAGTGACCAATTGAATATTCATTGACTATTCTCAGTGGTTGTTGTAGGAAACACATAGTAATAAACATACATCCATGTACGAAATAGCATAGGAACAATACAAACATTACAGAGTTATGGACAGATTAGTAGGAAAATATCAATGGCTGCTGTAATATATGGTGGTATCTTCAAAGTGGTTTCTCAGGAAGACAGAGATACCCAAGAAAGATCTAACAAGTAGTTACAGCCTAAGGGTTGTGAAAAATAGCATATTACCTCCTCACCAGTGACTCCTTTCACTGAGTTGTGACAGCTGGAAGGAAGGCCAGGATTGAAAAAAAGGACCGAGAGACTTGCACCTGTGTCTAGCAACAGGCTGTTTTCTTTTCCCTCTATACTCATGATTACCCAGGGCTCCTCCATGGCGATGACAGTCTGGCTAGAGGGAGAGGGCAGAGTATGCCCCGGGCCCCCTCATTCCTGTTGGACTAACTGATAGGATGGTTCTGAGCTCTGGGGCCTCTGCTTCAGAGGGCAGACCGATTCCAGTGGTCTCCTTTGCATTCAGACCATGGCCCAGGGGGCTTCTTAAGGCAGTTCCTCTTGAGGTGGCCGGTCTTTTAACAGCGGTAGCAGATGAATGTAGTCGTCGAGTTCTATTTGGGGCCCTGAGAATCAGACTTAGGGTCTGTTTCTCTTAGTGCTGCAGCAAAAGCAGCTGCTTTTTCTCGTTCTCTTTGTTTTCTCTTCTTGGCCTCCTCCTCATAACGGCTATAGAATACTGAGGAAGCAATTCTTACTAACATCTCAAGTGAGCCATCTGGGATGAAATCCATTTTTTGTAGCTTTTTCTCTCCACAACCACTTAGTAATGTCCTGATTTTAAGGGAAACCTTCAAACATAAATGTGAAATTTTATTTTACTTTATTTTATTTTTGGTTTTTTTCCGGTACTGGGAATTGAAATCACAACCTTGCACTTGCCAGGCAGGTGCTGCACTGCTGAGCTAAATCCCCACCCCCATAAATGTGAAATTTTAAAGACACAGTTAAATATTTAGAATAAGCACTTTAATCATAGGCTAAAAAAGGAACTGGACATGAACAGATGAATGGGGAGATATAGAGTATCAAATGCTTCCTTTGACAATCTTATAAATGTTATGCTTATGTAGCTTTAATATTTCAATTAAAATTTCCTATCTCTCCCAGCCCAAATCTATTGTAGACCAGCATATTACTATCATCTACTAGATTAGTAAGTAGTTAGAGTCCATATGATTTTATCAGCCTACCCCTCTTTTTTTGAAATAGCATTTCACTATGTAAAAGGCTGACCTTGAACTCACTATGTAGTCCAGAGTTGCCTCAATCTCAGACGATCCTCCTATGTCAACTTACCAAGTACTGTGATTCTAGGTGTGGCCCACCCGGCTAAGCTTCCTGTCTTTATATCTAATCTATAGGCAAGTGTTTTATTGTAGTTTT
This sequence comes from Chinchilla lanigera, assembly GCF_000276665.1. NCBI lineage: Eukaryota > Metazoa > Chordata > Mammalia > Rodentia > Chinchillidae > Chinchilla > Chinchilla lanigera. The sequence goes on from NW_004955535.1 coordinate 2,255,392, forward strand.
TGTCTCCAAAATGTATTTTGAATATACCTTGGGACATGCTTTGTTAGTGTGGTGGTTGCATGGGTATATCCAATTATCAAAACTTACTAGTCTTAACACTCAGATGTCTATGTTGTATGCGATGTAAATTAGGCCTCAATTATTAAAATCATAATTATTCCCCAAACTATGTCAAGTTGAACTTCTTTTAAACAGTTGATTTAAGTAAAAGTAAATCCATAGCCATCATTAATGGGTGGTTATTTTCTCTATGTTGTTGAGGCTATTTTTGATCATTGAAAGTTATACTTACAATAAAATTTTCATTAGTTATAATAGTTGCACAATATAAAGTTTATCTCCATTGCTCTTCAATAGTACTTGAAGTTTAAATTTATTAATGGCTGTGGAGGAAACCAGTGTGACACGTTCGAGCACATATGTGTTTTAAGGTAAAATAGCCTAGAAGACAATCCCATGCCAATGATCTATAATGTGAATGCGTGGCTAAATCTTAATTTCTTTAATAATAAAATGGAAATAACCTCTGGCTTACAATGCAAAGGTACTTGCTGGGCTTGGTGTTGCAGCCCTGTAATCCCAGCACTCAAGAGGTTGAGGCAGGAGGATTGCTACAAATTTGAGACCAGTTGGGCTACATAGTTGTTTAACGACAGCTTTAACTACATAGTGAGAGCCTGTCTCAAAAAAAAAACAAAAACAAAAACAAAAAAAACAAAAAAAAAACCGCACACATACTCACAAAAACTCAAAGGTACTTAAATTATAAAATACAGTTCAGGAATCTAGGGACCTCCCTAAATCTCACCCATGTATGTTAGGTTGAAGACGTTCATCACAGACTAGAACAGGTTGAAATGCCAAAATGAAAGCCTGTTGTATTGATCACCACACAAGTAGACACTCCCTGAAACTTGCTGTCTACTTCTGTCTTTTCTTTCTTTTTTGATATTTGCACCCTGTGAGAGAAAAAAAGAAAGAAATTGTTATTTGCTTTCTGATATTTAGTATTGATATATGGAGGGTATTGTTAGTAGGAGAACAGCAAAGGTGAAATACTAATACCCCCATCAATACACAGGGAGAAGACAATCCTGAATGCCTTTATTTTTAAATTAGTGAACAAAATGCAAGTGGTGTGTTAGAAGGAACTATGAATTTATGAAATTCTGTATTGTTTTTAATTTTTTTTCTTAATTCTTATTCTCTTTAAAATAAAAAAGCAAAAAAAAAGCTATATCAAAAATCCATAAAATTTAGAGGTAGACGTTTGAAATGTTCAAAATAGTTGTTTGTACTTTGTATTTTGGGCTCTTTTTTAGGGGGGGCGGTTTCCAGTACCGAGAATTGAACTCACGACCTTGCTCTTGCCAGGCAGGCACTGTGCAGCTGATCTAAATCCCCTTCCTCTGTACTTTGTACATTAATGTGTTTGTGTTTTATCAGTAAAAAAGCAAGAGTGATTTTACTTTTTAGACTTATATTAATGACTCAAATTTAGCTCCATTCCCATAACCTCAGGAATGCATTGTATAAGATAGGTGATTAATAGAAAGGAAAAAAAATTATCCATAATCATTAAAGCCATTATACTCCACATATATTAGTAAATATTCCAAAATGCCTATGCTGGTTATAACATATACAGGTCTAATAGTTACTTAAAATCAAAATTAGAAGAAATGTAGCAATTCTTCCTTTATGTACTTAAAATCTTTTTGTATAGTATTTTTTAAATGAAGCATTGCATTTGAGAACACTGTCTGTGTTTGGAAGTAGATATTTGTCTTTTGAATTTAAGTAGCATTTACTCAAATTACTGGCCAGAGCAATTCCATGTGGATATAAATGTACCCTAAGCTGATGTGCATGTCTGTGCATATGCTCTGTGACCTATCACTATTTTGAAAATGCTGAAAGGTATGGTTAACTTTTCTTCTTCCTTTTATACTGACAATGTATACAGCTTTTAGGGCTTTCTCCCTTAACTACATGTATATTTAGCTCATTTCTTGATCTTCATAGCTGATTCTCATGCCTGGCCCGTAGTAGTAAAACTGACATCAGAAGTCTCCATGATTTGGGAGCATCTGGCTTTAAGTCTTGGGGACAATGCCCATGTCATACAATGAGAAAGCCAGAGATTCTCCTGGAGTCCCAGAACTTGCATCCATGTGAAGGACAACTCTGTGATTTTGTATCCTGACTTTTAAAGTGAAAATAATTGGATCATTGTGAAGATTAAATGAAAGAATACTGTTAAGTCTAATCCCCCTTCCTTATATTATCTTATGATTTCAGGTAATATTTGTCACATTTGTAATCCCACTTTTTTATTTTAAAGAGAAAGGAAAAAAATAACAAAATAACAACAATGAAGACAGAAGCAAAACAACACACACACAAAAAAAAGAATACAGGATTCCAAAGCAAGATGATAGGAATTAACAATTGTTGTTACATTACATATTGTTATCTTCAACTAAAATGCTCAGATTACCATATGTAAGAATGCAAGATTGATCAAACCATTAAAGACAATAACAATTAATAAAAAAATCATTAGAAACAATAGAGAGCTTCATTAAACAAGGTGGTAAGAATTCACCAATGGTTGTCATATTGCATATTGTTGTCTTCAGTTTAGTTGCTCCAATTACCAGATATAAGCATGATAAGTTGGCCAACAGAGAAAAACAATTAAGCATTAACTCTTCCTTTCAATAAACCAAGTGACATCAGCAATACACTTTTAACTATCAATGTTTTCATCAGTCCCTTTCTTATCCCATATATTACAAGCTATCAAAGGAAACAAATATATTTTTCTCAAGAATGTGTTTCCAGGACCTAGAATGGGGCTTTAGAAAGATTAGGTACTCAGTAAATATTTTTTGAAGTGAAAATGGAGCAAACTGTTCTCAATTCTTCCCTGTTCTATCACCTGAATAAGTGAATGGAATAGATGAATGGTGAAAATCATACAAAAGATTTTAAACTAGTAAGAGAAAAGCTGTAAGTTGTTCAGAGAGCAAGAGGCCTTGAAGCCATGCCATTTAGTGAGCAAAAGGTCTTAGGTGCAGGGGTTTAGCATGGAGAACAGAGGATATGATGGCTGTCTCCGAATATTTGAAAGATTGTTACATAGTGAAGAATTTAATCTAATTCTGAATAGCCCTTAGAGGTACAAAACTCTGAAGCCTCTGGATTACAGTTACAGAGGACTCCATCAAGGGCCCACTAACAGAAATTCTAAAAGAAGAAACTGGTGCCTCAAGTAACAGTGTATTGTTCTAGCTCTTAAGATATCTGAGCATAGGCAAAATGATGGAAATCAGGGACCTGGGAGTTGTAAAATGGGATTTATGAATCAGTTGGGTGATTAGGAGAGGTGACCTTTAAAGTCATTTAGAATCTTAAGAGCCTGTATTCTGGGATTGATTCTCTCAACAACACAGACACAAAGCAAAAGTTGGAACAGGAAGAAATAGGAAGATAGAAGGAAGTCCTAAATCACTATGAGAGGAAAGAAAAGCAGACCAGAGGCTAACTCTGTACACTTCTAGTGTTGGTCTAGAGCCTACCCTACCTATGTAGATAATCAGGGAGAGCCAGTTGAAAACCTTTAGCAGCAGTACAAAACAAAACAAAACAATAAACCCAACAAAAACGAAAGTTGCAGAGTGTTTTAACCTATCTCTCATTGATCTTTTGTTGTTAATACCTCAGCACTTATCGCTATGAAAAACATAAATTTATTTATGATAGAATATATCTCTGAAAGAATTTTGACTCTGTAAAAGCACAATTATAAAACAATGTACATATTAAATATTTTATACACTGTTAACTAGAAAATGAAAATCTTTACTAAATATGTACAGCTTTCTGACATTCCCAGGTATTCAATATAAAACCTTAAATGATCTCTCTATTTACTTATTCAACTTATACTTAATTAGTACCTGCAGGTGTATCATTTATTGTGGAAATCATGGAAGATATAGCACTGAACAAAACAAATTGGCTCTCCAGTGGAGTTCTTACCAGTTGTGAGAGAAAGATTGCATAAAATGTAAGGCACAGACATTAAGTAACTGAATCATTAGTTGTATATGTGGCTCTGAAATTGAGAAACCAGTTGGTATAGGGCAGTGTTTCTCAACCTCTGACATATGCAGCCAGATAAGTCTTTGTTATGGTGGACTATTCTGACCATTATGTTAAGTAACATGCCTGACATATACCCACCACATTCTGATGTCACTCCCTCTTTTGATAAGAGAAATGTCCAAACATTCTTGGTTGAAAACCAAATATGACTAAATATTCTTGACCAAACATTCTTGGTTGAAAACCACTGCTCTTGGCGCCAGTCTTTGTAAAGAAGTAACACTTAGGGGAGCTAGTAGGTGTTAGATGTTTCAAGTTAACATACGTAAAACATTGGAATATGGCCCTGCCCTCAAACAACTACAGTCTAATAAAGAAAATATGCAATTAAGTCATAATGCCATAAGTGCTATAGAACTATAGGTAGACCTCCTAGCCCACAGCATAAACTCAGATTCAGGGTTTTTGTGTAAAACTCTTGGCTAGACACTTCTGGGTGATCTTTAGCAAGTGTTTTAGCTACTTCATGGCTCAGTTTTATGACTAGTAAAATGAGACTATCGACCCTATTTATAAGGAGTGGAGCCACCCACTTTCTAATGTCTTTTTCATTTTATTAAGTCAGTTTATTGGTACATAATGATTACATTCATCAGAGGAAATTTGTGCCTGTACGTGTTAAATCTTGATTCTTCTTTTTCCCCAATCCCCTCCCTTCCCTTTAACCCCTCTTCCCCTCCTTATTTACAAAAGCTTTGTTTCCATTTTTTCTTCTATTCTTTTTTCCTTGTTCCTTCCTTCCTTTCCCCCTCCCCCTCCCATTTTCCCGTTCCCGTTTGAATATTTTCTTACTATTTCCCAATATCTATTATGCACTTCAGTCCTTATTTACACTTTCAGTTTCTCACAACAGAGGAACAATATGATATATAAACATGTGTGTCTGATTTACTTCTCTTATGACCATGGTCTCAAGGTCTATCCATTTACCTAGAATGTCTCAAATTTATACTTCTTCTATGAGAAAGTGGTACTCCATTGTATAAAAAAGCCACCTCTTTATCCACAGCCTTTTTATTTCATAAATGGTTTATCATAACTAACTATTCACATGAGAGGAAATTGTTCTGCATTCTTAATTACCACACAAAAAATAAATTCCTAGCAAGTTAAGGAGGTGACTAGAAATATAAACTCATACCAGGTATCAAAGTCAATACAGGAGACATGAAATCAGAAAAACATGTAATGAAAAATTGAAAGACTGAATTAACTGATAGGTAAAGCTTACGTATAGTAAAAGAAACCACAAATATATAAAAATACACTTACAGAGAGTATTTACAAAATATATAACCAATGACAGTTACTAATACTAATATACAAAGAGGATATGAGAAGGAATTTTATCGCAAAGGACAAACTAATAACCTACAATTATATTAAATAATATTCATTTTCAATAGTAATAACTGCATGCAATATATATACATGTATGTATATATATAAAATATATTTTATGACTCTGTTTGATTTGCTTTGTCTTTTTATGGAACCATTTCAACCAAGTAACAATTTTACTTTATCACTACTAAGAGTGCGCAGGAGTCTCATCTGTGACATTTGCTAGGTTGCAGTTGTCAAAAAATATCTTTAAATCATGTCCAAGTCCTGTAGAACATTACTGCCAATTGTTTACATTTGGTAGCAAGTTTAGATTTAAATATTGTGCTTGGACATCTAGTATTTGCCACTTACTGTTCCTCCCCTGCCCAGGAACCTGACTGTGCTTAATTGAAAGTTGATAAGAAAACTTGGTTCTGAAATTTTTGTAAATGTTATATTGGGATTAAGAGTTTTAAAGCTTTAAATTCTATTCTATAAACAAGCAGTCTTTCCTTTGTTTCTGAGAGGCTTTACACGAAATAGATGTTTAATTCATTGAAAATATATTATGACTAAAGTTTGCTATGAGCCTCATATTTCTGTTTGCATGGCAGAAATTAACTCAGATATATTTAGTGCCCTTCAAAGAATAGTGTTCTGGAATAATTTGAACATATATATTTACCTCTTTTCAAAACTTGTCTAAATCTCTGCACAAAGGAAGATCTCTTTCCCTAGCTTGCTCACCTTTGACTCAAAGGCAGGGTCCGAGGGGAATGTCTCTAAGAAAATAAAGTGCAAAACAAAAAGCAATGCTTTCTTGTAATACAAATACACTAACTGACCCTGAATGACATCTGTACTTTTGTCTCTTCATTTTTCCCACTAGTATGGTTCGGATCAATTATAAAAATTGACATTTGCAGTGGGCCTTTCTATAAAAGAGATGCCAAATAGGAAATGATTTATTTTAGAAACAGAGAAGATATAAACATATATATCCCCTGTCTCCAAAGTATGAAGGTTGAAATGCAAGGGGATGATCTTCAAAGTGTCAAAAATATTGATTTGTGACATAGCTCTAGAAAACATGCTTCTGATTATTTTTTTATTAAATAGACCCTTATGCTTTGTGCCAGTTGATGCTACAATTTAAATGCTTTACTTTTGAAGAAACTTTTATTTTGAAGAGTAAATCTTAAAGTGGTATCTGATTCTGTTTAGGAAGGCATTGCTGAAAAGTGAAGACTCATCCTGAGAAATTGTATCATCTGATATTACCCCTAGTATGACAATTTTATATATATTTGCTTTGATTTTATACAATTAACCTCCTCTGCTCTCCTCCCCCTAAAAATTACTGCAGCTCAACATTTACAAAAGGTTTACTTTCCATCACTATATTTATTTCAGAAGCAAAGATATCAGATATTGAAGTCAGAGTTACTTTTCTATATCAAGCTAATAACTCGCAGAGATAAATCATACTTCAGCAACAGGACAGCCTAGGATTCAACTAAATCTCCTCAAAGTACACATTCCAAACTATAGAAATATAAGTTTTTCCATCACTCTAAAGGAATTCACAACAAAATAAATCAAGTAGAAAAACTAGAATAAAAAGTATTGATTCCTCCTCATCATGGCATTTTGTCTTTAAGAAAAATTTAAATTGATATACACACAGCAGCCCTTCTGGCTATGATTATTTTAGTTCTACGTTTAAAGTGAGTTATTGATCTTTACTTATAAAGTAAAAGATGGACTGAAGTTTAGAATCAATCAAGAAGTCCATAATGTATCATGTGAAGCATATAAAGTATAATAGTGAGCTAAATTTCTAAAAAATTGAAATGATATGAAATGAAGTTCCAGGAGAAATACATCAAGGAAAGAGAAACTAAAGTGATGGGGTAGAATTCATATATCTACAAAATATAGCAATATGAAGTATATTTATTTTTTCTGTTATGGGTGCCAAGGTAGTGCAAGAAAATAACAATAACAACAAAAATCATGTGGTATATAAAATTTCACCTTTTAACTCACACAATTATTCAGCTCAAGGGAGGTTTTTTTTTTTGATTAGGTTATCTCAATTATTTCAAATATTGGTAATTCAAAGGGCTTATTTGCTTTTCTTCTCAGATTTTTCATGGGTTAAAAAGACAGAAATAGACTTTGGTATGTTTTTGAGTAGCATTAGTTGTTTATTGCTGTTTTTTAAGATCCTCAACAGGCAGAAAAAGAGGAACTGCTCAACCATACTGCATTTCTGAAACTGAAAATAAGAAGATATGTTTGGGGTTTTTGAGGGGTATCAGGAGTTGAACTCAAGACCTTCCGCTAGAGGATGTGTTCTCACATGACAAATGTTTAGTGTGTGTGTGTGTGTGTGTGTGTGTGTGTGTGTGTGTGTGTGTGTGTGTGCCTAGAATGGAACTCAGGGCCTTGCACTTGCCAGGCAGGTGCTGTGCCACTGACGTACTTCCCCGGTCCCAAGATGTTAAATTAAGAATGCGATTCAACACCATGAACAAAGATTCTATGGTGCCTCTGTGCTATATATTTTTTGAATGTCTTTGTGCTGTTTACATTTAGTCTTTTTAAAAAATCTTTTATAAATCACATTGCCTTCTCTACTTGGTATCTCCATTTTTTGTACAAGAATTTTAAGACTCAGGCCAAGTGTAGCATTTATTTTATTCAAGCAACGTTCAATCTTTCTAAAAACCAATAACATGAAGATAACACAGAAAATTTGCAACATTGCCCGTGGTGAGCATTTCTCATATATTTGTACAACACTGCATGGATGATGATTCTCATTTTGACTTTTGCAATCTTACCTTCATGTTAGCATTAATTGAAGAGCTTTAAACGAAGCAAGAGGTTCCAGGCCTCAGTTCAGAGTACTGCAGTTCAAATTCCTGGATCTGTGACTTGGACCTCAGGGTTTCTCTGTGTACCTCTAAGTTTGAGACTCCTAAGAGTCAGTAAGGTTGAAGCTCATGCCTGAGGGTATAAAGATAGTTCCAGGCGATTGCGACCATAAAGCAGAGTTCTGCTTCTCTTTTTTATTTTCTGTATCGGGAATTGAACTCAGGACCTCACACCTTGCCAGTCAGGCCCTGTGCTGCTGAGCTACATTGCCAGCCCTTCCACTTCTGTTTCAGTGACTCTCCACAGCAAGGGACTCCGTGTCTCTTGGTACTGTCTTCTTTTAAGCTGAAAGAAATTCAAAGTCTAGAAGATAAGAAATTTAGAATTATATTTCACCACTAGCACTAATAAAGTCACTTCCCAAAAAACTATAGCTTTCCTTCTTGCAACACTTAACTGTTGAGTTGTGAGACAAAAGTGAAGTACATACATGAGCCAGGGGTTGCTAATGTGCCTGTTGATGTTGCTCTCATAGGTCGTGAGCCTGAATTTCTTAAAATACCTGTGCTCACACTGGATTATGTACAACCTGGGAAGGAATGAAATCTTTCCGAGTGGTAGGCAAACATAGGTTTGATTGATTCTGTTTATAAAGCTTTAACTTTTGTTTTGTGGGTCAGGAATCGAACTCAGGACCTTGCATTTGCCAGGCAGGCACTTGTGCCCCTGAGCTAGATCCCCAGCCCCTCAGATTTCCTTTGTACTCCTCACAGAATCTCAATTGCCTGAGAAAAGATATCTGCTGTCAACCCTGCTTCCCTTGTCTTACCTCCCTCTTCTGAACCACCTGTTTATTTTTATTCGCCTCTAAACTCATGATGGTTTTACACAAAAGGATCATGAAAGACTTCAGTGATTAGACGATATAGCCTCTTGCACGGATGATTCCTGCTACCTCTGCTTTCAACTTCACCTAAAGAGAAATCCTGAGGACTGTTACCTGATAGGCATTTAAAAGTAACATTTGACGATGGATCGTCATAAACTTTTGGCTTATATCATAGAAGAGAGTCAAAGAGATAACACTCAGATAATAAAATTCCTTTCCTTCCTACTGACTGGTTTGAACAATATTTATCTGCCCTTGGATTTCTAAAAGTGAAAACCAGGGATAGAATTAATATTGAGACCTTTCAAATTTGGAAATAATTTATACTTTGGTGGTGTATAAATTAATTGCACATTTGCCCATGCATTTTCTTAAGAAATAAAATATAAAGAAAATGTTATGTTTATTCATGAAAATTTATAATATATGTATACTGTTTTGATCAACTATGCAATTAATAATTTAATTATAGCTCAATCCAAAAGTTCTTTGTGTGATGTAGAGATTGTACAAAAGGTATTCTTTTCTTTTTTTTACTTAGAACACATAGAGAGGGGAAAAAAATCAATGTATGTATATATTGTTGCTTCAGAAGAGTGAGACAAATGATTCGTAAAATTTGTCAAGTAAAGTATAGCTTTTATTTTAAAGCATCTATATTTACAACGTGCCTGTAATTATACTGTCATAACCATTTCAACTAAGAATGAAAAATAAATTTCAAGTCCAGACATAAGCTTAATGAGTTTTTCAAGATTCTTCATAGGGTGCACATAAACAGCAACATTTGGAGTCCTATAGTTTCTGTAAAACTACAGAAGTCCAGCCTGAGTCATGGAAGACAATAGAATCTATTTTAAAGAATGTTTCAGATAAAAATCATTCATAAACCTCATTTTATAAAGATATTTAATCATGTGTAGTTCAACATTCAACATCATATCTGTACATAATTGAAGCTCTTACTTTGCAAACAAAGTACATCAATTTAAAGCCAAATACATCACTTTAAAGCAAAATACATGAATTTAAATTGTCCTGATGCTTGCATAAATTGGTGTCACCTCCATCTTGTCAATAAGAGTTCATTTCAGATTCTCCTTCTCTCTCTCTCTCCGTCTCTCTCTCTCTCCCTCTCTGTCTCTCTCTCTCTCCCTCTGTCTCTATCTGTGTATGTGTGAGTGTGCATGTGTGTGTACGTGTGTGTGTGTGTGTGTGTGTGTGTGTGTGTTTAATTGCACTATCAGGGCAGAGAAAAGCACAAGTCCAATACAATAAATGAAGAAAACCTAAGTATAATTTTAGGGAATTATCAGTATGGTAATTGTTTGACTTCAATGGATAGGTCAAAAGAATGAGGACTCTCTCTCTTATTCAAACAAGATTCATCATTCATCTAAACATTTACCCAGCTGGTTAAACTTCTCTAGTTTATATTCTTCAAAGCATCTCAGTCAGGTGGGTGCTGAATAAACTAAAAAAAAAAAAATGCCACCAGAGTACTTCAGCACCGCCCAATTCCTAAATGCTTCACTTGTTCACAGTTGGCAATTATTGAAAGCTCAGGCTAATGATAACATCTTGAATAAGCTGGCAGGGCTCAGGAGAAAAGGGGAAATGCAGTTCTTGGAGATGGTGTGATTTGAGGAAAAGATCTCTGTGCATGGAAGCAGACTGATTTGGATTTGATCTCTGCCTTTACTTTTTGGACAAGTTCTGCAGAGCTTTACCCTCTGTCTCTTCTATAAAAGGATAATCTTTTCCAGGATCATTATTAAAATTCTAACACATGAAAGTGTTTAGAAAGAAAAAGACTCTTGCTAAGTGTTAATTCCCTTAGTATCTGTAATTATTATGTAAGGGTGGAAAGAATACTATACAAAAGTTTGAACAAATTATAGCTGACAGAGAAATGTAAAAGATAATTTAGAGGGCAAAACTACCTATTAAATTATTTTAAAATATTAGATATGATTAACTTTTGTCAGGTATTATAACCAAATACCATTTAAATTAATGTAAAAGGAATGAAATACTTGTGTTTTCTATTACTCATTTTTTATCTGCCTCATGTATTCATTTCCTTAATATTCAGGGCATATAATATTTCAAGCGCTACTGTGTTTAATATTGACTGTATTCTTCACAACCTGTAAGCACTCACACACACACACACACACACACACATACATATGACATTGTTATAACGTGTATTATACTAATAGATATAAATGTATAGTATATGGTATATATTAATATATATATTAATATAAAGTACTGTGCATGGTTATGGGTGGGAATGTAGAGTCTTATAAGAACCATAGGCATATGACCATATTAACCACTCGTTTTGAAGTTTATTATTGGTGCTCAATTCAAATAACACTACAAAGTAAAGAGTGGCCTGAGAATATGTGATTTCTATTTTATAAAATGAGGCTGTAAAATATTCCTCTCTACAGACGATGGTATAAATATGTAATACAATGTGCATATAAAATTACACATCAAGTAATATCTTGTCTAAAAGAGTAGCTTGTGTGATACTCTAGTGTTAAGTAGTTTCATTTGGCTTTATAGAAATAATGTGAAATATGTTTCCTGCAGTAGAATTTCTGTGCTCTGACAGTAGAAAAAGCTAGAGGGGAAGAAGAGGAGGAGTCTAATACACAAAACTCTACTGGAAGCCAAACTACCAGTTTAAATTCAAAGCTGACAGATGCCCCCACACACCTTTTCTGTCATGCTGCATTTGAAGTTTTCAGCAGTACCTTGTCTATAGGTAGGCTATTTTCAAAGTTTAAAATAATGAACTGGAAATTAAATACAATTTAATTCTCAATTTAAATTTTGATTATGAAGTAAAGATTGAAGGAATTTTATAATTGTGCAGTCCTGGTGGAAGAAGTAATTCTGGGACAAGTAGAATATATTTCAAGTATGTGGAGATTTACCTGATTAGTGCAGAAAGGAATTTTGTGATTATTCTTTTTAATTTGTCTAGAAATATATTTTCTTATAGAAAACACACTATACTTTTAGTTATTTTCTTGTCTTGATACTATCTCCCTTTTTGTTCTAGCATAAATTCTAAATATTTTATTATACTTTATATCTGCCTCCTATTATATTAACTCCTGTAAGGTTATCAATAAATAATAATAATAAATAAATAAATAAATAAATAATATAAATAAATAATACAATGAAAAATACAATGTTCCACTGATGTCAAAACTTTTTTTAAAAAAAATTAGTATATATATATATATATATATATATATATATACTGTTTATTCTGACCAGTTGTGATGGTGTAACCAACATAGCTAAACTAAATAAGAAAACTCTCTTTCATGAAATAATATATCACATTTTTATTGCTGTTGAGGCTGGGTCTTGCTATGTAATTCAGTTCAGGCTGGCCTGGAACTCACTGTGTAACCCACACTAGCCTCAAACTTATGGCAATCCTCCTGACTCAGCCTCCTGAGTGCTGGGATTATAGGCATCTGCCACCCTACTCAGAATACACCCTTTTTTATACAAAACGCAAAAAAATTCATACAATTTTTAAGAAGAAAAAGGGTTGGGATAATTGCTTAAAGCACAAAATAAATATTTGGTGCCAATGTTGACTGATCCCGAATAAGATGTAATTAGCATAAAAAGCGTAAATAATAATAAAGTTGTAGAATCTGAGTTAGAAGGAATCTTAAAATATAGTTCTCAGAGGCATATAAAATAATGGAGAAGCTAAAATGAAGATTACTAGGCTTGATGTGTAAGTTGGCTTCAGGAGATCTAGAGTGCTGCTCAGGAATCTGCACTTGAAACATGATCTTCTAACCCCTAATTATTAGAACAAGGGGAAAAATATACTCACAATCACATAGAATAACTCAGGACAATGGTGTTCTCACTATACCACTTGTACTACTTCAGTAGAAGGAACTGGAACAAAGAAAGAATAAGTTGTCAATATCTTGAGTCAGTAAACTCTAATTCCTTAAATTCATTCATCAACTGCCTCTGCACAAAGCAATATGATATTATAAAACAACTTAAGATACAAGGGAGAAAGGGTAGCTTAGTGGGAAAGTGCTTTCCTTGGATGCAAGAGCCCCTGAAACCATTTGTTTTTAGATAAGAATGGTTTACTCAAGTCATAATAATTCTATACACTTTAGGAACTCAAGAACATATTGAAAATGTGTTTTATGAAATACCAAATCCAAACAACAGTATTTTCTGTTTTCAGATTTTCTTAGTAGACTGAACAAGAGGCAGAGTGAGATCTCCAATCAAAATGCCCATGACAACTCTGCCAGTTTTTACCTGGCTTCACTGAGCAAGTCTGAAATTATACTATGGAAATACTGTAGTTAAGATGAAGAACACTTTGGTCATGTTTCCTCTCACCAAAAAGATAAAATTTTATGACCTTCCTTTTTTTTTTTTTTTTTTTTAGGAAAAAAACATCTTTCTGCGATAAAGCTCATAGTGTTACGGATAAAACTTTTGCAAGGTGATTAGATCATGGTGACACTAGCCTCATCAATGTATTAATCCCTTGATGAGTTTGTAGCTGAGTGAGGTATTAGGAAGTTTGTTTGGAAGAAGGTAGTTCACTGGAGGCATAGCTTGGAAGAGTGTGTTCTTCTCCCTTTCCCCTTTTCTCTTTCTGGCTCTTTCCAACTCTTTCTACTTCCTGACTGTCATGAGGTGACATGCCCCTCTGCCACGATAATTTTGCCCGGAAGCCTGTGCCCATGGGCTAAAACCTCTGAAACTGTGAGCCAAAGTAAACTTTTCTTCCTTTAAATTGTGCATGTCAGGTATTTTTTCCAAACAATGCAAGGCTAACTAATACACCTTCCTTGAGTATACTTACACTTCGTAGGTTACAGCTTACGTGAAATATTATGGGTAAATAGCAATTTCCAGCACACTGCTCACTTTCAAAAAAGCATAATGCAAACAAGATTGATTTTTTAATCTGCTCCGATTTATAGAAGACAAAGTGATTTTAAAAGATCTGTATTGGGGCTGGGGATTTAGCTCAGCGGCACAGCGCCTGCTTGGCAAGAGCAAGGTCGTGAGTTCTATTCCTGGTACCAGAAAAGAAACCAAAAAAATTGAAAAATAAAAAAAATAAAAAATCTGTATCTTTTAGCTATTATGAGAAACAAAAGATTTTTAACATATTGCATATGCCAAAGGGAGGGAGAACCGTCATCCCAAGAAGTATCCTGCAAATGTCTAAGTGATATTTGGTCTGATCTAGAGCTTGTTTGTCAGTGAAGTTCTAAATCAATCTAAGATTCTTTCTGCAAACCTGGAAAAATCTTCATGTAGGTACTAACACATACAATGCTTTGCAATTTTCCTAGCCTTATGTAAATAATTACATACTTATCTGATATCCAAAGTACATCTCTCCTCCTCAATTAGAGACAAGATGAAGCTACAGATAAATATCAACTTACGATTGTATTATGTACTGAACAACTCTGTGTACGTTTAAAATATTGTAAGCTGAAAATGCATTCAATATGCCTAACATACTGAAAAGGATAGAAAAGCAACATAGTATGCTGTAGAGTATTATTTGGGTACTACTGTGATTATCCAGCAGGCTGGGAGCTATAGCTCTCTGCTGCTACACAAAATTGGGAAAGAATATCAAACTCCAAATAGTAGGATTTGGTTTGTACTGAATATATATCACTTTCACAGCACTGTCAAGTTTAAAAATCATAAGTCAAACCCCCACAAATTGGGGATCATTTGTATTTTAAATTAGAGAAAAAAGGGAGAGACAGAGAGAGGGAGAGAGAGAGATCTGAGCCTCTCTATGTGATTACTAAGGGATATATAGTCATTAGATTGCAAAAAAGATGCTGTTTACTTATGATATGGCTTAGAAATGAACTCTCTGAGTTGAATCTGTTTGGGGACTTTGGAGTTCCAAGAGGCTGGGCATCCATATCTGCTCTAAGTGACGGGAATGTTTTAGCTATTATTTCACAAAATAAAAGTTCTTTTTGTGTGGATTTCTTATACTGCAATTGTTTATTTGCTTAATGGTGTTTCATAAGTTTCACTTTCTTTTTCTTTCATTCCTTTTTTAAAAACCCTGTCTAGGTAATTTGAAGCAACCTACATTCACTTTCATATATTTTTGTTTCTAATTCACTTCATTTATTCTTGAAGCTTTCTACTATATTTTTATTTCATTTGATGATTTCTTCAGCTACAATATTTGTTCACTTCATAATATCTGTTTACTTGTGGAACTTCTTAGATCATGAATTGTTTTCCTGATTTTATTGTTATATAGCTTTTTTTTTTGCTGAGCTTTCTTAAGATCATTATTTTGAATTTGATCATAAGCAACTCATAAATTTCCTTCTTTTTGCAATTGGTTAATGGACAATTACTATGTTCCTTGATAATGCCATGTTTCCTTGGTTTTTCATGTTTCTTTTGTTCCTGCACTGATGTCTGCATGTGTGAAGGAACAACCACCTCTTGCAAAACAAAATCACTATGAGATATACTCCCCATCTTTTAAGAAAGCACTTATCAAAAAGAAAAAAGAAAATGTTATGTACCTTAAAATATATGGTAAAATTTATTTTAAAAAAGATTTTTTATTTTAAGGATACATATTATTCTGACTTTTAAAGTAGATAGCCTCAAAAATATATTTCACACTACTATTTCCATTGTATAATAAAAGTAATTCGTTGAAATTAATTGCAGAAAAGGTGGTCTTCAAACATTGGCTCAGGGTTTTCTTCTTAGAAAACACCTCCTATATGACTTCTAGATGTCTTCACTTGGAGGTCTTCAATGTTCCATTGGCTCAAAATATCTCAGTCCTCTCTGACATTCCCGTAGTTATCTTTCTTTGTGTATTTCTCATATTAAATAATGGGTTCATTATTCTCCCATGTTCTAAAAAAGAAAGTGAGGTCATGATAGACTCCAATCCATTTCCCCCTTGTTTGCTCAAATCTCTAACTATGTCATATCTGTGCGGCCACTGAAACGTTTCTTAAAGGATTTTTCTTCTTTTACCAGTTTTCAGTATTTCTTTTGTCATCCCAATGTTTTATATTATTTCATTTAGGCTAAAATTATTCGTCCAACAAATACTTAGCTCCCTCAGTAGCTATTATTATTTTAATTACAACTAGATGACAAGGATATAAAAGTGAATCTGATAGACATGACCCAGTAGAGATGTCAGACTTCATGTAAGTAATGAACTCTGATGAGTCTCATGAGAGAGAGTAAGGGGAGGTGAGAAATGAAAATAAGTCAGGACAGAGTTTGAAACCAGAATTAGTATCTGCACTAGAGGGAGCTTCTCTGAAGAAACAGTATTAAACAGAAACTTGAGTATACAAAACAATTGACTACAGAAAAGCATTGCAGTGAAAAAACCTTTTTTGGAGTGGAGAGATATAAGGATGAGTGTGTCAGACACTAAAGGGATTGAAAGATGGACACAAAAACTGATGTTTGGAAAGAAGAAAGTCAAGATACCAAACTAAGGTGGAAATGGGGGCAATCCTGCAGGCTCTTTTGGGTCCCATTGTAAGATGTTTTTCTTGGCTTGGGGGGGCACTGGGGAAGCCACAGAAGGGAGGTTGGTGGAAAAGGGTCATGATGAGATCTACGATTCAAAGGCATTTCTTTTGTTGAATCATTCAGAATGGTTTGAAAAGAAGCAAGTTAGAAGAGTCACAGAGGCTAATTGTAAATACAGCAAGAAGTGATGGTTTCCTGGACTAATAGGGTGGTAGGAAGTATGCAGGGAAATGGACAGATCTGAGAAAGTTCGGGAGGTGATTGACAGGGGTTAGCATCAGGCTGAATGAATGCCAGCAGCTCTGGGGAAGCGCCCATCCATGTTTCTCGGTTCCTGACTTCATTTACACTGAGATAAAACCCTCATATTTATTGAAGCAAAAATCATAGGTTAGAAGTAATTATGTGTTGGATAAAATAATGAATTGTTAAATGCATAAAAAATGGGGCGTGGGACAGATTTAAAGAAAAAACAACGTCAATGTATTTTTGATGCATTAAATCTGAGATGCATGTAAAATTTTTATTGAATGTTTGAGTATACAGACTGTAGTAAATATGAATATGAGAAAGTTGGCCACTGCTAACTACATATCTTCCTTTGCTGCTTCAAGTCACTTGTGACTCACAAGTTCATTTGTGACAAACATTTGCCTAAAGCCTAGTCCCTTACTTTACTTCCCTTTCTATTCTAAGCTAACATGTTACCTACAATAATTCTTCCCTGACTCCACCAACTGAACTTTATTTGTACAAACAATGACTTGTCCATAAAATGATGCAATATAGCTTATAAATGTAATTGATAGTACCTCGTGTACAATTGCATTATCTGTTTGTGATTGTCATTTTAACCAGATTAGGAGTACCTTGAAGGCGGTAAACATATTTTCCTTTTTATATTCAGTCTTAGTACCACATCTAGACGACTATAGACCTAGCTTTCAAAGTTGAATATACCCATCCGTGCATTGACTGCCCACTATATTCCCAACAACATTCTGCACACTGTGTACAAGATATGGCCATGCTCTAACAAAGTGTAGATTCTAGTAGGTGGGACTGGCATGCACACTTGAAAGAGGGAAAAAAATCATAAAGTAGAAAATCAGATACTGAGAAATAAGACACAAAAGCCAGGTGTGGTGGCACACTCCTGTAATCCCAGCACTTGGGAGGCTGAGGCAGAAGAATTGGTTTGAGTTCAAAACCAGCCTGGGTGACAAAGTGAGCTCAAGGCCAGCCTGAAGTGCATACTAGACCATGTCTCAAAAAGACAAAAAATAAAAAAAAAAAGAAATAAAGTTTAAGCAAAAAAGAGAAATAAGACACAAAAATTTGAAAATTGCTTTGAGAACTCATTGAGAAGGTGATTTAAAAATGTCTGGTTGACCAAATAAGAGTCAGCCAGGTAATTATCTGGGAACAAAGCATTCTGAGGACAGGGAACAGCTGGTACAAAGGCCCTAAGAGGGAGCTGGCTTTATATGTTGGGGAAAGATGGAGAGAACCAGAGTGCCTATTAGGAAGACGGTGAGTTAGTCTATTCCCTTGTTTTTGAAACACACATTAGATACTTTCAACTGAGTTTATTCTCATTCTCCTGGATGCAGTGTTCGAGGTAAATAGCTGAATTGATATGAGAGTCTTTCTATGGGAGTGCCATGTGTCAGAAGGATATACTTAATTGAGACATTTACACATACAATACAGCCATCCAATGAAAGTATGAGATAGGAATCAACAAATCAGTGTTCTCATGAAACACAAGCGCTGTACATGTAGTCATAGAAACTTGAATTTCAAAAGCAACTCAGAGTACCCTGTAAGGATAATTTAAAGTATAAAAAATAGTCTGGGATCCATGAAGATAGATTTACTTTAAGTAATAGATATATATCTTCTTTAGTGTATATGAGTTAAAGTTTATATTGGCCTATATTTTTTTGCTTATTTGTTTCCAAGATAACTTGTCTTAGGGCCAAATATTTTACTAGAGAATAATAATGCCAACTATGCTAGTTGCTATATTTTCATGCAAACCTCAGCTCTCCATAATAAAATGCCTCCAGCATAGAAAATAAATCTTTTCAAAGTTTAAAAAGTGGCTTTCCATATATTCCTCTGAAAACTACCAGGCAGACATATTTCTAGGTTTCTAACACTGAGTTTTGCCAGGAAGTATATATTCAAACTTTCACGAGTTATTCATGTAGCCAAGCACACTTACTGGAGTACTTCTGCTTCTGTTGTTCCATGAAATTGGAGTACTCCTTTTAGGGAAAAAAAAAAGCCTATGAATGCAGAACAGCAACTCTGCTTTTACAAGAAAACACACATGAGCAGTAGTTTCCTTGTACTTTACCACAGCTTCCATGGGTACCATTGCTTTACAGGAAAGATAAGCAAACCATTTTCTATAAAGGGCCAGGAAGTAAATATTTTAGAATTTGTGTCTTACACACTACTGTAAATACCCAGCTCTGATGTTAGGGTGTGGAAGTACTTATAGGCAATACTTAAATCATGATGTATGATTGTAGTTCCATAAAACTTTATTTAAAAATCAGACAGTGGGCTACATTGAGCTTGAGAGCTATAATTTGTTGATCCCCAATGTAAAGCTAAGAGGTTTTTCTAAGGAATATACTGTTTGGGGACACCTATAATGATGACTGTAACACCAAAAAGATAAATCTTTTCTTTTTCTTTCTCACTTTTCTGGTTATGAGACATAAGAGCTAGAAGCACAGTCCAGGGAGTACAATCATACAAGTTAACAGCACAACTGGAATCATGTTGGCCAGTCTTCTGTTGTTTTTTTTTTTTTTTTTCTTTTTTTTTTATGGGGGAGGTGCAACCTCATTTACACAGAAGAAAATCCTAAATTTTCACAGCTTTTTTTCTGGTAAGAAATGTCAAGTGATGTGGAAATCCCTTTGATTTATGACTTTGACAGTACTTAATCAAGTCACTAGTTTTCTAATTTGTGTAGAAAACTTTTATATAAATCTATATATCATCACTTTTCTTACTCACTTTTTCTTTACCAATAAACAGTTGTTATTTCTTTTCGCCTAGAAATTATGAATACAGTGCAGTGCTGCAGCATGTACACTGTCTTATTCACATGTGGTGTGCTATGCTGCTTATAAAAGTGGAACAAATTTGTCTGGCAAAAGGTTCAATGAACATTAGCCAAAGAACAAGAAAATAATATGTCTTCACATTCTCATTAAAATCTTAATTTTCTGTCACATTCTTGCAAATACTTGGAATTGCATTTACAAGGAAAATATTCTTAAAATTATAATATTTTATTGATTAGTTCAGTGTATAAAATGATTTTTCAGGAAACAGAAACATATAGGAAGAAAACTATTTGCTCTGTAACTGTTGCTTTACTACAAACACTTCTGTGGTGTTTCAGTAAAGTCTGATTCTACTTTCTTATATAAAGGTAACAGGTCTCTTCTGAGATGCCATTGTGTTTATGAAGAGTGCCTCTTTCCAGTATGCCTTTGTCATATCAACGGGTCACAATAATAGTGTACCCTAAATTGCCACCTGGTTGTTACTGTCAGGAGCCTCATTTTGAATAGCAAAATTGGATCAAAATTTAGAAAGAATATTCTCGGGCAGATAATGTCCTTAAAGCAACATTCCATACTTTAAAAAATATTTACACAGACCATTCTGGTATGTGGAAAGTATAGTCTATTCAAAGTATCTTGTGATCTTTCTTTTGCTCCACAGCTTTGCAATTATCATGCAAAGCCTTTAAATTTTATCTAATTTTCAGTGTAAATTAATTAAAATATTTATTTCAATTCCAGTTCATAAATGTGTTGTGAATGCCTCTATTGTGAGCAAGGTTATAAAGAACTGTCCCCATGATTAGCAAATTGAATAACATAGGGTTTCTGGCCTTATTGAGCTCATCTGTGAGACAGCCACAAAACTGTAATTATAAGTGAAACATTGAAATACTATATAGTAGAGGATGAAGTGCGTGGTGTGAGAACACAGGTGACACATAATTCTAACTGTGGGGCTTGAGAGCAACCTTACAGGGCTAGAAACATCTACTTTGCCTTGAATAAAACTAAGGTTCACTAGCTAAAGAAAGGAGGGGAAGTGTATTCAAAATAATTAAACTACTGCAGCATTTTCAGCAGTCAATGTGTTGAAAAATGTGTTATTATAATATATATATATGGAATAGTAAATATTTAGAATCAAATCCCTTACAAAATTTGAATGAAATTGGTCATATGACCTGGAATCTATTGCCATGTCTTTTTTTCCCCATATCGTTAAGAACAATGCTCTGAAAATTAAAAAACAAAAAGATGCCCCACCTTATACAAATATCATTAAATTTGGAGGGAACATTCAGATAAATTCAGTCTTTTGGTTCCTTACTGAAACCACAAAATACTCAATGAAGTCTCAAAACACGGGCAATATATTGGAGCTTCAATTTTGCATTCTGTTTTAGTAATCCATCTATATTTTTATCTGAGTTATAAAAATGCAGGATTTATCATTTGTCCTCTCTTTTAAAAGGAATCTTTTTTTGGTACATTGAGAAGAGTTTGATTTCTTTCTTTTATTAGCCATTTGAATTTCAGTAGACAAACATTGATAGGGTGAATATAATACTTTGCCAAGTGTACATTATACATTGATGAAATGAACATTACAATTAAAAATATCTATATTTTATCAAAACTATGAAAGATAGAATGAATTTTTCAATATGAGACTCTTTTATAAGTATTGATTTATATAAATATATTTTAAGGAAAGTTACATACTAAATTGTTTATGGAAATAATCAATATATACCAGCTGGTGAATTGAGTATCATCACATATTTCCTTTGTCTTTTACCATTTACAGGAAATTGAGTATTGCTTTATGATAGTGGTAATGAAGTATACAGAACTGATAGTGTGACTTTCGTGAACCTCACTGTTTCATCAGTTCAGCAAATTATGAATAGGTGTATGACTAAATTATACTTTTAAATCACACCACTAGTACTAGATAAGGACTCAGTTTAAAAATTAATAAAAGCTTTAAAAGAGGAAAAGATTAATAAGTACAAAATAAAGGATATGATGTCTTTGTGCTGAGAAGATGTTAGTGCTAAGGACAATTATGGCATGGTTAGTGTGTGAAGTGGAAAAAAATTTCATTGTATATGTCTTCTCGCTAATATTTTGCATCTGTGATGTTTTCCTTTGTCAGCTAACTTAGCAGATGCTTAATTTTATTTACTTTATTGTGTAAGGTCTTACAATGTATAAGTTATTTCAAAAGTCCTATGATGGTTAATTAAAAGAAATATATTACAATTAATATTTTAGCTGTGTAATATAAAGTACTCATCAATTTGGGGAAATGCACGTCAGGATATTATATTACTTTCTATATTAATGTACTGATTCATCTATTTAACCAACAAGATTTCCTTATTTATCAATATCATTGTTGTTATAGAGAGATATTACTATGTGATCTTATCCTAAAATTATTTCAAAGGTTGACAGATGTAAATATGATGTGAAGGAATATATCAGGTAGGATTCTGTCTCACAAATAGTATTGCTATAATTTTATTTAGTGGTTCTCAACCAAGTGATTCCATTCCCAGGTGGACAATGGCTATGTTTGGAGACAGTTTTTGTTGTCACAACTACTGAGATATCACTGAAATATATTGGATAGAGGCAGAGGTGTCACTAAACATCCTCCAAGGCACAGAAAAGCCTTTCATGATAATGATTCTGCTCAATATATCAATAGTGCTGAGGCTGAAAACCTTAGATCTGATAGAATTGAACTGAGGAACTTGTTAGAAAAGTGTTGAGATAATTAAGAAGTTGAATAAGGGGCAGTGAGGCAGCTCAGAGATTAGCAACCATAGGAAGAAGCCACTGTTACCTGCAGGATTTTAAGAAACAAAGAAAGGGAAACCTATGAAGGGCAAAGAGCAGACCAAGTGTGTTATAGTTGTGTCCAGGATGGATGCTGCTTCCTGGGAATTGGAATTGAGGAGTCAGAGTGTTTCCAGCGAACACTGGAACCATACCATGTATGCACTCCCCAAAGGAGGATCCAACCAAAGCCGAGGGAAATAGAACTCTGCTTGCTTTTCTCCTCACACCTTCTAATCTTTCATTAGATACTTTTATTTTGCTATGCCCAATAAAAAACCATTTGGTAAAAGATTCAGGGAAAATGTATATTGCAGGGAACATGAGAGAAATTAACCTGAGAACCAACGTATATTGCAGGGAACATGAGAGAAATTAACCTGAGAACCAACATGAAAATTTCCAGCATAAAAGCAGAACACATGAAAATCTCTAATCGCATTACTTCAAAATCAGTGGGTCTCTCACTCACTTATTTTTTCTTTAATAGGAAAATATATCAAATTAAGAGGTGTGGTACAGTTAGAGCATATATACCAAAAGGTACAGCCCATTATCAATTCTCAGCTGGAAACTAGAGAAAAGACAAGGTTCTTTCGAAAGCACAGATTGTGGGACAAATTATTACGAAGAAAATAACTGTTATCACACATACTGAAATTAAATACTTCAGCTGATAATTTTCCTCGCTATTTTCCTTTCAAAATTGAGAAGATAATATGATTAGCTTTTTCTTTATTGCCATTATCATGAAGTCAAAAATAAAATGTGATATGCTAAGAAAAAATGAGTGGAAATAAGACAAAACAATGGAGAACACAAATGTCATAACATTCTTACTTCAATTAAAATTGAAAATGATACCCATCTATTCTCCACATAGAAATTAGGTAACTGAAGTGGCAAAACTTTTACTTCCATGGCAACTCTAAAGAAGGGGCATATGGCATGAGATTGTGGACAGATGGACACATGGAGAGGCCACGTTTATTGTTACTGTTAAAACTTTTACTTCCAGGCTTACAAAAACTAACTACAGCATTTCATTATCAGATTGTGAATATTTTCTTGAGACATTAACCTCCATCATGTAAATGCATAAAGATGCTTTGGTATGAATTTACACTTGTCGATCATTATTTTAAGAAGCTATTATAGATGTTTGACTTAACCAAGATAACGAAAGCCAGTTTGATTACATATATGCAGATTTCAGCTCTATGTAAATCATTATATGAGGGGTTTCCTGTCCCAGTTCCAATGTCTTTCAGACACCAGTTGAGAGAGTAAGACTTATTCAGAGAAAATTATCAATGCAGTGTGCTTATTCCTTTACTGGCAGGTCAGCATCCTTTTTTTTCCCCTTTTAAATAATGGTTGATACTTAAAAAAAATTACCTGGGAAATTCCTGTTTCATTAATATATGCCTCATACTTATTAAGTGATGGGAGATAATCTGTGGGATGAATGAGGAATTTACTAAAGAAATTCAGTTGACCTTATAATCCCCCCAAAACCTGTGCTCTTGTGGTGTTAAAGAATAAAAATAGAAATGATATGAATTAGGTGACGAATTTCTCAAAATCTTTTTATTACCTTGCTTTAGTTCTCACAAGAAGCTGTTTGTTGGGAGACTCAGAATACTTTATTGTTTGGGATCCCAAAGGAGAAATCTATAGTACAAAGTATGTGTGGGGGTGTAAAATCCAAGCTTGTATAGGTTAATTTACTGCCTCTATTGAGACAGTACTTTCTAAACAAGGCTCGAAGATCATTAACTGCCATGGAACCCATGCATAACCTTGGTTTATGACAAATCCGTGTCATCTTCAGTGGTGTAGCTGTCCAACAGGCTCTCCTGCTTTAACAGAGGAAATTTTTGAAATGCTCAGTACCATGGTCAGTTATGAATTTATCCATTAATGTCAAACAGATTTAAGGTGAAAATCTACTTTCTTGTCCAGATATGAATGTGTAGGAGGTAATACCTGTGGGTTATAAACCAGGAAGAGATGAACCAACCAGCTTGAGGTAGATGTGAATTACACTGGTAATTTATGTAAGTTGACAGATAGGTAAATAGACAAAAAAAAGAAAGAAAGTGGAGTGATACTGATAGAAGAAGAATACGATTTGGGAAATTTGATGAAGATTGAAGGGTTGGGTTTATGTAGGCCTAAATATTTTTGAAAGTTATTTACTACACCTAGGTAAGTAACACTGGTGTATTCATGCATGAGGAAAACATCAAGACTTAATAGATCAAGGAGGCAATAAAGAGGATAGGGACCAATTATTTGCACTAGCCATCAAGGCAAGAAAATAATCAGCTGGACCCAGCAGGGAAAATTAAAGTTAAATATTAAACAGTTTCTTATATATCCCAAGTGTTTTAATAAAGTCACTTTCATATATTTGCTTGGAGAGGAAGAGGATAAGAGGCCTAACTGTAAGGCTGAAAGCAATCTCTCAGTATGCAGTGGCCACGAGGTAGGATTCAAATAGGTAGGACCATTGCCCATTATACCAGAAATCAAACTTATATCTGTGGGCCTAACATTGGGGAGAGCTTTCATGTGGTATCAAAAGTCTAGTTTCAGGACCTGGGGTCAGATAAGATGTGTTCTCCAAGTACAAATTAATGGAATGAGAGCTCCTAGAGTAAGAGGATTCATCAGGGAAAGCCAAGCATCATGTCAGTAAACAACTTTCACAAGACATCGAGAAGTTTATCATTGGGCCAACAGTATCTTCAGAGATGGGGTAAGCACCAGAAATTTTACAGTGTTTATCAGAGCATTTAATAAAATGTAAGGCTGGTATTTATTTGAAGTTGTACAGTATGCCTTAACTCACATCTTTTGGAATAGAAAATATATTCTGTTGAGTATTTAAGAAGCTGTACCTGATTTCTTCTGTGTTTGGATTCTTTGTACTTTTTCATGTTCAGTACATCAATAAACAAAGTTAAAAGGAAAAAAAAATAAAGATACCACATTGTGAAGCCCATACTTAGCTTTCAAGAACCAAATGTTCCTTTTAAATGAAAATGTCCACTTAATAGAATGGCTTTTTACTAATTATTGACCCCAAAATTCCAAGCAAAGGGAAAAGATGCAAGGTAAATGGTATTTATTTTTAACTTTCCCTATAGCTCTTTACCCTGAACGATAAGACCTAGGCAGAAAGAACTTTTAGTAATCCTGTGAGTAGAATGAACAGAGAAAGAGAAGAGGGTAAAAAAAATCATTTTAGAAGGAAAACACTTGTACATTAAGACCTTCTTGCCTATCCTTAAATTCATCTCTCTGCAATATGTGAATCAATTTTGTACTTACAAAATACTCATTCAGTAGACATACTAAGTGTGAGTAGTGTACCAGGGACTGTGTTGGATTGTTTGGTTCCCAAGATGTATAAAATAACATTTGTAACACAAACTAAAAGTCAGATAAAATTGGATACAATGTTGTGGCCCTTTAGGGCCACATCAGGCTGAATGCCTATTTCTTTTAATCATCAAAACAGTCATAGATGGACATCTCAAGGATTACCCCCAAGTTGCCGCTGAAGAAGCTAAGGCTTCAAAGCACTGAAAACTAGACCAAGAACACAGATGTAGTAAGTGCCAGAGTAAGAGTGTGATTTCCAAGTGCACCTGATTTCAAAGCCCACAAACGGTATTGCCTTTCTAGTGTAAATATACTTTTAAAGACCCTTCATTCTAAGCACCTAACCTTCTACTCACAGCATGCAGAATCACTCCATCATTATTTCTGTTATGCTTCAGCTCATTTATAAATGAAATATTATGTTGTTGACCAGCCTATGAGATCTAGCCACACTGCATTCCTCTGCTCAGAAACGGGCTTGATTGCAGAAATAGGGTATGACTAAATGCGCAGGTAGGGGTGAAACGAACCTAACCGGAAAGGTTAGAGAGGATCTAGCAGATCATTAAACAGCTGCCTCTCAAATGTGCAGAACATTATCCTTTTGTAATCCGGGGACTTCCTGTATTGATTCTTCCCAAGGAAGTTACTTATTTTTATATATGTGTACTGTGCTCTATCCATAATGCAGTTCTACATGGTAACACTCAAGTGAATTATCAGAAGGAAAACAGCTGCTAATGATGTGGAGATTTTTGTTGTTGTTCTTGCTGGTTCATCATGGAAATGGTAGGGACAAGTTTTCTTTTTCCTTTCCAAATTTTGAAAATAGTATCAAGGAATGTTAGTTATTTTGTCAGATGAAGCATATCTTTTTAAAGAAATTTTTCCTGATTCTGCTTTCTTCCTGTTAGCCTTCCCTGTATTTATTCATTCATTCAGTAGGCATTGTATGTGCACTGTGGCAGGTACTAATTTATATGCAGGGCTTACAGTAGAAGATTAACAATATTTCTCTATTTAAGGAGTTCATTTTGGGGCTGAGGATGTAGCTGCATGGTAGAGCACATGCCTAGTATGTACAAAGTCCTAGGATTACTCCCTAGCACTGCAAAACAAAAACAAGATGGGGAGCTCCTGTACCAATGCAAAGTTAGAAAAACTATGGAAGAAATTCATTAATACACAGTACTTCAAATGAATATTTTAAGAACAAAGCTAAAGCATGGTACAGAGGGTAGAGAAAAAGTGACAGAGGATTTATATTTTTTATATGGCAGCTCAGGTAAACTTTTGTGCGATGACATTTGAATGGAATTTTCATGAGATTGAGGGAATTGGCACTCACATGTCTGAGGGAAAAGAATTCCAGGTAGAAAAAACAGCAAATGCAAAATCTCAAGGAATAGCATGCATTTACAGTGTTTTTAAAACTTTTCTGTTGTGAATGATGATAGACTCACAGGAAGTTGCAAGAAGTTCAGAGGTCCAGGAGGTGTACACTTCATCTGACATTCCTTAGTTATTATACCCTAAAAAACTACATACAGTATCAAAACCATGAAACTGATATTGGTACAATGTATAGGCCTATTCATAACTCACTAGTTTTTTCATGTGTTCAGCTGTGTGTCTAGTTTTTTTCAGTTGTACACCATGTACCGAATCATTTAACCACTATGAGATACAGGTGATTGCAATATCCCAAAGGAACTATGTCAGGTTACTCCTTTATGATTATACCCATCCTCATTCCCCAAACCCCTAATTCCTGACAGTCACTAATCTCTTCTGTATTTCTATAATTATGTCTTTTCAAGTAATTTGAATTCACGGACTCATCATTTGGGAAATGAAGCAAGATGAATTGACTCAGATCACTCTACTTGCTGAATGGCGAACTGACAGTATAGTAGTGAATGAGGAGGCAGAAGAGGGTCTTTGTGATAATGCACTTGAAAAATAACAGGAATTCTAAACCAAGATGGTTCCAGAAGAGACAAAGAGATGTTGATAAATTCTAAAGCTCTTTTGGAGGTAGCACTACTAGTTTTGTTGATGAGTAGAGTGTGAAAGAAAAACAGGAATCCATGATAACTTTAAGGTAGATAAGGTCGAGAATGGGAGAAGTGTCAAATGAAAGCCTTCCTCAGTGTTTAGATGGTTAGGGGAAGGAGGTGGAAGTGAGATTTTTGTTTTGGACATTGCTTAGGTTTGAAAAATTGTTAGAAATCCCAGTAAAATCATAAAGAGCCCAGATGGATGTAAGTCTGGAAGTCAGGGGGAAAATGGATTAAGTGGAGAATCATCTGTGTGAAGATACTATTCAGAGTCAGGTACCCATGGGGTCCTCATGACAGTGCATACTGCTCCATACCCATGACTGCCTTTAAACTGACTTTGGAGACAGCACAAAGATACTTTGACTCTGCTGTTTTTGGTTCCTCTGTCTTCCTGCATGAGTATGGAAAACGCATATCTCTAACAATGTCTCAATGTCCTTGATGTAGATAGAGCACACTGGTATATCAGTCTTTCTCAGTGTTCATGGTTGTAAAGGATTATGAGGATTTAAGGCAGAATTCCTTGGTCACAGTAGTGTATAATTCCTTCTGAGAAGCTGTGGAAGGGCACCAATGAGCCCCGAGGAACACGGGGTGATAGGGACCTGTGATAGTGATGTATAGGTCTCCTTTATTCCTCTTGCTGCTCTCCTTTTCACATTTTATCTTTCTTTTTATTTTTTTTCTGGTACCGGGAATCGAACTCATGACCTTGTGCTTGCCAGGTAGGTGCTGTGCCACTAAGCTAAATCCCCAGCCCCAATATCTTTCTTTTTAAAGCTTCCCCTTCACCATTTCACTTGAGCTCAGTGTTCTCACCTATAAATCGATGATATGATGATATCTTCAGCCTTAATTTTCAATGGTTTTGAGAAGGGAGGTCTACTGTCTTCTTGGGTATCAGTTGCCTCTAGTTAACTCGCCTTTGATGATTCCTTCATGCCCTTCAGAGAATATAATGCACACCATCTTTGTGCAGGTTTTATGCTTTACTGATGTCTTCCCTGTCCCATTAACTCATGTTTTCAAAAAATTAGGACTATTGCCCACTTAGGTAAGTTTGTATTTGTAGGGATCTTTAATAACACAGACAGGACTGGGGAAGGGGATTAATATTTATTGAAGTCTATTGAGTGTCAGGGACTGTTTACATGTTATATTTGATCCTCTGAACAACTCTGCAACATAGAAACTATTGCTGCTACACAATTTAAAGAAACAAGTGTAAATAAATCCAAGTTCTTGTATGAAGTACCACAGTTGATGAATATTAAAGGGAGTATCTGAACCTTGATCTCATTGCTTCCAGAGCCACACTTTCCCCACAGAACATCCTATCATCTAGGATGAGTAATGTGAAAATTTTAAACACACGGCCTGTGGTGGAAATAGTCCCATGTCAGCAAAAGAGGTGAACATTGTATCCTAGTCTCACTGTAGTGCAAGTGTGACCTCTACTCAGGAAGCCATCCTGGCCCTTTGCTCTCAGGGTATCTTTCAGAAGCCCATGATATAGGGACTTCCCTAAACTCTACAAGGCTATAGGAATACCATTAAAAGTCTGAGAGTCACCCACAGCATTTGGGAGTTAGACTCCTAAACTATATATTCATTGTTCCTACAACTACAAAGAAATTGAGCCAAAGACATGGTGGCTTTGTATTTAGCCACAGGGGTTATGTTTCTTTATAATAATTCTAGCCTGATAGATTACAGGTGGTCAGAGCAACCAAGAATGACTAAAGTAAAACTGGAAGCTCATTGCTCATTTCCCTTCAGGATGCTTGCATAGGAAGCAAGAATAAAACATGCATGACATAGGTTAGGTAGTGTTCCAGAGCTCCTCATACCAAATCCATGTGAGTTCAGATAAGACAGTGAATATTATTAAAATTACAGAAATTCTGCATATTTAGAATATATCATTTTCCTTTCCAGAAGCAAACAAAAATCCTCTGCATATGTTAGCAAAAAATGGTACTGATCTTATCATGTCTAATATTAAAGTTTAGATTTGCAAGCTGTACATCTCATATTGTTCAGTCTAAAAAACCAATATTGATTGATATCTTGTACTACAACTTGTACTGTGGGTCAAGTTCCCATACAGCAAATGTCATTGCAATAAAAATTCTATAAATCTACATCAACAAAACCTTTCATGTTTGAGCCAACCGTCTTATAGTATTAAGCAATTCTGAATGCAGCATGCTAGGAAATTCTCAACAATTATTTGTTCTGGCCAACAAAGGTTGACTGCATTAAAAACACAGCCATCAGTGTAAGATTGTTTCTAAATCAAGCTTTTGGAGAAGTCAAATCAAAGTTGGCATGCAATAAATGTTTGTTGAATGAATACTGAATAGGGATATTCATCTAACCCACTCTAAATAGTTCTGATTTCCCAGCTACTAGGTCAATGCCTGGCATATATATCCTCAAGGAATGAATGGACACAGAGTAATTTTTTTGTAAAATGCAAATTCGATCATGTCACTTCCCTACTTAAAATCTTTGAACAGATAACCATAGCCTCCAGGATATTATTTTGACCAGTGCTTCTGAAACTCTAATGTACATAAAAATCACCTGGGGATCCTATTAATAAACTGATTCTGATTGCATTGGTTTGGGGATATAGCCTGAGATTATGCATTTCTAAAACATGCTGATTCAGGCTGTAGCAGTACTGCTGATGTGCAGAGTACACTTTGAGAAGCAATAACATAAGCTAAGGGCTGGGGATTTAGCTCAGTGGCACAGCAGCTGCCTGGAAAGCATGGGGCCTTGAGTTTGATTCCCAGTACCCCATAAATAAATAAATAGCATATACCTTTGTATTTTAAAATTTTTCAAAAAGTAAGGTAATTTCCATGACATAAATGAATGAAGCCCAGGTTATTATACTATTCCACTATAATGGGTTTTTGCTGCAATTTATGCCCCTCTCAATGCTATAAACTTTTGATGTGCCTATATGCTGATTTCTCTCCAATTCATGACATCCGTTGAGTTTTAGCTCAGACATCACATGTACTGAAATATTTTCCATCTTCCCTTAGTCTGGATTAGTGTTACTCTTGATTCCACTGCAGCCTGAAGGCATAAATCCATCATGTACCTCATCGCAGTGAATAGCGGTGCCAATGATGCCATTAAAATGCCTGAGCGAGTACATGAGAGTGGGTTAGTAGACGTGTTGTGAAACAGGGTTTGCAAAGAAAAACATGCTGATTATATTTAAATTGTACAGTTATTTGTAATGATCAATGAAGGAGCCAGAACTCCTTAAACCATCCCATAACAGCACTGCTTATCTCCTTATGACATACTTTGATTCATACGTCTATTTCTTCCACATGTGAAATGTCAGCTCCCTAAATATCAGCCACATAGCCTATCAATAATTCAAGTTTGAGTTTATACTTACTACTGTAAGGTTGACTACCAACTTGACAGTGTTTTGGAAGTTTTACAAGGATATTGGTGAGGTTGGGCTTCATTGAAAATTTGAAGTTTGGTTTAATATAGGTCTTTTAATGTGAGGAACCATCTGGTATCGCTTCAAGATTATGATCCTGTTGCTTAAATTTAATGGAAACACCATAGCAAAGATTTTGATTTCAGGTTTTTGGAGAATTTGGGTATAAACTATACTGATACATTCCACTGAAGAATTGAAGAGACTTTGGGGAAGTTATTATAATGAGCAGAGAAACTATTAGCTTGGGCAAGACTTTCCTAGAATAATGAAGTTATGCTAATTAAGATAATGGAATAGTAATTTATGTTAATGCAAAGAGTCAGTTGTCTGAGTACAAGGTACAGAAACTTTGGATATATAGTGTTCATGCTATTTGTGGTGGTAAATGATATTGGTTCACATACACTGCAAGCTTCCTGAATATAATACAATGTTTTCTAAACCCTTGTACCTACAATAGAATAAACATCCAGTAATAACTGGGTAGATACTGAGAAAAAACTTGCATTAAATAAAAATGTCAATCAGACACAAACTCACCATCATTTAAAAGAGTAACATTGTTTTCCATTGGTATTGGGTACCCAATGTGGGGTCCACAGAACAGCAGCATTTGTAACACTTGGAGCTTATTATAAACACACATACCAGACCTAGTGACTAGACTCTGCATTTTTAAGAATGTCCCCAGGTGATTTGTAATGCATTAAATTTTGAGGAGCACTGCTTTAATATCTATGCAGTACTGATCTCCTGATGAGGTATTAGTAGCTCCAGTCACACAGATGTGGAAATTGAAGTCAGAAAGTTTAAATGACATGTAGAAGGTCAAACAGCTCATAAGTTGCCCAAGACTGTCTCCAGTCTTTTGCCTCCCCTACACTCCACTCAGCCTCTTCCCTACACTGCGATATAAGATTAATAATCCAAGAGGGCTAAATATGCTAAAAATCTAAAAAGTGATATACACTTTGGAAAATAGAGTTTTCCTTCAATTCTGATTTATCTTTACTTTCAAGTTTTCTGATTCAGAAAAATATAAGCAGCAGGCCTGAACACTGTTTAGGTGCTAGGCTTTGATCCTCTTGCCATTCAAGATGTTTGATTTGCCTTCTGCCAAGGAGTCACTGATAACCTCTGTGATGCAGACCACAGCATAGTCAAGAAAAGACTGCTCTACCTTCATGTTTGATCTGGTTGGCTGAGAGCAGCTCAAGGGGAAAAGATGTGTATTTGTAAATTATATTGATAATTTATAAGGAAAAGGTATCTCTCATATCTTCTATTGTAAAATCTGCAGTTAGAGAGGCAGAAAGAGAATCAAAACTGCACACATTTGCATCTGCCAACCTGGAAAACTAGTTTCAGCATTCCAGAGATGGTGCTGAAATAGCACCTCAAGTATCAGGCTTTATCAAATTTAATCTATCCATAAGGCAACTGCTGAGGATATTTTAGAGAAGAAAAGTAAATTGAAAAGACAGACAGCCCAAGTAGTAACTCCAGTGAAATCATATGCCTATCTTAGTAATCTTTAAGCTACAAATATTGGTGCATTTCTCCTTCATTTATCATTGATCTTATCATCTGACAAGTATTTACTTAACACCTGTTATGGATGCAGTTCTGCACCATGAGGCTGCAGGTGTAAGTGGGTCTTCCTGAGTGTATGTGTAATGCTATGTGCAGAACTACGAATTTTGAGAGTATAAGCTGAGGATTCCTTCAGAGAAGATTTAGAAGTGGAATAATGGGCAGTAACAAATATATGAGTCAGTTGTGGTGCATGAACACTTCATCTGAGTATAAGGCATAGCCACTGCTTAGGTTATTAACTTCCTATTTAGTTTTGTGCGCATTTAATTACTCCATTTATTAAACAAGCACATCATAATCGGCAGGTATTGTAATAAACAGGATGATAAAGCCAGCTACATCAAGAATGTCATCTACAAAGTTAGGTAAGTTCCTCATGTCCTTGTCTATACACAACTGTGCCTATCCAGGGGGCACTTGCCAGAATCTGCTCCCAGGTATTTGACAACTGGAAGCCTTTGTGAGGCAGCGGACTCTGACACTTTTCCTCTGGCCTCAGGAATTAACCTGCATCCTCTTTGTCAGATCTCATCCTCTTTTAGAGCCATAGTGTGGTAAAGAATGTGCCTATAAGTTTAGAGATGTGAAGAAGTTGTTGTAGAAGTCCAACTTTTGTGAGGAATAGGAATCTTTTATGCGATCCAGTGGGTGGAGTTATTGTAAAGAGTTAATGAACTGCTGTGGAGGGTTAATAAAATGATATCACATATGCATATGTACAGCTGTTTATAAATAGATCAAGGAGTTAGTGTCTCTTCTTCATTTATGGAAGAATGGATCATTATAATGAACTATTATCATATTAGAAATTATAATAGTAACAGATAAATAGTAATACATATTGTTTTTAACAAACTCACTATGTTGCACCAATATAATTGCTTAAATAATTTTCTACTTTGATCAAAGTATGTAAATAATTTTGCCAATTCTAAATTGACACCGTTATCAATTAAACATTCATTATATAGCCAAATAGTTATAAAGTTCTGACTTGGGGCTGGGGATTTAGCTCAGCGGCAGAAGCGCCTGCCTGGCAAGCGCAAGGTCGTGAGTTCGGTTCCTGGTACCGGAGAAAAACCAAAAAAAAATAAAAATAAAAATAAAAAAAAATAAAAAATAAAGTTCTGACTGTATTCTAGAGGCTGATGCTATAGTTTCAAAACAAACCATTGAAGTTTTTCATAGACCTCACAATGAATGATCTTCCTTTAAGTACTGGTTCCCTGGCTTGCCACAGTGATTTAAATACTGTTAAATAAAAAAGGAAAAGACCTGTCTCTATGTGGCTAAACATGCTGTAAGTGCCTGCAGAGACTATCTTCTTTGGATAATGCAGGCTTTGCATGGAATAGAATTGAGTCCAATCCATGATCCAGCAGAGCTTCAGCCCAGGATTTCTTTAGAGCCTTTGCTACACACAAAGTTGGCTGATGTGCCACTCAGCATCCCAGCAGCTCTTTCTCTTCACACTAGCAATGGCAAAGCTTTGTGCGGAGGCATTGCTGGCTGTTCTGAACTAAAATCATCCGTGGGGACCAGAGGAGGTTTTTGCACACCTTATTAAGGTAGGCAAGTGTGTCTGAGTGTTTGTGTGTGCCTAAAAGCCAGAAGACATCTGTTGAGAGGAAAGTGCTCTTCCGTGGGTCTGGCAGCTTCTATGTAAGTCCTCTATTCTGATGCAGGAGCGTGAGAGCAGTAGGTGGGAGGAGATGCTTTTGTACTTGGAAGGCTGAGGTCCGGATTAAGTGATATTGTAATAGCTAGTTAGAGGCAGAATAAAGGGCTGGGGATCAAAGCATTCAAAAATGCATCCTTCCATTAAGTCTCTCAAGTTAAACCATATCACTGTAGGGGATAATGAAAAAGAAAAAAAAGCAGCAGTAAGGGTGAGTAGCCCAAACCTGTTAAGGTCTTTGAGCCTCTCTGGTCATCCAGCTTTTGAAGTCTCCTAACAGTCAATTTGTTTGGCTCCTCTGGAGGGGCAATTCATATCCACTTCCCTCTCCTGGAACATTTCTTTCTTCTGTACTACATCGGGGAACAATAGAGTTTAACAGTAACAAGCATTCTCTCCCCCAAAGCTTGTGCCCTCTTCTGTTTTTAAAGGTGTTTTTAAGAGACTTCTGCTAGGGAAATCTTAGAGCCTGTACATTAAGGCGGTAATTAACTTTTAGTGTCAGTGCTTCCGTTAAATTTTCTCTCTTTCTTCTTTACTAAAGCAGTCATTAAAATTCAGTGTGAGTAGCATGAAACTTTATCATAAAACCTTGCTTTGCTTAGAACACCTTGTTTTTTTTACAAAGCAGGCTTCTCTCTCTCTCTCTCTCTCTCTCTCTCTCTCTATATATATATATATATATATATATATATATAGAGCTGCCTTTTTTAGATATACAATTTCTTTGTGCTGCCCCTCTGAGAAATACTAGTTTGAACCTCTACATTGCATTGAATCTGAGAAAAAAATACTGTTGACAAAAGTTTGATTTGTTCAAGTTTTGAGATGTGAATTTTTTAACATATTATTTGAGTTGGACACTACCATATTGTATACCTCTTTATTTCAAGTAATTTTGCAATTGACACACAATTAGACAGTCCAACAGAATGATTTATCTTTTATTTATATTTCAAAAAGTTATTCACTGAGCTTTGGCTTTCGGTAACAGTTCAGAAAAGATAACCAGAACAGGTAACTGGACTTGGATAGTACATTAGTATTTCTAAATTTTATCTTTGTGATTTAATCTTTGCAAATATCCCTGTCTTCAA
Source organism: Chinchilla lanigera (assembly GCF_000276665.1). Classification (NCBI taxonomy): domain Eukaryota; kingdom Metazoa; phylum Chordata; class Mammalia; order Rodentia; family Chinchillidae; genus Chinchilla; species Chinchilla lanigera. Next base: position 2,291,521 of record NW_004955535.1, read on the forward strand.
ATAAAGGGGTTATTTATAATACATACTGTGTTTTAATAAACGATAAACAGTGATAGGTTGTTTGCTGTACATTTGAATGTCATAAAATTTTTGCTATATTTATAACCTCTTTTCTCCCATGAGGTTTACTTTGGAAGTGAGGCATGCTCAATAATAGGTTGACATCAGCTCCGATGTTTTAAATTTACATGCTGTCAATGTTGTTATCACATCTGGAATGTGTAGGGAGAAAAAGATACCAAGTTTTCTTATTTATGTTAAATTGTGGAACTGCAGATTGATATTTTTCAATGCATTTTCATTATAGTTTCTGCCGTGGAAGTAGCGTGAGGGCTTTCAGGAAGATGGAGTGGTGTAATTACCAGGTGCACACGTTCACTAATCCTTCCTGGCTAGAGAAAGCTTCAAGTTCTTCTCCAGTGGCCCATTCGTAAAGCTATAAATATCTAAATTGTGTCAGCCAAAAAGTCACACAGAATGGTGGCTCTTTTTGAGTTCAATTTCATGCACTGCTGCTTTAGTCTTGTGAGGAAAGCACTAAATTCCTTAGGATACTCTTGCTTTGAAAGTTCCAAAAACAAAATATCAAATCAGTAGGGATTTAATTTAAAATACACACTGTTTTTTTTTTTTTTCACAAACTGTATTCTGTTAGAAATGTGGAACATACTATATCTTCGCTCCCTTTCCTTAGACTTTGTCTTGTTTTGTGTGATGAAGACTATAGCTGAGATTTGGGTAATTTTCAAAAAGATTTACAGCTGAGAGTCCATCAGTCTCTCCACTACTTCAAATCTGAAAACCATGTGCAGTCTCTGCAGCAGTGGAGTGTTTGTGTTACATGTGGAAGCTACAGAAGATTCCATTGCAAATAATATTGAAAAACATTCATTATGAGTACTTCTTTATTATTAAATATTCCTTAATAAAATATTTCCAAAGACGTTTTCTGTCTATAGGTTTTAAAAAGTGAAATATAAAATAATATGAATAAAATGTAGCAAGACTAGAGCGATGCCTTTCTTCATATATGCTCCCTTGCTCTCAATTAAAATAACTAAACTAATGGAAACATCAGAAAAGAACCTTTTGTTTCTTCAACACACATAGAAAAACTCATTTGATAAGAACAGTCTGAGAGTGAATGTAACTTTTTCTACTGAAAATTTACAATTTCCCATGACAAACATTTGAAAACTCACAATATTATTCTTATGTAGTCCAAAGACTGAAAGAGACCAAGTATATTTTCACAATAAGTATACAAAATATATTCGCCCCTTCATGTTTGTCTTAAAGTGTATTGGTCCCAAAATATTACTGTTTTCTATTTTTTTCCTGTTTAAATATGCCAGTGATATTGAGAATTAAGTGATTATTATAAAAGATTTTGTCCAGAATATTTAAGAACTCTAATTATTCTTTTATCTTTGCTTTTACACTTTCAAAAATCCATGGACTTTTTAACTTTTAAAATAGCAGTAGTTAATATGATCTTTAAAGCAAATGTCCAAGAGCACTTTTATTCTTTGGAGATTGTGATAACCACACATTTATTATCAGTAAAAGAAAGGGCAAGGCATATTTCTATTTGAAGTGAATATAAAAATATGTGTATGTGTGGGTGTGTGGGTGTGTTATTTAAAAATGTAAGTCAAGAGACAAATATAGGATCCAGGAACATTTACATACTGGCTTCTACTCTTTGAAAACCTAGTGAAACCTATGGACATCTTCTATTCTAGACACCTTATGAACTGTCCAGTGCCATGATTCTGTTCAAGATCCTCTTTTCATATGAAGAGAATTTGTTATTAGCGAAAGCCCAGTCTTTATACAAATAATAGTTACAAGTCAAGTGTGGTGGCACATGCTTGTAATCCCAGCATTTGAAGATGCTCAGGAAGGAGGATCATAAATTCAAGTCCAGCATGGGCAATTTAGCAACTTAGTGTGACCCTCTCTGAAAACAAAATGTGAGAAAGAGCTGGAGATGTAGCTCACTGGCAAGGTCCTGAGTTCCAACCCAACACTGCCAAGCGGAAAAAAAAAGTTACTGGCTTAACAATATATGGACAAGATAGACTTACACAACCTGTTTTTCTTTAAAAAATCAATTCCTAGAAGTTCTCTACTTTCAATTGGAACATACTTACTGCCTTAAAGAAACATTGCATGGTGGCCCACATGAGGTAAGCATCCTAAAAAAAATCAGTAAATTACAAAGTAAAATTATCTGCTTTTTTCCTGTTGGATAAAGTAAAATATTCTAACATGCTGAATTTAACATCATGCTTGGCATTTTGTATGTTTGGGGATGAACACATAAATTCATATGCACAAGGACATATATTCTCATAGGCCAGGTCTGTTTAAATAGCTATATGTTTGAATATGTGGCAGAAATTTACCCCAAAATGTAAAAATGCAGCTACTAAATAGTACATCACTACAGCATTCACAGTCACTTTTTAAAAGATGGTGAAGAAAATAATTATGCACAACTTCTAATCTCAAGAATTTTTCTTTCCTCTGACTATTAATACTGATGTGCTCACAACAATGAAAGTCCAATGACATTTTAATAAAATAGAGGTAGAGAATAAAATGATAATGGACAATAAATAGCAAAAAATAATAATGCCTGGTTCAGTGACATATTGTATCCCTGTGTCATCTGTCAATATCAGTGTGTGTGGATTTGGAATGTGTTTACGTACTACCTCTACTAGAACTGTCAGTAGAGCAAGGGCTTCCTTCGCTTACTCCTGCTGCCAGCCAGAACTTACGGAAATGTAGTTAATAGGGAGGTCTCATGGCATTTCTTGGAAGGAGAACTCATTTTATGACCTTGCTGTGTAACACAAAGAACCTTGAAAATGGGACAGCTGGGGAAGTGCCATGATTGTCACCTTGTCATTGAACCCCCACAATATCTGTCACCTCCAGAGGTAAAAGACAAGGATGATGACTAGTAACTCTGCTCCTTAACACAAATATTTGAAGCTAGACCAGCTCCTAAACTCATGATTGCCCCTGAGAAAAGCGAAATAATTGTGTCATTTTATTAGCCATTTTATTTATGTTCTGAACTTGGGAAGAAATATAAGGAAAATCCTTTCATTTTCTTACATTGGATGATTTTTTGTTTCCAGTTTAATCAAAATACTTTAAACTACAGTTCAACTTCTCTTCAGATGTTTTATCTATCCTAAATTAACTTCATTTTTCTCCTTTTGTGCTTTTTTGGACTTTAAGAAAAGATACAACAGTAATTTGTGCTCAGCGGAACAAGTTGAACAAAACAGAAACACAAAGATTCCATAGTCTGCTCGCCTTTCTAATGTTATATAGCAATACTATATACTTCTCTGTCCCCTTTCACTCAAACGTAAGTTTTTATTCAAGACTGAAGAGTTAACCAAAAA
>NW_004955535.1:2295048-2339614 GCF_000276665.1 Chinchilla lanigera
AAAAAAAAAAAAAAAAAAAAAAAAAAAGACTGAAGAGTTGTAGCATGACAGATTAGACTTGGCTTAGCTCACTTTACCCACCCTTTCCCTGAACTGCTTTCCTTAGGGTTGTTTAAACATCTAAAGGTGTTTAAAGCAAGCGCCCACATTCATGTTAGCAAAGGACACTCAATAACACCTCTCATCAATAACCTTGAAAGGAACAGCAATACCTGACAAGATCATGAAAGAAATGTCAAAAATATCCTTTCTACTGTCATGCTTTTACTATAGTGGGGCCTCAGTTCTCATCATTAATCGGTTCGGGGAGGCACGGTCAGTACCCAAAACAATGAGCAGAAAACAAATTGTTTGGGCTGAAAAGGGTATTGAGTCACAAGGGAGTTGACACCAACAAGCTCTAGCTTTCACCTCCAGTACCAAGGTGTGACTTGTCTTTGTTATTGATAAATATAACATCTTACATTTAACACCTAAAGGTGGTCTTTTTTTATCTTTTGAGATTCTTACCAAGTGCCATTGTAGGAATAGGATTAGTGAGGATGCTTCCTCTCCCTTGATGTAGTACCTCCACCTACATAAATGATGCTAAGAGTCTGGATATTTTATAGATTTTGGAGTCAATTATGGCATTATTATCCTAGTTCAGGTATTATAGCACTGGTAGCATCAGTGATGGCAATGGGAAAATACTTTGCAGTTTTCTTTAAAGTTTTCATGTCCTGGGCATTGTTCTGGTCCCTCATAGCATTACCTTTCATAATCATAGCAAAATGTCACTCCTTTCTATTTGTCGGTGCCTAGGCAAAGGGCTTTGCAGACATTCCTATTTTTAACCATACGGTGACCATCTTCATTATTTGTGTTCTCAAACTGAGCAACAAATTCTCTGTAGGCAATGCTGTTGGTGATCCATTCATGTATCTTTGCATCCAGTTAAAGTTTTACCTGTGTGCCTTCCCTCATGACAGCTCACTGCCGAAGGTTGGCCCTCAGACTGCCTGAGCCTACTCGATCTATGTAAAGGGAGAGCGAGGTCTGTCTTGGAATTTTAACATTTGTTTGTGGGAAGCCTGTCATCAGTTACTGCTGACTGATGGGGCCCTCAGTTCAAAACCTTTGAGGAGCAAGCTATACTGCCCCCGTGTTTTTATGCCCTGCACATGGTTGGCCTCTTCTCCCTTCCAGCTTCAGTTTCCAACTCCCTTTCCACTGCTTCGCAGACACATGTCTGATGTTATCACTTTTGCATGAACCCTCACCTCAGAATCCCCCTTTAGGGAACATAAAATAAGACATTCTCTCAAAGAAATACTTCATTGGTAAGTATGTCCAATGTCAATAAACAGCTGATATAACACCAAGCCATGTCTTCCAGGTCCTTGTCTTCAACTGATGCACTTTGTTGCAATTTAATGTGCAATTTTTTATCAACAGACACCTATTGCTTGCTTATTTTATGGAATATTACATTTACACCATAATCAGGATACAGTAGTTAGTGAATAGTTCCTTCATCTGTAAAATTGGCACAATGAAATGATACATATAAACTATTGTAAATCACAATTGGCTATAAGTTATGCTCATTAAATATTGCTTTTTTTCTGGTTATTGATTCTTTTGGAGTGTCTCATATTTCCTTCCTATGAATGTTAAGTAAAGGGTAAATTTTTTGTGCTAAAAACAAGGGATATTGGTACAAGCATTGAAACTTGAAGCTCAGAAGCAAATGATAATTAATTGGTGCTGCACTTGATGACTGTAACTCCTGGCTCTGTGTCTCACTTTGGCCTTGACTCATCAGGAAAAAACATTGGAGACATTTCTGTTAGACTCAGCAGATCAATGTAACTAAGGTAAAATGACATTTTGTTTGAAATCTATCCAGCCAAAGTTGACTTTTGCTAATTTCATGTTCTGTAGTCCTTGATAAGAATTAAGGACTCTTTTTCATTTAAGAAGTACTATAAAATCAAACACATATCAATTTGTCACTCTTGTTATTGTAACTACATCAAAGTATTCAGTATGAAGACAGTAGCCGAGTGAACTGCCCTTCTTATAATGCTCAGAAACTATTTTAGCAGTGGTGAAATTGCTGCAGTTTCTATTCATCAAATTGTATGATTTGCCTTATTTTGGTAAAGTTATTAACTTTTGAAAAGAATGCTTTAGAAACATTCAAAAGAGTGTAAGTTATCACCACTAGTATATATGAAGCTGATTTAAAAATACACTGCTAGAAATTATACTTGGTATTTCTATATGAATTGATTTCTACTGGATGTTTTAGAAGTTTATTTATAAATGTCTATGCCCTGCTAGTTTAAAGGAAAATTATCACATCATGTTTTGCAATAATTTTGCTCATCAAAGGGTGCACATTCTGGGTAAAATACAAGAAAACAAAGAGTTCTTTCTATATTTTTTGTGAGTCATTTCACAAATCAGTCCTGAACTAAGATAGATAGAATCTTAAATTTATTCATTCCTGACAGTAACTGGGTGATATATGAGTACATTTAAGACATTGTCAACTAGTAAAATAATTCTTGAAATTAATTTTGAAAAAGGTTAATTCTTATTGCCTTCATTTTTATAGTTTTCAAAAGTTTTCTTAATCATAAATTATTATTGCCTGTTATAATCGTAATATCTAGCATGATTTATCTAAGTAATTTATATGGATTTATTTTCTTGGTCTTCTAAGTAGTGAAGTAGAAATCACTATTATTTCTATATTTTAAAAGGATGTAAAATAGTTTCAAATAGTTTAAGTAAGTTTTTTGAGCCTATACAGTTAGAAAATGGCAAAGTTGGAATTGAAATGCAGGCACTAACAATATAGTGGTACCTTTCTCATCAGCTGTATATGATAATATAAAAAATCTTAACAGAAAGTGCAAGCATGAGTTGGAAATCATAGCTAATATTTTCTTGTAGAACATTCTGTCCTTTTCTTTATGTGCATATCTAAACACACATATCTATATATCTATATATTTATATATGTGCGATATAAATCAAACAAGACTGTCTTTGAGTTGATAATCACTGGACCTACATAATTGGTACATAGAGATTTGCACTATCAGTCTGCTTTTGCATAGGCATAAATCTTTACATAATAATAAGTTAAAAATCAGTAATAAAACTTGACTTATATCAGTGCATGCAACAATTTATTTTTAAACTCTAAACACCTTAGCTGTATACGTAATATATGGTTGATACTTTGTATTGGGTTGTATTGTGCTTGGTATCCTGATCATTATGTTCATTCAGTGTTTGTTGAATCTCTTCACAACAACCTTCTAGGAAATAGCTGTCACCATCATGGGGGAAACCAAGGTCCACAGAGGTGTTTAGGATTGGTTTCTTAATTATATGGCTTATGGTATTTAAAACACATGTGCTTACACACAGTGAAGGCGCTCAGTTAATGGTAGCCTTTAGCACAGGTCTATATTTAATTCATGCATCAAAATTACACAGATACATAAAACAAATTGTTAAAAAGCCAAAGAACAAACACAGTGACAAAAATTAACAATCATTAAGGCCTTAATATGTGCCAAGATTAACTAACTGAATGGTTACAAAAAGCCTTTAATGTAGGTACAATTATTATCCTCTTTTATATACAAAAACAGTGCGGTAAATTAACTTGCTAAAAGTAATTTACTATTTATCCATATATATCTCTCTGGGTTTCTGCCTAGCTTCCGTTCATCCATCCATCTACCCAGTTACAGACTTCTCTCCCTCTCCCTCTTGCTTCTTCCTGCCTCTCTCTCTCTCACTCTCTCCATCTATCATTTTAATACCATGAGCATATTTTATGAATAATACTGAAAAGAATATTTATTAACTTTCTGTTAATAAAATACCACACTGAGAATAAAATGTACTAAAGAGATCTGTAAACATGTCAAGATAATGTTCTAGCCAGTAAAGATTCACAATATCATGGGAGAGAAGCATAGCAGCCCTTTCAGACTAACAAAGCACTTAGTACATCATTTCATTTGACTCTTGCTTAAACTATGAAAGAACTATTTTTATTTTTCTAAACTTATAGGTTACATTTCCTATGGCTGTCAATATAAACTAAGTGTAGTATGGTTAATCAATATTGTGATGACATGTTTTTATAACATTACCAATAAATCCAGCAACTGATAAAAACTTAATAAGAGAATAATATCTTTGGTACTAGAGTTACACTACAATCCTATTAATAGAACTTTAAAATTTATGACTCTCAAAAAGGTATAATGTAGTAGTTTCTTCCTACTGACATGTGTTTACTTTCATTTTAGGCAGTATACTTTGAAAGAAATCTACATATAATCTAAAATATAAATGCTTGTTCACCTGGAGATAATGAATTACGAGAGTGAGAAGTAGCAGTACTTTGCTTTTAGTGATTTTTAACTTGGAAGAAATCACTGTTGTTGTGGAAATTGGGGAAATTCTATGCTTGAGTGCAGTTATTCTTTCTACGAATACTAGCTCTTTTTAACATAGTTCTCTCACAGTGCAACAGAGCAGGAAGTCTTCAGAGTCATTCGCTGCTGCAAGGAGCATGCTGTGCTAAATTTAAACATCTTCCAGGTCCAGCTCTTTGGAACTATTTTCTTTTACAAGACACTTTAAATTTAGCATCAGTTGGAGGCACACCCAGGCATAAAACAGGGTAAACTTCATTGCCTACATATATTAACATTATTCACAGTACTTTTGTCTGTAAGTGCCTTTTCTATGGTGTCTTACGAATTATGTAAATTGTGTTCTAATGCACAGTATCAAGCTAACTTCTAGCAACATCCTAATAGTGACCTAGGTTTAAATAATTTACATACGTGTGGCATAGGTCTTATTATATATCTAGCCATAAAACTCTGTCACTTTTATGTTCCCATCATGTTGTTTCAAAAAGTAGGTTTTGGGTTTTTTTATTTATGATCACATACTCTCAAAAGAAGAAGGATTTCAAATGTTGATTTTACTTTTGAAAGGCTAGCATGTCCTTGCCTAATTGCACATATAATTCAAATAATGAAGATTAAATTTGCTCTTTAGCAATGATGATAATATTTATTATTCTCTTTAAATTTTTGCCTTTACCATAAATCCTTGTCAGTGTACTTCTTTGGTCTTGCCTATGAGTTTTTGTTAATGGGACAGAACAGTAACCTGAATCCTGACTTTCAAATAGCATTCACATTTTTTACTCTTAAGTGAGGGTAATACAAATTAGTTAGAAAAACTTTATTTAAATCAGATGTTAAATTATTTTACCAAAAATGTTACTTTAAACTAACATAATTCTATAATAAACATGCTAAAGTTTAGTTTATTTGCTTTTGACACTATTTTAATAGGAAAAGTAATGGCAAACCCAGACTATCATCATTAAGGCATTTAGAGAAAGTCAGCCCATCTTACAATAGTTTAAATTGTTCTACTAATACCCAAGGGAGAATCCATACAAGTGAAATGGAGAAAAGTTCAGCTTTAAAGGTGGCAGATTTGAAACGAATCTATGGCAACAGAACTGTGCTTGAGGAAAATCAGTTCCAGCCTCTTCTATAATTGTGTCACCCAGATTTTGTCTCAGGAATTTCTGGATTTCCAGATAGCACTGTGGTCTCAAATGCTGTATATTTAATAAAGAATAGAAGTACATTAGGAGAATTATTTACTTAACATTTACAGGAGATAGGTAAATGATAATCGATCATTAGGTACCCAGAACTAAGATTTTTCTGAGTCTCACAGTCAGGTGAAAAATACAAGGATTGAGATACCCACAGTGACCAGTTAGTGAATGATGATTTTCAGTTTCTCATAGACACAACCAATAAGATTTTTTTGTACTTTTAAATATATGCAGAGACCCTGACAGTGAACAACACTCAATTAGTCATCATTATTTAAATTGCATCTGTCTAATGTGCAGGATCAATTGCATGGCTAACAGGTGCATCTGGCTTCATGCTCAGCACTGCCTGCTTCCTGAAAGTGAGCTGTGCTGGAGAAGTATAGTACAGTGTTATCTGCAGGGTTTTCAAAATGAGTAGTTAAATTAAAGATTCTTATGGGAATTCAGAGTAATGTATTCCTGTGAAGTTGTATGTGGTTAGGAAAAGATTAATGTGGAGATGCTAAATTCAGCTATGGCAGTTAATCATATTCGATAAATTTATATTGAGCATCTTTAATAATACACCTTGTGTTAGGTGCTAAGGATACAACAAAATAAGACATGAACATAACTCTAGATTTCATGATCTGATGGGACTGAAAATGTTATCCGCACCCAGTGAAGAGAAAAATAGAAAAAATACTCCAAATAGTGTGGGCAATTACAGTGACAGGACAGAAGGGACCATACCTCAAAGATGAGGAAAAGAAAATCATGTTGAGTGAAGTGTTATTTGAGGAATGTGAGATAAAATATCTGGCTTGGATAAGGAACTAAGATTCATTGATAGTCTAGACTCTATGGACAATAGAAATTTTAGCTGGTAATGGTGGGGGTGGGGAGGATGGTGATAACTATTTTTATGCCAAGTACTGTGCTAGGTGGTTAATATGCACTGTGTATTTTTTTTTTTTTTGTCATTTTGAGACAGGGTCTCACTATGCAGTTCAGGCTGGCCTTGAGCTCACTTTGTAGGCCAGGCTGGCCTCAAACTTACAAGGATCCTCCTGCCTCAGCCTCCCAAGTGCTAGGATCACAAGCATGCACCACCACACCCTGCCCATGCATTGTGTATTATTCCAACAATCATGCACAGAGTTTCAACCTTAATATATCCATGAGGATATTAAGGATCAGGAATTAAGGAACTTTCTCAAGGTCACGCAGCAAGAAGTGAAGCACCTGAAATTCATACCCATAGCTGTCTAATAAGTTCACAGGCTGTACAGCTATTTATCTTCCTTTTTGCCAAAGAATAGGAATGGATTCCTAATATCACAGAATGAGTCGAATTTTCTTTCAACTGCAATGGCTTGTATTAATGAAGAAAAAAGGATATTCAGGGCGTATTCTTAACCATTATTTCATTCAATCTTTCAAACTTTTCAGTGAGGTGGATAGGGTAGATAAATTCCTCAAGGGAACTCAGCAATTACAAGTAAAAGAACCACATTTAAAGCCTTTTATCAAAACTTCTCTTTTTCTCAATTAAAGGATAGAAGGGCAATGAAGGTGTATGTGGGAGGAGGAACTATTTCCTGGGTAATCTTTTGAGAACATCCAAACAAGAAGAGAGTCAGCAAATCCCTCTTGATATGGGAAGTTTTAATGCAGTTTGCAAAGTGGCTCCCTGGAGCAGAGTTCTCCTGTGTAACCTTGTTTCTTCTATGTAACCTCAGGGCTTTGAGTAGCTGATTCTGTCCTAGGAGACACGTGACCACTTGATCTAGGGCTGCATTTCCCACGTTCAGCCTCCTCTTCCATTATCCTATAGCTCAACTCCTTGGTCCTATCCTCCATAATTCTTTGTTATCTGCCTCCTCATGTGTGCCAAAGTCTCCAGTTATGATATGAGCACCATGAAGAGTGGTACCTCATCAATTTTTGCTTCAGTTCCTCTCATTTTAAGAGCTAAAGGAATAAAGTTAGCCTTCAATATGTATTAGGAGAAAGACTGGAGGAATCCAGAAAGGTTTTGTTTTGCATTGCTGTCACCTGGCCATTCTTACAAGAAAATCTCAAAACCATTCATTTCTTGAAGCATTCAGAATATCTATTTGTTAACTGTTTGAGAAACTGTGCAAGGTTCTCTGTGTATAAGTGTGTGTGTGTGTGTGTGTGTGTGTGTGTGTGTGTGTGTGTTTGTGTGTTGGGCTCTTTACTATGTTGCTATGTTGAATTCTAGATTTTTTTCTAGTCAATACCATTTAAAATAGTACTTAAGGGGGCTGGGGATTTAGCTCAGCGGCAAAAGCGCCTGCCTGGCAAGCGCAAGGTCGTGAGTTCGGTTCCCGGTACCGGAGAAAAACCAAAAAATAAAAAATAAATAAATAAATAAATAAAATAAAATAAAATAGTACTTAAGGATAGGAATAAAATGGCTTAGCCAGGCGTGATGGTACATGCCTGTAATCCCAGCACTCGGAAGGCTGAGGCAGGGGGACATTGCAAGTTCGAGAGCAGTCTGAGTTACAAAGTGAGTTCAAGGCCAGCCTGAACTGCACGGTGAGACACTGTCTCAAAAAGACAAAAAAAGAAGAAAGAAAGAAAGAAAGAAAGAAAGAAAGAAAGAAAGAAAGAAAGAAGGAAAGAAAATGTCTTACAGGGCATAGAGAGCAAAGGAAAATAACAGGTGTAGTTTTTAATTCATGAATACTAATTGTTAATGAATAAAGAGAACACACCCAGGCCCTTCACAAAAAGAGAGTTAAATGGTTTTTTTTTTGTTTGTTTTTGTTTTTTTGTTTTATTTTGGAAATAAAAGGAGGAAAATACTAACAGATTGACAACGTTTTACAAAATAGCAAAGGATCAGTACAGACATTACAGAGTTACAAACAGAATGGTAGGGAATTAACAGTGCTTATTGTATTACATATTGATATCTTCAATGTAGTTTCTCATGAAAACACATATAGACATACAAAGCTAATCAACCAATGCCTCACTGACAGTTTCTTTCAGCAAGGAAATACAGGACAGTAGAACACCTGTGTTAACTATCCTGCCTATACATATATACAAACTTTCTCCTTCTTTCCCTTCTCTTTTCCCATATTCCAGTTATCCTTTACCTATGAGTGCTTTCCTATCAATTCCCAAAGTCTGTCATATCTCCTAGTTTAAATTAGATAGTTAAATGTTTTACTCAAATTAAAAATTGTAAAGCTACATAGCCAGTAACAGGCTTAACCATGAAGTGACCAGAAATCTTGAATTTTCTATGCAGAGGAATGTCTGAGCTTTTTCACTGCAAAATTGTCAAGAGTGTATGTTCAATTCTTTTACAGCCAGAGGTTCTATTTGCCTTGCGGGAGCAGAAGCTGGTGGTGAAGGTGCTTCCATTCCATTTTGTTTTAATAATACATATAATTTTCAAAAAATGCCTATCTAATACTCTTTGGTAATAGAAAATATATCAATATAAATTTTGAAATGTTGTTGCTTAATGCCTTTTGATAACAAAATTTTCTAAGATGACTTTACTCCTGAAAATTTAATTTTACTACAGTGTTGATTTTATATGCTGCTTTTTAAATATTTTGTTAGTATTTTACTCCCATGGTATAATCTTGTAAAATATTAGCAATGAAAATATGGCAGGACCATTTAAAAATAAAAAAGGTAACGACTTGGTCAGCCCAGGTAACGACTTCACTTAACCGTCTTTGCAAATAATTCCATTTTGAGACGACATAGTTTTCTAGAAACCTGTCACAGCATCATATTTCATTACAATAGCTTACATAATGTGAATCCAAAACCCTTTTTAAATTCTCCTGCAAATTCGGTCATTACTTAAGTTTAATGATTAAATATTGACAGGTTCCCAGAACTAGTATGTAAATAAAAGACAAAAGGCAAAGATGGAATAAGAAATTTTAGTGTATTATTCACATACACAGATCAAATTCATTTGCACCTTCTTAAACTACATGAAGAAAATAGACTTCGAAAAACTTGTTAATATAGCAACTTATGTTCTCTGCTTCCAGTATAAAAAATGGAAAATTTCCAATCAGGGATTAGTCAGATTCTTTCCCTTTCTCTCCTGTGTCTCTAATTATTTTTTCTTTGCTGTCTCTTGAAAGGTAGATGAAATTTCTTCGGGGCTTTTTAAATGTTTCAAAATTTTTATTGTAAGATATTCATAGACTCACAAAAATTACAAAAAGAGAGTTTCTGTATACACATCATCCAATTTTCTTTGGTGGTAATATGAAAAATATATAGTACATTATCAAACCCAGATAATCGACCTCCACAAAATGCGATTAACTAGATTATAGACCTCACTTGGAATTCACCAGGTTTCACAAATTCTTTTTTATTATAAGCTTTTAAGTATTATTCTGCAACATTTAATCACATATATACTTTCATATAACAACACCACAGTAAAAAAGTAAAGAACTATTTTATCACCAGAAAAGAATATAAAGTATTTCTAATAGCCACATATGAGTCAACGGTCATTCTTGTTTTATGTAGCTTGTTTGAAGGCATTCAAAATTAGGAAACAGGGGGCTGGGGATTTCCCTTAGCGGCACAGCACTTGCCTGGCAAGTGCAAGTTCATCAGTTTGATTCCCGGTACAGGAAAAAAAAAAAACGAAAAAAAAAATAGGAAGCATGTATTTAAGTGTTTTAGGATGGAGTTTCCTTCTGAACCATAGTAATCCTGATGAGTTGCAATTGATAAATGCAAGACAGTCCAACTCTTTTGGGGTCAGTAAATATATTGACTAAAATATTAATGTTTATAATGTCTTCTTGCAGGGCACCTGTTTTATTAAGATTATTTGAACATTGTGAGAATAGTAGGAGTTTCCTAGGTTCACAAGTTTCAGGGAAGAAAATTAAGTAGCAAAAGCAGATGTTCCCTACTGGAAATTGTGAAAAGTATGTGAAAGAATGCTTTTCTCAGGCCTCCCAGTACCTCTACTGACAGGAGACCAGGTATAGCAATTTTTGGAGCTGCATCAGCTCTTTTAATTTACACAAGAGGGGCTGGGGATTTAGCTCAGCGGCAAAGCGCCTGCCTGGCAAGCATAAGGTCATGAGTTCGGTTCCTGGTACCGGAGAAAAACCAAAAAAAAAAAAAAAAAAATCACTAATTTACACAAGAGTTTCTTTTAGTGTCCTAAATCAGTCACTTATATTGTGTGATGGTTAATCTTCATTATCAACTTGATTGCCTTGAGAGCTTCCCATGGGAGTAGTGAGACATATTCTTGGAGTGTCTGGGTGCGTCATGGTGACATGACTTTAGGGACTATGTCCCTTTCCAGGTCCCTTTCTCTCACACTTTTGTGGCCTCTGCTTCCTGGATGTAATGTGTTGAGATGCTTTTATTCACCATGTCTTTCTGTCATAATGTATCTGTGCTAGAGCCAGCTAATTATGGCCTGAAACTTCTGGAACTGTAAGGCAAAATAACTTCTCTCCTCCCTTAAGTAACAGATATCAGTTATTTTGTCCCAGGCATGGGAAAACTTACCAATACACTATATGATAGTACATTTATCTATTCCTTTTCAATACTTATGATGCCAGTTCAGGAAAGTAAGACATAGACAGTGCATTTCCTCCCATACAGTCAAAAATGCTGACAGCTATTAATGCACATGCCAGACAGTTGCACAGTTGGGAAAACCTGAATGACAATAGATATCTGTATGATGTGGTGCTTAAGAGCTGGGTTTAAAATCTCAACTGTGCCCCTCAATAGCTGAATCATCTTGGCCAAGATATATGAAGTGTTCTGTACACTCTATGCCACGGTTATTGTTTTTATATAGTAAACTGTCTTAAGGGGTGTTTTATGAGGCAAATGATAGGAACAGAAGTTAATTAGATGAAACAAAGTAATAAATGATGCAGAGATTTAAAGGGACTTAGAAAAAGAACTAATGTGCAATAGACCCACACTGCAGCATCAGGTACTATGCTAGATGACTTTGAAACCTTATCTCATGTTACCTCCAGAAGAAATATGCCAATGACTAGATATTAAAAATTATATCTTATAAGTGAGTAAACAAAGACTTCAATATAAGATTATGTGAATTGTTATAATGTAGTTATTGATTTAAGTTAGGTTTGTGTAATACTAAAGATGGTTCAGTGGAGGTTTGAAGTGAGATAGATAATGTATGGAAAAGAAAAAATAGAAAGAAATGATTTTCAAATTATATCAGAGACATCAATAAAGCTTCAGTAGTATGATTCCAACTGATATTTGTACGATCTACTCAAAAAGCTTGCTGAAATCACATTAGTTTACAAGCACTGGGGATACAGTGGATGGGGATTGAAGTAGAAAACCTTGGGAAGACTAAAGACTAAGCAGCATATTAGTCCCTCATGACAATCATGTGAGATTGTTTATTATTATACAGATGTCTGGCCCCCACCAACATCTACCAAGTCACACTATGTGGTAATATAGCTATCTGTAACAACTGGTTGTAAATACCAGTAGACAAAACTGAGAGTACAGATTATGTTAAACAGTCACATACAGGTGGTGACCACAGGGTGGACAGCTTAACCGTATAGCAAATAGAATTATAAATCAGGGCCTAAAGATTTTTCCTAAAGCAGGAATTCCCAGACTTAAACTTAACATAATGTAGCACCACGGACAGCTCTTGAGAAGTCTTGCTTCTCCAACAAATCAGAAATTAGAAACTATAGTTTCTTCTGAATACAGCATTAGGGTATTACTTTTATATTACAGTAGAAGAAATATGATGAGCTCTACTTTTTCCTTCACAAAATTAGACATTGTGTATCAAGGAATGTTTAATTTTTGAAGTTATTTTGGATCTCATGAGATGCTGATCTTGTATTTTAAAGAATAACTCAGTACCAAGCTGTGTCATGTTCAGATCACAATCTTTGAGGGTTTCACATCTAACCTTTTGGGGTCTGTCAATCCCTGCTACTTGTTTGCTTTTCCTTGTAATCAGCATTAATTTGCTACACTGATGTTTGTAAATTGACCTCAGCTGCCAGAGACTGAATGTTCCATGGGAAGGAATATATGCCTTAATGAAAGTAACCTAAGCAGGGATCAGAGTGTGACCAATTGTCTAGGTAATAGGTAGTGACAACAAAGATATTATTCTAGTATAAATGGATTCAATTTTCCTTTGCTCAGTGGGTTTATTTGAAGGCCTGGCTGGCATATATGATATAGGACAAGAAGGTCCTAAAATGCCAATGTCTTTCAGCAAGAAAGAAGCAAAAAGGACATATCCAGTCAGATGTAGTGACACACACTTTCAACCCCCAACCCCGGAACTCTGAGTGGCTGAGGCAGAAGAAACACAAGTTTGATCACAGCCTGAGCAACTCAGCAACTTAAAGAGACTCTATCTCAAAATAAAAATAAAAAAGACTTCAGAGGTAGCTCACCAGTATAAAGGTCCTGGGTTCAATCCCCAGTACCAAAATGAAAAAAAAAAAAAAAGGCATGTAAAATCCAGACACTTGAGGTTTAAGGCTCAATTTACAAAGAATATGTGATGAATATTACTAAGATGAAAATTATAATTTCCAGTTATTTCTAACTATAACAAATGAAATCTGAAAAATTTCCAATACAGATTAATACAGTTCATACTTTCTTACAATATTGGATTTACTGAAGTAAAGAATTTTTATTTGAACATTTTATTATATGCAAAAGTAAAAAAATTCATAACAAAACTAATGAGTGTAACTATAGTTAATATACTGTATGCAAATCTTAAATGTAGTTACTCAGTGTAAAAGGCACAAACAACAAAAGATCCTCTGTTACAAAGAAGCATAATAGCACAAAACTTTCCTTTCAATGAATTAAGAGAAATTATTAGTATAATTCAAATTGTCATATATATTGATTCATGGAATCAGATATTTCTAACTGTATGAATTGTGAACAATTTCATAATGCCAATTTTAAGCAATGTGTTTTCTAGGAAAATAAGAAATACATTTTAGTGTTAATATTATATTTCTATCAATCTTGATTTGTACAGTTTATATATTTAGTAATAGCATCTACAAATTAAGCAACAATTAATATTAAATAAGGTATATATTTTAGTAAAAAATTAAATTTTCATGTTTGAGCTAACCTAAAATATTCAATAACTTTAATTTTGTAGCTTTTATGACCCACATGTAAGTAGCTAATGAAATACTCAAGTAAATAAAAATGAGCAACTTACTAGATTTATTATGTGAACATCAATTATTCTTCCAAAGTATGAATTTTCAAGCACACCTTTTATTACTGTTTTAAGAAAGAAATCATTTCCATATATTTGCATGTAGATAACTTTTAATCTCAAGAATTTCCTATAAAAGTCTATTTTTATTGCTTCTATAACTGATAGAGCTAGTGGTCTGTTAATTTGAAAAGTCACACATAAAAACATAGCCATAGCTTAAATGACCTAGGGTACATATTTTATTTTGGAGATATGGTTATAAATTAAGCAATTATAGGATCTCCGTTGATTTTAACATTTAGACAGTCTTAGCAATATTTTCCAGGAATAACAAAACATGCAGTGTTGGGCATCTTGATAGAATATCTTCCCTTTGTAACATTTTTCTGAAGCCTGGAACAGAAGTGTCCGTCAAAATCGATTCCTGAGGAATAATTTATTTAATATATATTCAAGTAGCTCAATTCTTATCCTTTTACCATTGGCATAACTTACTGTTTGTACCTAGTCAATTTGTATCTGTGATTGGTAAATCTTTTCATCTATTAGTACCCCTTTCTTTTCATGTACCCATCTCTCAAATATGTTCTACTTTCTGAATATTTTAGCCACAAAGTAGACTGCACTGAGCAAATACTTCCCTGTTTTTATTAATTAGGTAAGTGATAATAACTACCTCTGATCCCTATGAAATAACCTGTGACACTTTGAAATAATGTAATACTAGGAAAAAGAAAAAAAAAGATTGATAGTTCATCCAGTCTTATAACTTATCAGGTATACGATACAAAATTCTCCATTGGCTCCCATCCAGAAAGTTCAGTGTACTTTTTCTTTTTTTCTGAGTGATATGGGAAGGAATGGAGAATTTTGTATAGAGGATGACATTTGTTTTAAAAGGATTACTGTATATGCTGGGAGAAAGGAAGCCCTCAAAGCAAGGAGACAAGTTACAAATTTATTATGGTAATGTAAATTGCCAGTGTCTCACACCAGGGTTGTAAGGAGGAGTTGTATTCTGATATATATATGAAGGTAGAGCAAACAGTAATTTCGTGGTGTATTGGATAAAGGGTATGGGAAAAAAATAGTCATGAATAATGCTCAGGTTTTTGGTCTAATCAACTGAAAGAGATCAAGTTACCCTTAACTGAAATGTAAATACTACAGGTAGAGTTGGGTGATATTTTTCTTCATGGGGCTAAACATGTTAAATTTGAATATCTGCTAGATTTTCCTAGAGATATTGAGCAGGCACATGAATGTATAGGTTTAGAATTCACAGAAAAAGGTCCAAGTTGAACACTTAAATTTGCAAATTGTAGGTATAAGATAACATGTAAACCCATGATGTCAGATAATCTCACTAAGCAAAGAGGGATAGCTACCAACGAGCAGAGACCTGAGGACAGCATTCCCAACATTAAGTAAATCACAAGAGGAGAGAAAGCAGTGAAGGATAATGGAAACAAGGGACCAATAAGGTAGAAGAAAAACACATGAGTATACTGTCTTAAAAATCTGAGCTTCTACGTATAAAACCCACTCTTTGTAAAATCATTTTACCTTATGCTACACATTTAATCACTATATCCTAACTTTATAACTATATAACAAAAAGGAGAAATCAGTATTTTTATTACAGCATGTTAATATCTCCAAAGGGTATTCAGTGAATCTGATTAACTCAGTTGTGTAATATGCAAAAATATAAAATGCATAGGGAGAGGAATCACATTAACTGAGGAAATCACTTGAATCAGCATCGATGCCAGCGTCTCCAGTATATGTCCACCTAGTCCTCCAAGGCTGAATTAGTGGCCATATTCCTTTGAGAGGAAAAAAAAATTGTTGCGAGCATGTGTATCTACATGACTGAATTAAATACTTCCAACAATGAAATGTAGTTAACATAGTATCTTGAAAAGAACCGTAAGTGGGATTCAGGGAACCTAAATTCTAAGTAGGATTTTGCTGCTGACTGATTGCATTAACTTCAAATCTATCATTAACCTCCTTGTGCCTCATTATCCTCATTTCACCAAATAAGAAAAATGAAATATTCCCCCTTCCCTACCTCACTTGGATGTTGTGAATTTAAATGTGTGAGAAGTGCTTGAGATGCATAAAATTTGATGGAGTGTTTTATTCATGAATTCAAGGCATCTGAAGTAATTTGACCATGATGGAAAGTTGCTTCCTTGCACATTTTTTAGAGTGACATTTCTGTTACTGACCCACCCATTTATGCAGCATGTTACTGAATCCAAACTCTAAAACAAGGACAAATTGATCTTATGGATAAATATTCCATCTAGTTTACTTTACATCCTTTCAAAATATTCATCAGTGACCTATTTACTCATTAGGTATATGCTTTTTGAACACGTAAAGGTAAAGCCTTAATTCCTAAATGGCAATGATAGAACCTTCCATTTTCTTCACTCATCTGGCATCTAACGTATGCTTTTTTAGCTATGATCTCCATTGGTCCTTCGGTTTCTTGAAGTTGATCTGACAGGAATGCTTTTCCTTGTTTTAAAATTAAAGCGCAAGATTCTTAACTTTCTGCACCATCCAAATAATGTACGAAAAATCAGGGCCTAGTACTGAGGGCTTCTCATACACACTTCAGGGGCCATGGTGCATGACAAGATCCTTGGCTTTCTTTATTACAAGCACTATGTATTTTCCATCAAATTTGTAAGAATAATAGGAGTACGTGCTCTAAAACAACAGCAGTAGAATAGAGGAATCAATTTTCTTATTTCCTCCTTATCAGTAGAGACTTCTCGAAGGAATCATTTTAGAAATATTTGGTGACATCTATGTCATGCTTCCCAATGTAGTAATCAGATCAGGATATCCTACACACGACCTTGAAAATCCTTAGCTTCCCCAAGATGTTTTCAAATTTATCCTGTTTGGATAGTCATTAGGCCTGATTTCAAAGCCTGGCTCTTCTGGTTGCTATATGATTGTGAGCACTTACCCTTTTTACACCTCTATTTCCTTATCATTAAAATAAAGATAGTAAGAAAACTAGTGCCTGCTTCAAGGGGCTATTACTTTGTGCAATTACCCAAACAAGATTGAGTACCTCTCACATGCCAGATGTTGAGGTGCTAAATTACCATAACAGATCAGAAAGGAAAAGCTGTGACTCTCAAGGATCTTATATACTAATGAAGGAAATATAAAAGTGATATAATTCTTTCAGTATTGAAAAATTTTATGCAGGAAACCAAAAATGGACAGTGTGGTAGAATGTAACTGCTGTGCAGAATGAGAGGCAATGTCAGACAATGTAGTCAGCAATAGGACTTTGGGTAACTGACATTTGAGAAAGAACCTGAAGGAATTCAGAAAAGAGGCAGCCATGTAAGGAATATTCCAGATGAAAAGAACAAAAAATGTGGAATCTTCTAGTCATCTGGTGTGATCTGTGGAAAAGAGTGAATACAATACAGTGATGGAGGAGGAGGGCACCAGTGATTAGGCAAAAGATCAGGTGAGAGCTAGATAATGTGTAGTCTTTTAGGACAAGGTAAATCATTTGTATTAAAAATATATATTTTACTAATTTTTATTAACATGTATTAATTGTGCATATTAATATAGCTCAGTGCATATGGCATACACTGAGCAAATCATTTGTCTCATTGTATTTTATGTTGGAAGCCTTTGAGCTCTGCTCGTCTAGATCTTCGTCAAATGTATAATAGGTTACTGTGAACTGTAGTCTTCTCTCTGTGCTATGGAACACCAAAATGTATTCCTTCCTCCCAACTGTATTTTGGTACTCTTTATCAAACCTCCCTTTCCACATTCTCCCTTCTACCAATCACTGTTCTAAATTAAGGTCAATGTTTTACTTCCACATATGAGACAGAGCATGCAGTATCTTTCTTTCTCTGTCCAGCTTAATTCATTAAACATAACGTCTTCCATGTTCCTTCACCTTACAGGATCTCAGTCATTCTTAAGTCTGAATAATATTTCATTGAGTGTATATACCATAATTTTTAATCCATTTAGCCCTTGATGGGCACCTAAACTATTCCCATATTTTGTCTATTGTAAATAGTGGTACAATAAACGTGTGTGTGTGTGCGTGTGTGTGTGTGTGCGTGTGTGTGAATATCTCTTTGGGATGCTGATTTCATTTCCTTTTAATATGTACCCAGAAGTAGGAGAACTGGATCACGTGGTACACATTTTTTTCTTTTAGTTTTTTCGAAGAATCCTGCTCTTATCCATAATGGCTGTATTAATTTACATTATCACTAATAATGTATGACAATGTTTCTTTCTCAGATCCTTGATAACAATTTGTTTCCTTTTTGATATCAACTATTTTAAATGAGATGATATAATATTTCATTGTATTTTAATTTGCATTCCTTTCATGGCTAATGATACTGAGGATCTTTCAAGTATCTGTGAACTATTGTCTTTCTTTTTAAAAAGCATCTATTCAGGTCATTTGCCCATTTTATTGAATTACTTGGGTTCTGGTTAAGTTTTTGAGTTCCTTATAATATTTTGGCTATTAGCTCTCTGTCAGATGAACAAATAGCAAATTCTATAAGTTGTTTCCTCACTCAGTTGATTGTTTCTTTTGCTGTGTAGTTTTTTAGTTTGCAACAATCCCATTTGTCTAAGTTACTTTTTGTGTCCTATGATTTTGGGTTGTATTAAAGAAAAACATTGCCTGTACGAATGCCACAGAGTTTTATAATTTCAAGACTTACATTTAGGTCTTTGATCTATTTTCAGTTGATTTTATTACTGGGTGAAGGGATAAGGGTCACATTTCAATGTTCTACATAGGGACATTTAATTTTTAAAGAAAAAATTAGAGGACAAGATATTGGAATTTTTAAAGAGAGAAGTGATACAACTTATGTTTAAATACATTTGCTTTTAGATAGAACTTGTATAATGAGGATTTATACAGATAGAAGAGATAATATAGAAAATATGTAGGGCATATAGAAACAGTATAAAAACAAATTTCATCCACTGTTGGTAATTCTGTTACCGATGATGGTGATCATGACAGTCACGATTGTTCCATGCTTCCTGAAAAACCTATATTTGACCTACAAATCCAAAAGTGTATGTAGCAGAATCCATGATCTGTTCTTTCTCCACCACTTGCTTTAGTTTTGAGCAATAAAGCAAATTGTCCAGGTGTCTCTGTCAGTCTTTTGTGCCCTCACCCTTTTGTTAGAACTCTCTGCTAATATTACATTGGTACAGACTTTCCTGACCTAGATGTCACCGAGACCTCAAAGACAAATGAAAGCTAAAGCTTAAGGAAAGCAAGCTCACTTCACAAGACTAAAAGGTTTCTAGGACCCCCTAAAAAGTCTTTTTGAAAAATGAGAAAGGAAAGATAGAAAATGGAATGCTCCTTTTAACAATCTAGCCAACCTTTGAAAATAAAAGTAATGTGTTATAGCTAATAACTACTTGTCATTGCAGACATTTGCTGATGTCTGTCCTTCAAAGTGGCTCAGACTTGTTGGCCTTAAAACCAGAAGCCAATGAAGTAAATTTGTATATACATATTCTTAGTTGAATCGTAGATTTAGCAAGTTTTCGTTTGTTTTCAGAATATGATTATTAGAGGGAATAACTCTTCAATGTCACTTTTGTCATTGGAGTACTTGAATTGTATTTTGACTGAATACATATGATCCCCTTTCAGTGGAGGAGGAGCTAGTAGTACATTGTAATATTGAAATGTTATGTTCAAGACACACTTTGGAAAACACTACACTCTTCTATCAAATTGAACAGTAATCGATTCACATCCTAAGAGGCATCAAGTCTGGGTAGCTACCTTTCTGATGTTGTGATTTCATCATAAAATATGCTCTTATGAGATGATGTTGTACGTTTTATTGAATGGATGTGTGACACTTTACCTCTTTCTGGCAACCTAATGAAGCAATCAATGAAGGAAATATTTTAAGACTTGTCAGTATGGATAGTGTACTTTTATTTAGAGTGTAATGAGTGCCACTGAAAAAAGATCCCACAGCTAAATTTATAGCTAATGCACTAATTTTACAGGCAAAATATACATTTGTATTCCAGAAAAGATAAGAAAGAAGAAGCACGACTTCTCCCATGTATTCATGGTAAACTATATTGCCCTTTGGGATTTAACTGACCAGGTTGCCGAGGCTTCAGAAATGCTTAAAGGAGATTCATCGTCACAGAATTGAGCTAGATACTTCACTGAGTTTGGTTTTACTCTTCCTTTCTGGACCCTATGTTTGATGTTTTGTCATAAAGTCTTGGACATTTTAAAAGTGTTTTCAGAGTCTTGTGCCTTTCTACTTGGCAAACCATATGAGAAACTTCAAAGGTTATCAGTACAAATACAGTATTTTTAATCTTGAGCTCCAATTTCATTTTTTTCTCAAATGTATTTTCCTTAAACAATGAATGTGAGTACTGAAGGGTGATAAATACTACTCATACATTTCAGAGCCTAAATGTTGAATTTGACACTCAGAGTTTAAAAGCATCGTGAAAATTTCTACAAAACTAATGCTCAAGCAATTTGGGTTTTACAGGCAACTCAGTAGTTTTGAATGATGTACTTATTTTGGAAAAGTAACCATAAAAAGCTATGTTCATAGAAGTGGTACTTTGCATTTTTTAGAGGAATATAAATGTCATTTGACTGACTTGCTATTTGGAATATAATTTTTTAAATACAATTTTAACTTAGTAGCATTTAATTCATGATTTTATGTCACAAACTGAATGTATTAAAAACATTGTATATTTATATTAGAGGCATATAAAGGAAAATATACAGTTTAATGACATTTTATTTGGTTTTTCTCTTGAGCCCATCTTTAGGCATTCATAAAATGTATTTCCAAGGAAGGCTGGTACTAATTTTATAAACAAATTTGTCTCATTAAATATTTTTTCTGAGCTAACAATGACCATGGTATGCAAAGCATCTTCACAGTGTGAGAAGCTAGTTCCTTTGTACTGTATATATTTTATGTTTCACAGCGAAATAGTACATATAATAAAAGAGAGATCTATTTAGACTTTGAAAGCAAAAAGCCAACTAGTTGCTATACATGGTAATTGCCTACTTCCTGTATGTTTTGCAATGGACAATAGTGGCTATATCAAAAAGCAAATGAATATTCTTTGTTCTCAATGAAGGCATGGATAATACACATAACTATCACTCTTGAGCAATGCGATTGTAATTGCATGTGCTTTCATTTACGGCCCAATCATCTTCTTACCATTACAGCAGGTAGCTGAAGGTTCAAGTAGGTCCCTTTGTCCCTTTATGCAGCATACTAAACAGGAAGTAAAATTAGAAATACCTTCAAAACTGTCTCAGACACTGACAGGACAGTTGTTTGAGTATTTGAGAGATTAAACAAAGTTGATTGATCTTGTTATGTTTGATTATTGAAACTACATTTATCAGAATATTTTATATGTTCAAAGATAAACACTGCTGGGCATTGTTAATGTGGGGAAAATATTTTATTCAATACATACTGGCAGTAAAAGAAAGAGCTGAGGTTTCTTTTCCAATTTGTGTAGAGATGATTTGGGTGTGAAGAAAAACTGAGGAAAGAGGAGTTTAGGGCCTCAGCAGAGTGGGAGAAGTGAAAAAGTCTGATCAGTGTAAGTGGGATTAGGGGAGTTATGTTTGCTAATTGGCAGTTATGAAAGTTAGGACTAGCAGGTCCCATGGTGTAATTGTTAGCACTCTGGGCTTTGAACGTTAGGATTCTTTCTCTTACACAGACTGGGAGGCAGAAGTCTTATGCTTCTTGATGAGTACATTTCAAAGAAATGGAGTTCAGTTCGTTGAGATAGACATTTCTGAGTTGCAAGACATACATACTTACAACTATAAACTCTTGTTACAAAGGTACACATTTAGAATTGCAAAAATTTTTCTTCAAATGTTCTACAATAGGGGAGCCAAAGGTCTAATATTAGATATGTGTTGGCTACAGCAAATAATAAATTTTTCTGGAAGCATTGAACTTTTTCAGGCAGACATTTTAATGGTACCAAGGGTCATCATAAGTGTGTGACCTTTACAGTCCCAGAAATCGTGCTAGAGTTTGATCATCTTAGTCCAAGGGTTTGAATGGACTTGTCGTATACCAAGTTCTACAGTACCCAAGGTCACAAAAGATGTTCTTAAACTGTCAGAAGCTACCAATACCATTTATTTTCAATCGATAAAGGAGAATATATAAATTTTATTCACAAAAATAAGATAAGCTGACATAAGATGTATGTACAATATATTGGTAATCAAATGGATGTCTCCTTATTAATTTCTAAAATAATTATTACCGCAACTTATCCTTCTATTCATGATGTAGAAAAGAAATAGTTCATAGAAATTGCTAGCT
Source organism: Chinchilla lanigera (assembly GCF_000276665.1). Classification (NCBI taxonomy): domain Eukaryota; kingdom Metazoa; phylum Chordata; class Mammalia; order Rodentia; family Chinchillidae; genus Chinchilla; species Chinchilla lanigera. Next base: position 2,317,418 of record NW_004955535.1, read on the forward strand.
GACAGACTTTTCTACAGGAAAAATCTCTGCATTTTGAAAATTAACCATCAATTTTTCTCCTTTTTCTACTAAGGAAGAAATTTTTAATTGTGCAAGCATACCAAGTGAACTATTCAATTAGACTTTAATATCCAGGGTAAAAACATCTGGTAAGGTTACATATTTAAAAGCAACAAAACACTAGAAACCTTTGGTTTTAAATCTTATAGCTGGAGGATAATTTGCAATAGAGGTTTATCTGTCAAGCATACAGAATTACTAACATTGTTCTAAAGATGGAAGTGTGGGTGTTTGAGCTTTGAAAATAGCTGTTTACATCTTTCAAGCCAAGATTGATGGTTAAAAGTGCCATCTCTGTCAAGTTCTACCAAATCGACTTTTGCCTCACTGTGTCTTAGACCATTTTAGTTATGCTCAGCAGGGGTTATTATGCCATTTTCCCTGGCATCTTTGTCTGTCCTTTTTGCAAAACACAGAAAATGGCATGCAAAATTTTTGGTTTGTAAAAAACATGTACCAGTACTCTCTACAGCTTCTGTTGAGTTCAGGAAGGTCTAGCTTATATAATATCCTCTGGCATGAAGTCAAAAAACAGCCTCATTTTGCTCCTGTTTCCTCTACCCTGAGTGTGAATCCACCCCTTTGCTGGCTGCCATTCAAGAAAAATATTACAGAAAATATAGCGGGAGCTTTCAGATCTGAACATGGGTCCAATTTACCAGGAAAGCTGGGACATAGCCCCAGAGTTTCTTACTCAGTAGATCTGGGATGGGGCCTAAGCATTTTAATTTGTAAGAAGTGTGTAGGTGATTCTAATATTTCTGATCCAAGGACTACATTTTGGGGAATGCTGATAAAGTTAAGAGAATTAAGCTAGAGTTTAGAAAAATCTGTTTTCTGCCCTGTCTTTACTTTCGAGATCTAACACATGGACCAAACTTTTAAGTGTTCAGTTTTCTTTATATCATAGGTGGTTAGTTTGGTCTTGTAATTTAAAATTAAACTGTATAATTCTGATTCAACACTCTATATTTCAAAGGATGAATAGCTCCCTACATTTATTCACTGTGTCTCATTTTCCTGAGTGATTTCATCCATGCTCTTGGTTTAAATTACTAAATTTGATGGTAAAATCTCTAACATTTATGTTAACAAATAGATATATATACCCATCTGCCTAAGTAATATCTTCACTAGAATATAACACAGGCAACTCAGGCTCAAAAACACCAAATGAAGCATCTGATCTTCTTCTTCAAATCTGATATACATCCAAGTGAATACCCTAGTGAATGGCTTTATGCACTTGAGCAGAAGAAAAGTCTAGATTTGGTCCTTGGCTCATCCTCGGTGCTCTTTCACCACCACATCAAATGTATTGCCCAATCTGCTCATTTACCCTTCTCAGGTATCTCTGTAAGTTTCCTTTATTTCCAGTGCTTTGGTAGGGCAAGCTGCCATCCTCCCTCATTGGGATGACCACAGTCATCTCCCAGAATGACTCTGGTCCTATTCACCAGGTTATTCTAAATGCAGTCACAGTGATATTTGAAAACTCTAAATATAGCTTTAGCACTTTTCTCCTTCAAAGTACTCATATTTACCTTGACCTGAACATGGCGTGCATGGCCCGGTATTGTCTTGCCTTTGCAATACTGACAGCACTCCCTTTCACTAGTTTTCTTTTCATTCTCTGTCTGCCAACAACACTAAAAGATTTTCAGCTACTTCTAATTTCATTATTATGATCTTTTGTGCATTTGCACACAGTAGTCTCTCTGTCTGGGACTCTTCTTACCATCTCTGCCTTCTGTTCCCCTGCCCACTCACATACTCACTTTTTCCTGCTCATGTTATGGACCTTCTTTGGTGGTCACCCTCTTAAGAAGGTTTCTCTGGGCACAGCCCTGGCCCCGAAGTACACTAACTCTTCTTCCTACGTGCTCTCTTGGTGACCTTTATATTCCTTCTATCATCCTTAATTCAGCTTATCATTATGTTATTTGGTAAGCATTTGATTGATACCCATCTCTACCTGTAGAAAGTGGACATGGTTTTTGTGCCTACCATTGAAACCCTAGAGCCACAGTCAATATTTTCACACAACTGATGCCCAAGAGAAGTCTAAAGCATTGAACAAAAATGTATACCTTAAAGTTTTTCTGATAGGAATCCAATAATGCGCTCCCCTTGTGGTCTTTCTATTAGAACTTTGGACCTATATAAATTGAACCATAGTTTCAGCCAGGATTAAATAGCAGAAAATAATTGCGTCTCTTTTACCTGTGACATTTCTGAGGCTGGAATCGCTGTTCAGAGTGAAGCAGCACGGGAGAGCTGTTGTGAGTACACAGTACCTCCAAATAACATTTACTGAATACACGGTTCTGCCATTTCTCAGCAATGCGCTTTTGTTAGATTAATCTTTTTAAGCTTTGGTTTCCTCTTTCTTAAACTGGAGATGCTAATAATGTCAACTTCATTAAGGTGTTATGATGAATAAATATGTATAATTCACAGTGAACACTTTGCAATAAAGGGCTATTGCATTTTAACTCCTCAATAAATTGGTGCTATTGGCATTAATACAGTAAGTATTTTCAGCATTCCAAGCATGTATTAGGAATGCAATGAAACCTTCTGTTGACTCGAATGGATTCCATGGGAATAGCCTTATATATGGTACTAAGTATCTCTAATTACTACTTAGATATCTCACAAAAGTTAGATTTGCCCTTTTTACATGCATGAATTTTTTTCAGATGAGAAATAAAACCAAGAATTCAAATAGTGAAATAAATATGTACCTTAAATGACAACATAAAATTTCTACTGCTCTACAGAATAAGGTGTACAATCTTTTTTTTTTTTTTTTTTTTTTTGGTTTGGTTTTTCTCCGGTACTGGGAACCGAACCCACGACCTTGCGCTTGCCAGGCAGGCGCTTTTGCCGCTGAGCTAAATCCCCAGCCCCTAAGGTGTACAATCTAATTGTTTTCAATTCCTATTAATTGCAACAAATATTTTCGGAGCATTTACTATGTCTAAGGCATGAAAGACATAAGGATGAATGAACAATACCACCATTTTTAAAGAAGCATGCTGTACCATAAGAAAATATAATCACAAAAACAACATGAAGGAAATATATGTCCATCATCAGATGAATGGATAAAGAAAACATGGAATTTATATGCAATGGAGTACTACTCTGTCATAAAGGATAATCACGAGTCATTTGTAGAAAAATGGATGCACCTTTAGATCATAATATTAAGTAAAATAAATCAGGCAGACGAACTTAACTATTGCATGATTTCTTCTATCTGAGAAACCCCAAATATAAATAAATTAAAGAGCAAAGTAAAAGACGGACAAAAGAAAATAGAGAGATAGATCTTTTGCAAAAGGGAAGGGTACCATGAGACAGAGGGAAGGGAGGATGGGAAGGGGAGGGGGATGAAAAAGGAACTAAGATGTATTTTATACATGCAATAACTTTCCATGGTGGATGTAATCATTATGTACAAAAAACGTGTACTAATACAAATACAAAAGTTTAAAAATTACAAAAAAATTAAAAATAAAGACAAGCATTAATGGTAGTTTAAGCTAGCTTGTGAAGCAGAAGATTTTAGGCATATTTAAGAAATACAATTAATTTTACTTAAAGGACTTCATTTACTTGAAAATTCTTTCTTTAACATTTCATGTGTCTCTTCAGAGCAGAACACTCTTCTTCTTGTCTTTAGATATTTTTTCTTCTAGTAGAACAGAGGAATGGTCCTCAAAGTACAATTCCCAGATCAGCATCACCTGGGAATTATTAGAAATGCAAATTCCTGAGACTCACTGAAGAATTACTGAATCAGAAGCTCTTTGACAGTTAGGCCCAGAAATCTGTGAGCAAGCCCTTTAGGCAATTCTGCTGCAGGCTCAATTTAACCACTGGAGCAGAGAATTATTGTGCAATAAGTCAGGTTTTTCTTATTAGTGCTAATTGTGATCTTAAAAATGACACATTCTCCCATACACAATTCACCAAAGTTTGGTTTTTCCCCTCTGCATATGCATGTGGTGTGCATATGCACAAAATGTTCTGGGAGAACACATATGTTCTCCCAGACTGGTCATGTACCACTTGAGGGCCAGTAGCTGTAATCATCCTTGAGTTCAAAGCATCTCCACTGCTCTGTGTCACTGGTTTTAGAAAGGAGACTTTTAATGTGGTTGCCTGTTTTCCCTTTGTGTTTTAAAGAACAGCCAAAGGGTTGAAATCTGGTTAGACTTTGCGACAGAACATTTACTTAGACACAATTATATAATTTATCTTCTAATGTTCAATGTGAGAAGATAATTTCTTGCTAGTAGTGCATTCCTTAAATAGCAACAATTAAAAAAAATTGTCATTGAAGTCCATCTGGGTAATTTTGCCTTATTTTTATAGATAAGAGCAAAATAGTTCACATTAGGGAACATAATTTGCCTACCAGAGTGCAATTTATTTATTCAGAAACATTTAGAGAAGAATTATAACATGTCAGTTATGTTGTAGACACTGTGATAATGACCAGGAATTTAAAGGCGAATGAGCTGATCTCCAAGAACTTCACAGAACAGTGGGGGAGACAGATACTTAAAATAATTTTAATGGAGTGACATAAATAATATAATAATAACTACCACTTATTGAAGGTCTACTATGTGAGCAGCATTCTATCATATATGCTTTGTACTGTCACTATTTAATCTTTCTCATGACTTTGTAGTGTTGGGCTCATCACCATCATTAATTTAAAGCTGATGACCCTGAGATCCAGGAATGCCAACTAAGTGGTCTAAAATCATGCAACTAATATGTGGTACAGTTACAATTTCAATCTATATTTTCACTTCTGTTAGGGTAGGAACTATATCCATTTTCTTTATACTTGTATTCACATGGCATAACATCTTCTCTGAGGCAAGAATAGATAGCAGATAAGTAATTGTTACATGATGACATGAATAAGCTCACCCTTCCCCCCAAACCTTACTTATTATATGGATTTTTATAAACAATGTGTTGAAGAAGTTTATAAAAAGAAAGAAAGAAATCATACCCTCTTCCTGTGGAAGCTGAGGGAAACTTTTCATGAAATAAGAAGAGGTGTACAAATTGGAGAGGCGAGGACAAAATTTGGTGGTGAACACAATGGGAAAGAGTCCTGGTAAAGGCCGAGAAGGGTAAAAATGCATGCTGCCTTTGTGAGGAAAAAGGGCATAGATAGCAAGAGAGGTGGGAATGAGGAAGAAGAGAGAAGGCTGGAGCACTGCATATTACCCTTAGGGATTTAGGAACTGTCTATCCTGTGGCCAGAATTTCTCTAAAAGGAATTCATAGAACACTTGCAAATCAGCTGGGCAGCTTGTCAAAATCTGTGGAATTAGTGTCAATGGCTGAAGACCTGGATTCTCTCTATATGTTTTTAAAGTATGGCACCCACATGACTTGTAGTCATAGTAAACTTTTCCAAACCCTTGAGAGCAGTGATTCTCACATTAGAATCATTTATAGGGTCTGTCATATCACAGGTGTTAGTCCACAAAGTTGTTAGTCTAGTGGGTTTGGGTGAACCTAGAATTTGCCTTTCTATCAAATTCCCAGGTGATGCTGACACTGCTGGCCCTGTTCTCACTTTGAGAACCACTACTTTAAGAGAGGCTATGAACGGGTCAATGAAGGCTTTTGTACTGGAAAGTTATTGGAACAGGCCTTTTCTGCACCTTGGTACAGACAGTAACAGAAACTAGAAGAAAGACAGGAAGCTATTTAGCACAGTTAAATTCAACCGGACTTGCCAAAGAAGGGGGCTCTAGACCTGGGTTCCAGAGCAGTTGCAAAACTCTGGAACTTTACTCTCTATTCCATCATGAAATCACCTCACCAGCCCTATCCTTTATAGCTACTTTTACTCTTTATTTTAGAGTTAGTGGGCAGAAAGCAAATAAATCTAAGAAATTCAGAAACATAAGTCATTGATTTCCTTTCCCTCTTAATTATGCTACTGTTCTCTCTACCCCCTCAAAGTTTCAACACATCCTTGCTTCCCAATATTTTCTTTTGCCTTTTGGCACACATGTGTGCCAATACCCTCTCTCTCTCTCTCCACAGTTACATTTCTGCTGCATTTTGAATAAAATAGAAGTGTTTAAAAAAAGAAGTGTTATATTAGCATGTGTTTGAAAGACTTATTCAGAAGAGAAGGCTAGTGGAGCATGAGCTGATTAATGAAATATTTCACTGAGGGAACTTTTGTCAACCCCTCACTTCCTGTCAGTGGTCCACAGGCAACAGGAATAATGGGAGAGAAAAGCAAGAGGATTACTTCAGGAGGTCAAAGGCTGGTGCCACCACCTGCAGGTGTAGACATCAGAAGCAAGAAGGAGTTGACCATCTCCAGGCAGAACATCCCACAGAGCCTGACCAAAATGAAGAGCCTTTTAAATTCCAGCCCTCCCTTTCTGTTTTTGTGATGTAAATGTGAATGCTTAGGTCTGTCCTGATTAAGAACAAGTAGATAAACTGACTCTTTGTGATAGCTACACTTGCTTGTCTTTTGTCTTCAAAAGGTTTATAAATAACTAGCACAGATACTTTTGCACTGGAGGATGGAGGAAATATTCTGTTTCCGCCCTTGACAAGATTAAGGGACTGTCCAAGCCACACATAATTCTGTATAAATCATTAACTTTTAAATAATATGCATACTTCCAGGCTTGTTCCCTACTGAGTTTGCTAGATGTATTTGTAATGTTGACCTCCAACTCCAACATTAATAGATGCCACAGTCAAACTGCAATTTGAATCTGAGCAGTCAGTTTCAAAATTTGGTTCGGTCCATAATTTTGATGAATCTTTAAATCATGAAAGGAAGGCTTTGTTTGTAATAACAGTACATTTCATGCCCATCGCTCTTATACATGGCTGTTAATCAGCCAGGGGGGCTCATTAATTTCCTGGTCATATCGGGGTGCAATTCCTAGTAACCCTGGCAATTCTAGACATTACCAGTGGAATTTACATAAGTTTGGTAAGGTTAAGTGGAAATAAGTAGCTTAGGGCCTTCATTACAAGTGAAATCAAGAGTGGAAAAGGTCACAAAACTCCAGGCAAATGCACTATAAAAGATTTCCTTTAGTCCATATGTTCGCAAATGTGTGGTTTCAAAAGACACTCATTCAAGGGTACACTTTTATCCTTAAAGTCTAAGGTCTACTCCCATTCCTTCATTCATCAAATGTTAACTACAAACTCTAGGTAGAAAATGATGGTACACAGATGAAAGACACAGCTTCTGCCTTCAACACATTCTTGGGTGAGGAGGAACGTCACGTATATAATCACAAGCCCGTTTCCTGAAGTGGATGAGCCTCTGGAGTAATGGCCCTCCAAACACTGTAAAATCAATCCTTAAACAAAAGAATCTGAGAAGCGAAGGCAGGGGAATTCCAAAAGAAGGAGTAGTTTGCTTAAAGACCTATAGATATGCATGAATCAGGTATGGTTAAAACAAGACTATGCTCCCAAAGGGCAAAGATTTTCTTGGTCATACAACTCCAATACTGGGGCCAAGGCTTTGCACACATACAAGGAATAAAAATTGTTCTACATCATTGGGGACAAGACAAATGAGAAAGAGGTGGTATTAGAAGATGCGTGAATGAGAGAGATCCTGGTAGTATGTGGACATTGTGATCATCCCAGGAAATACTGAGTGATGGAAGCTTGGCTCAATCTTTGTTTTAGAACCAGGCTTAGCATAAGACAGTGCTATGAGCATTAAATATAGGAAAAACTGCACTGTGGACCTGATTCAGTTATATATATATATATATATATATATATATATATATATATATATATACTGATTGTGCAAATGAGGTAGCTTTAGCCCTCAGGACTGCTTGGAAATCCTCAGCCTGGAAGGTCATCGTTACGGCTTGTGTCCTGACATCTCCCCAAAGCCTCATGTGGTTGTAGGTGGGGCTTTTCAGAGGTGGCTGGATCTAGAGTTTGCAATGCTGGGATTGAGAATATGATGCTGGAATTAATTTACAGTGCTATGCTAAGATTAAGGATATGAGTTGTTACCTGCCCTTTGTAAAATATATGAGACAAAAAGAGGACTGCCATTTTTGTTGCTTGTTACTTGTCACTTGCTGCTTGCTGCCTTACTGTTTTCTGCCTTCTGCCTGCTATGAACTGTTTCTCCTCCGTGATGCCCCTCTGCCATGCCACCCTGCCTTGGAGCCAGCCAAATGTGAACTTAAACCTCTACAAACTGTGAGCCAAATAAAATTTTCCTCCTTTAACTTTAGGTATCAAGTATTTTGTCTCAGCAATGAGAAAAGTAACTAAAATGAACATAGAACTTGTTATTAACTGCTGTAATCCCTTTGTCTTATAACACCATAAGGAAATGGTTTTTAAATTTGATCTGCATCAAAATCACCTTAAGGAACTGTCAAAATACTGATCACTGGCTCCCAAGTCTAGACTTTCCCGTGAGTAAGATATGTGGTAAGACAAGACAATTCTCTTCTCTAGCATGTGCTCCTGTCAGAAACCACACTTTGAACCACTCCTCAAGAGGCACATAGACTGAGAGAAGCTTCCTGGACCTAGTCTGTTATTGACTGAGAGCATCATAGTTTCTAGAATTTAAACTAATTTCAGAGAAATAAGACCTCTTCACTCTGTAGACTTCCACGCCCTGTTAACTGTAGAACAATGATGGAGAGGAAGGGCTCCTAACTGTAGAGATGTAATTGCAATTATTACATGATTGTAAAGTCAGAAACATGGGTCTTAGGGATAGCTATAGAACAGATCATCAACCTAAATCATCAGTGATTAATAAACAAAATTTTAAGTGTTACTGTGTAATTCTATCTTGTGTCCACTCCTTCTGGGCTAATAAAATAATATGTATTTTGTTCCTGGGTATATAGTTAATAGAATCCCTTATAAGTAGAAGCACAGGTTCATATGTAACCCAAAATCACTAGCCCACTATTAAGAGTACAAAGGATAATTGAACAATGGGCTGTTACACAGCTATAAACCTTTAAATGAGTTTGAAACAAGGAAACATAATGCATTTATATTCTTTGTTTTGACCATATCTCAGGATCTTTCCAAAAATAAACCTCTAAAATGATTTGCAAGGACTCACAAGATAAAGATGAACACTACTGACTATGTTTGGCTTTGGCCAGCATATATTCTGAGATTCTATTCTGCTCAGCCTCATTGGTTGCCAGGTCTCTAGTCAGTAAGAGGAATTTTATAAATCTTTGTGATGATAATTCTTCTATCTCTATATGGAGGATCTTGACTCAATCTATCCTCTAAACACACTTATTGGTTAAATATCTTCTCTACCCAAGCAACCATCTTTGCCTGTGTTAGAGCATCCTACCTACAGACTTGCATTCTAATTTGAATGTGTAATGTATAAAAAGCATAGATCACAGCCTGGGAAACTGACCTAACATGCATACTTCTAGTGTGTATTCAGGAATCTCCTACTGGATTTTCTTAGCAGCTACTCAATATCATTTGAAAGATTTTGTAGAAGATTAGAAACAAGAGAAAGGCAGCAAGATTTATGAGGGATATGAGAAGAACTTCCCCTGATCACATCATGTTTGGAAGCTGGCCATATTTTTGGAGACCTGGAGCCTAGAGAGGCTTGTCCTTCTAAGACAGGGCACTGCTGTGTCCTGGATACTGTGAACCCTTAAGACTGCCATAAGCAATAGCTTTGATTACATCAAAGAAAATTCTTTTTTGCTTGTCTTTTGACATTGTACTAATCCTATGAATAAGACCTCTGTGCAGAGGGCTATCTTCGTCCCCCATTCTGAGACTCCCAACATTTGGTTTAAGCATAAGATCAAATGAAGACCATAGGGACAATTCCTCAATGTGGCAGAACTCTGTTAACACTTCTAATGCCCTTTCTCTTAAAACTTTCCATTTCTTGGCTGGCATTGGTGGCGTGATCAATAGAAAGAGTAATGGAGTGAGACTTAGAAGCCTGAGGACATTTACGCAAGCTATCCATTTATTGATGTGTCCATTTATGTTGTTAAGGAAGAAAAACTTTTCTTCCACTCTTTTAAGTTCATTGCTTAGGGGCCTGCAAATTAAACTGACAAAGATAGATCAGCAATAGAAAAGACAAAGTTTATCCATAGAAGCATGAGGAATCTCAACAGAAATGTAGCTCAAATAAGTGGTTAGAATGTGAGGCTTACATAACATTTTAATAGTAAGTGGATTACAAGAGACAAAAATGATGGAAATTACCGATTAATATAGTGGAGGAAACTAAGGGATTGTTTTAGTAAGATCTGTTTAAGCAATTTATCTTCATATGGTGACAACTCATGTCTAGTGGCAGGAGGGACTCTTCCCTTAGAAGAGGAAGCCTCCATTAACGAAAGATTTATAAGGGCTGAATTCCTTTGGAAGGCTCTGCTTTTGGGTTGACAAGTGCAGAGAAAGATTCTTCCTATATCTACTGATTGTCTAATAACTTTAGTTTAAAGTAAACTTCATACTGCAATGGTATAATTTGGGTCATTTCAATGTATTTATTTATTCAACACATCTATCAATAGCATGATATATATATCAGGTACTGTGGATACAAGAACGCAGAATTAAGTAGTTACTTTCACAGAACATACATCTCCCTAGATAGATAATAATGTTTGTTTACTAGATACCTACACACAGGAATGCAGATTGTGATACTGGAAATAAAGCCGAGTAAGGAAATAAAAATTTTGTTGAGGGCAAGATCACTGAGGATCTTACAAACCATAATAAAAAACTTAACTCTTAATTCCTGGAACATCATTGCAAAACTTAGAGTAGGGGAGTAAAGAGATCTCATCTATTTTCTTCAAGAAGGTCCTTCTTGCTGAACACAGATTAACCTGAAATGACAGCAATATGGATGCAGGGGGATGACATTTGAAAGCATCCTAGTAGTTTACCTTGTAAGCGGGTCTCACTATGGTAAAGTGGTGGGATAAGTTATGATACTTTAGTGATGGATTGGATAAGAGTATGAGTATGAGAATAACTGAGAAGGAATCTCAAGTTTATTTTTAAGCAAAATGAGAAAATATAGAGAATGAGCAAGTTGGGGTACAAGGAAAGATTAAATCAATTGTTTTCTGTTAATCATGTTCAACTCATAAATATCCAAGTGGACATGCTTGGGAAGAATTGAAATAGATGAATCTGAAGAAACTGGAAGAAACTGGGGCTGGTAACATATTGTGAATATCTCTTGCGCTCTTGAATAGTTTCTAGTAATATGAGACTGGATGGTATCTCCCAGGAGAAAAGTTTGGGAAAAGGAGCTGAGAATGGATTGCGTTTTGCAAACCAGTAGGAGAAAAACACATGTTCAAAGGAGATTAGAAAGAAATAGCTGTGATATGTAAATAAACCAGGTAACTATGATATCTCTGAAACAAAACGAAGAAAGTTCTTTTAATATTAGGCAAGAAAAGTGAGAAAGTCAACTGAAAATTCAGTTAGACAAACACAAAGGGTAGATCATTTTATTTAGCAATATGAAACTTATAATTGACCTTGACAAAATACTTTTTCATTGGAAGTATACATCAAAAAACTGTAGTTACCTTTAAGAATAAAATTTTAACAAAAATTGTAGTCAGTTAAGAAAGGAAGACCTAAAATTAGTGTCTGTCCCTAGACTGATAGTATTTTTCATACACTAATTAAATGACATTTGTTGAATGTCTACTGTATTGCTATGCTACAGTGCTATAGGTCTATTGCATTGCTAAAAGGTACAGGCTTGATTGACTGATGGGGATTTGGCTTCACAGCAAAGGTGGCAGATGAGCCTGTGTGGAAGGCTGAGTTAAAGCTTGCCAATATAGTTGGGAAAGGTCAGAAGGGATGATAACAGCTTAAGTAACCATGAAAACACAAAAAAGCATGGTCTGCCATAGAAATATCAAGAACTCCCACATGATTGGACACCAGGATATTAGCAGAAAGACATAAAGTAGATTCAGGCAATGAGGTCAAAGAAAAGCCATTTGGAGAAAACGGCAAGTGTAAAGTAAATAAAGATATATATTCAATGATCCATTTTAGAAGGGTTAGGTAGGATGGATAAGAGAAGAAAGACTAGAGACATACAGACAAATAAGAACAGTCTAATAATCATTTGGAGGTATGAAACCCCATAGAAATTTCATATAGATTACCCAGTCCCCAGTATTGAACAATTAAGCATATTTTACGTGTTAATGTCCATGAAGTTAACAGATTTAATAACCTCAATGTCTTCTAAGGCTAAAAGTAAGAAAAACAATTCACTTCACATTCTCTGACAAAATGCTGTGCGTGGAAGTTACAGCTGTTTACTACATAAGTAAAAAAATATTATGTGATCTAGATTGCTTTCTGCTCGAATTTAGCAACAGCATGTTGACATTGATGCTTACATAATTAAAAATAAAGGGTGATCTCTCTACCATATTCACATTCTCAGCAAAACCTAAGAAAGAAAGCAAACGATGCAAAATAGTGATAAATTATGCTAACAATATAAAATTTCTTCTGTATAGATGTAGTAAAGAAATTGTATTAAAATATATGTCCCTATAGCAAAGTGAATCTTGTCTCACAAGAATGAGGACAAAGTTTGGTAATGAACCTCAAAACTATAAGTATGATAAGTAAATGAAAATTGAACTGAATAAATTCCTAAGGATTTCCAGGAGTTGCTTGTGAAATTGAGTGAAGAAAGAATACACTCGAGAATAAATAACAGTCAAGGATCACAGAGGAGTTTTACTCCTTTAGCCATCTATGGCTAAACTCTTCTGGTTTAGAAGAAGGTTCTAAAATGGTGAATGGCAATGCCAGAGAGTTATTTGGAAATAATATATGAGAAGCACTCATCAAAATAATGCCATCTTCCTTCTCTCCCACTAGAAAAAAAGCTTGCTAAGGCATTCTGAATTTCCATGCAAAAGAATTTGCAACACACAAAAAATTGCATTTCGTTATTTCATTGCTTCTAAAGCACATTGTTAATATCTCAGAAAACAAATATCATAGTTCATGGCGTTCCTGCTGTGACTTAGTTAATATTGCCCATCAAGATGCAAACTTGATCATAACCATTTAGTCAGTTTAATTGGTAAACTTATTTATGTGTATTATTAGAGTAATACTCAAAATATTTAGATCGTTGAACTCTAGCTTTGACTTTCTATTAACTAGCTGGGCTACTTTTATGTACTTTTTTATTAATACATATTTGCAGTACATAATGATTACATTCCTTAGATGGTTTGTCTTCACATTCCTGATCAGTAAAAGTTTCTCAGGTTCCAATGGCCTTAGAAGTCTGTGAAATTCATGGATATAAATATTGGTGTTATTTGGGATTAACACACTAGATATCTACTTTCCATTAGGAGAGTCAATGAGGTCAGAGAGTCAATGTTGCAAGAACAAAATAATATTCATCTTTTTGGTCTAATTACCAGTATAATACGATCCTCTGTGTAACCATATTCTATACCTTATTGTTTTCTTTTTAAAATCTAAAGCCCAAGGGTAATCATCTTCCTCCTCTATTTCCAAATTTCTAATGGTTCTTTTAATAGCATAGGTTTTCTACCCCACTGTGTTTCTACACAGATATGTCCTATGTAATTGCGTTTTCCTTCTCTAAATCTCTCTACCCAGACCAGCAACATCAGGAAACTCTAGCAATGTGTTAGACATATAGATCCTCAAGCTCTATCTCTGACCTACTGGCTCAGAAACATTGGGGTTGGAGACCAATAATCTACATTTTAATAAGCTATCTAAGTGCTTTGATGGACACTAAAGTTGAAGAACCACGTGTCTAGAGCACTCTTTCATAACCTTCTTGTAGCAATTTTTGGATTGAATTGCAGAGACAGGATCTCCTTGAAAGTTAAGAACATTTCTTCACCATCTCTTTGTCTTCAGGGAGTAGCACTCTATTTGATCCATAATTAGAGCTCAATAAGTGCATTCTGTGCTAATAAATTAGGTAGTCAAATACATTGTTCCTGCCCTTAAAGTATCTGAAATTTGTTTACAGAGGAAATTGAAGCTATATAGATTAATTAGGAAATAATTTCCTGATATATATATATATATATATATATATATATATATATATAAGCTTACTTAATAAATGCTGGACTCTGTTTAATGGGCAAAAATTGGACAAGGTTTTCAGATAAAAGAAAGATTATTGATGATGGAGTTACTTGAGAAAAGCCTTACTGCAGAGACTGGGGTTTCAAAACAAAACAAACCATTGTGAAGAGATTTGAGCTGAAGGAACCACAGTATTTGTGTGAAGTATGAGGAGTAGTTAAAACTGAATTCCAGACCACAGTCAGGAGTTGACTTGATAATTGAAATGAAAGAGTAGGGTGGTAGCAAGCTCTGTACTTAGACTTCTTATGCTTATGCTTATGCAAGGAAATATAGACCTAGATACTAGAGTCTGAGTGAACAAGAATTTGGTATAACGAAAGTAAATAGCTATAGATAATCTGCACAGCTATCAGCTTGCTACAGAAATGCTTTCGGGTTGCGAGCATTAGTTGCTTTATAAACCTAAGGAAAGATGGGGTTTATCTTTTAAACAAACTGGTTCATTATTCATTATTCTACAGTTGTCTTTACTAAAAATATTTTTGAAATATTAGTTGTTATGCTTCACCCAACTCGAAGAAGCTATAGCTCTTATAAACAGATTGTTTAAAGGAACAGGATCATTTGTCGTTGGAAAAGGCAGGAAGAAAAGATTGGAACATGTGTTTGTGCCCAGATAGCAATAAAATATGAGTTGGGATCCTGTCTTTTAAAATTGTATTTTTCTATCACTCTGTGTAAATACATGTCAGAGAATTATAGTAAAAAAATGGATGTGTATGTAGAAATGGAATGCTAGTGGGCTGTCTGGTGGATCTTTCCAATATGTTTGTTGACTTGGAGAATATTTAATTATATAATATTTGGTACTGTTCCTTAAATAAACATGGACTAACAATAGCATAGTTTAGACATTTACTTGGCCATTGTCTATAAAATGTCCATTTTATTTACATCTGAACTTTTATTTATGTGATTTGCCTCTGATTTTGGATACTTCCTGTGGAATACTCTAGGAGATGCTCGTTTT
Organism: Chinchilla lanigera; assembly: GCF_000276665.1. NCBI lineage: Eukaryota > Metazoa > Chordata > Mammalia > Rodentia > Chinchillidae > Chinchilla > Chinchilla lanigera. The sequence goes on from NW_004955535.1 coordinate 2,332,698, forward strand.
CTTTCTTAAGCATCAGACGTGGTACCATCTTCCTCCTCTTTTCCTGCCACAAGTAATAACAATTTTATAAAGTCAGATCACACTGCATAATTAGGGGTGCTTAACATTCTACCACCAGTTCTACCCAGAAACCTGAAACATATTTTGTTAAGGGAAATAGGATGTCTTTCTTGTGGCTACATTGGCATTTTGTGTGCAGCATTATGCTTTTTCTCCTAGAGGAACTAGCCATGTGGAACCAAGGCCATTAGCCAATTCTTCAGTGGATAAATGTGATCACCGGGAAAAGAGGCATGAAACGCACTCTCTTCACCAGTCAGTGTTTTGCAGAAGAGAAAGTACAGTATGAGTACTTGTTCACCACCAACTGGTGGAACTATTTTATTTTACATTCCAAGACCAAGTATCCAGTTTTTATGTCTTCAAAAATCAATAATCACATACTGTGCCTGATGACAGAATGACAATTACATGTATTGGATTTAAACGGGCAGTAGCTCTCTTTGTTTAATGGAAGGACTAGTTAATTTCATAATTAGACTAAGTTCCACCTTTGACACTTTGAATTTTGATTTTTCATGTGTATTGTAATAAAAATATTTTATGGGACAGATCTGCGAAGAGTCTATTCAGCAACAACTTGCAAAAGTGTCCATTTTATTCTGTGAAAATAAATCAGAGCTAGCCTCCAATAGATAAGCATCAGACAATCAAGGTAGAAAGAAAAAAATAATTCTTTAAAATCTGTAAGGCTGGATCTCAGAATAAAGGAAACTGCCTAAAACCTAAGTTGTAATATTGAAAAAGTATTAGCCATTGTAAACTAATTATTTTGATGAGTGGTCATTTTTTCTTTCCTTGGGATATATGACTAGTGAAACGTTCGTAGTGTCGAGTGCGTATGTCAAGAATTTGCCCTGTTCAGCTCTCTTTTTAAAACCACAATTATCTTAAGTAATATTTAAGAGTTTCCATTGAAACAATTGGAAATAAAACAACTTTACAGAGGTGCAGGACTATCGAGATATACTAGGAAAATTACACTTTTCTATTTGTTAGGCTACATGTCCAATATGCTCTATAATTTCCCAGTCTTGATCCTTAACACAAAAAACTTACAGTTGCATTTTGATTTATCTGCACTGTGTATGAAACTATACACTCAGCACAGTCAAGATTGTTATCCATTTCATTCACTTCTCCATCCCAAGCATATTCACAGTGTCTGGCACAAACTAAGCACTCTGCAACTGCTTATTGGGGGAAAAAGGGGAAATTCAAAGGAGGAAATGATCATTTCCCCAAAGACAGCAGATAAATCAATTGCTCTCTTTGTGTTTTTAAAATTTTGAGTGTGTAAAATGACTCTTCCAACTCTAATATTTTGTGATTTGTTAACTTCTGCAATCCCATTTTATTTAATAAATTTTCCATGACATTACGTGATTTTCAGCCAGATATTACCTTGCTCTGATTTCTTTTTCACTCTAAAAACTGAAACTATCAAATAGAATTCCCATTTTCTTATGTTAGTCATACACATCCCTGTTGGGAATGCCCATGATTAACTTCAATGCGCCATATCCAATGAGGATTTAGGGAAGAGATCATATACTAGTATCCCTTTTCTGTATAGACTTTTAGATGAAAAAGTAATACACACTACAGAATTAAACTGGATGCATATAATTTCACTGATGCAAAAACCTGTATTGTAGCCAGTTTGAGTTTAGGGAGGGCAAATCCTAAAACCTGATTGTATAAGACATGGCGGACCAACATGATAGGAAATATTAGCTAACACTTAAACACAACTTTTTCACAACATGAAAATTATATTGGTTTATTATGAAACTTTTTGAGAGATACAGACAAGCACAGAGAAGAAAGATGAACATTTTTCCTACCACATTCCAGAGAAAAATCATATTTAACATTTTAATATATTTCTGTGTTAAAACATTTTGTAAGTCTTTTTCTTGTTACATAGATTTTAAAAATTCATAATTTTATGAAAATAGTAAGATAATGCTATTTTATAACACACTTTTTGTACTTTACAGCATACAGTCTGTTCTAAGAGTCTCCTTGTGTTCTGAAAAACCTTATGTGATCAAAAATTATTTTAACATAACTAGCAGTGGAGAAAAATGGTTGGATTGAAGGATGTTAGACTGTAAAATTCGAGCTATATACCCTACAAGTATTCCCATTTTAAAAGTGGGTGTTAGGATATGATTATTAAACCTACAGCATAGAGAAAATATACCTTTTGAATTCATCTTGCTTTTGTTCCATTACAATAGCTTTTCTTCCTTTCTCTCATTCCATCAGTCTCATTAAGTCGTTTTTCTGTACAGGCCAATATTTTATCTCATATATCAGCTGCGATTAGGAAAAGGCACTGTTCTTTTGCTTTTCAGGTAATGTTTGTGTTCTGATTTTATAGCAACTCATCTGGGGTCTATGAGTCCTGTTTCCTAGTTAATTTATTATATTCTATCCATGAGAATTTAGATAATTCTCACTGTTGGATAAATTTCATTAACACAAATATTCTTTGCTCTGAAGTTTCCATGTTTACACTTATAAATGGTTTGCTAGCATTTTGCTTCATTCCTGCCAATATTTATTTAACCCTTCTTACCTTGTTGGATGTATAAATTATTTACAGCATTTTGCAATTACAAACAAAGCAGAGCCAAACTGATTTAAAGGTCAAGAATCTAAAACAAAACAAAACATCAAAAAGTTGGCTATTATTTTTCTTGGATCCTATGAGTTTCTATGTCCTTGTTTCTTTTCCTAATTCATTAAATATCATTTTGATACACAAGCTTTTCCTTAGGTTTGAAACAAAGGGTAGGAGGATATCCAATACTACACTGAAATGATCATATGAGTATTGAATATCATTCACATTCAGTATTAATGTGTAAGTTATAGGATATCCAATCTAGTCAATATTGATGTGGAATTAAAAGAGGCCCTGGGCTTTATAAATTCTCATGATACTATAGTTCAGTTTGCACCTACGGTTATCATTACTCTGATTTGTGAATACTCTCAGTGATGATTAATTCTGTGTGTCAACTTGCCTAGGCCATGAGATGCCCAGATATTTGATGAAACATAACTCTGGGTGTGTCCATAAGGTGACATCAGATTCTACTATATTTAAATAGGTAGTCTGAGCAAAGTTCATTGTCCTCCCTAATGTATTTGATCATCATCTACTTCATTCAATCTACTGAGTTGTACACCTGACTAGAGCAAAAAAAATTACCCTGTCTGAGTAAGAGAGAGTTCCTTCTGCTTGACTTTTTAAAAAAATTGAGATAATAGCTTTTTGCTGCCTTTGGAATTAAAAAAAAAAGATTAGCTCTTCCTGGGTCTGCAGGCTACTGGCCTTCCAGCTACAACTACACTGTTAACTCTCTTGGGTCTTCAGCTTGGTGATTCTCCCCGAAGATCTTAGGAATTGTTAGCCTCCATGATTGCATGAGTGAATTCCATATCTGTTTATATTTCCTGTTGGTTTTGTTTCCAGGGAGAACCCTGAGAAATATACTATTACTCTTTCCTCTGCTTTAGAGAACTTCGAACTAATAGCCTAACTCAACCTTGGTGAATTCAGCTCCCTGTAATAATATTTAATTATCAGGCCATAGCTATTTGGATCACCTAAAAATACTTTTGTTCACGAAGATTTATATATTAATATATTGAGAAATTTGGAGACTCTTTCCCCTTCTCTTTAGGATCAAACCAGAAGGTGTTAAAACCAGCACAGGTCATATTCATCTTTAAATCCATGTTGTTGTCCTCAAATGAAACATGCACTAGTGAAACATGAGTTCCCATTAATATTCTCACCTTCTCAAGGATTTTTGCAGAACTCTGGAAAGATGTTTCCTCCATTTCCCAATAATTTTCCCCTAAGCAGGTCTGTATGGATTAAAGATAGATATAAGTCTTGGCACAAAGTAAAAGAAGTTAGCTTTGCCTGGGGACTGAAGAAATATTTCCCTCTGCTTTCTGGTGATTTTAACTGCCAGTTGATGACATCAGGTGGAGATCATGAAGTGAAGAGTTGGAACAGAAAGAACTGGAACATGTGCTGAAAATCAGACATACAGAGAAATGGCTGGGATTAGGTAAAGTAAAATCTAACTGGAGACTGCAATTTTCACTCTCGGGCCCACTCAAAGCAGTGAGAAGAACATGTCTTACTAGATGAGAATAAGAATAAATGCTTTGATGGAAAAGCAGGCATAAACATGACAGGCCACAAAAACTGGAAAAGATTCACACAGTCCGCTATCCAAACACCTTCTCCTTCAGATGCAGAAATTAAGGTACAGAAAAATCACATAACAGTTCCACAGTTTTATCTTAAAAATCCCACTTAACTCTAAATTTATAATATGCTACTAAAAATGAGAGAAGCTTAAGCATTTACTTTGTACCAGCACTTACCCTTTTTTAACTTATTTCTATTGTTTTCTTGCCTAGATCTGATTAATGACTGTGTGATTATAGTTATAGGTAGAAGTTAATTTTATATCTATCCATCTTCTGGCATCTTCTGGACTCTAAAAAATTTTAAGCGCTTATTTTTTTAAAATATTGTTACAATTGGCATTTTAAAGAAAATGTCATTTAAGTGATATAAAATATGTCTTTTTATAGTATCCTTAATTAAGTTTAATATTTTCCAGGTAGAGCTATCATACAACCCAGAAATTTTTCGTGAGATCTGTTCGACATTTCCAGCATTTATAGAGTCAATATTTAATCATAGGTGAAATTAGCCAGGTTAAATTGCGGAAGTTTTAACATGAACAATATTTCAGGGAGGAAAAGCCACTTTGCCACAGAATTTACATTTTTTTCCCATGAATTGAGTCTGGTACACAGTGTTCACCATGTGAAGTTTAAACATAATCAAATCGAGCTACTTCTACGAAAACACAGTTCAGTGAGTTTCTCCCTTGACACTGAACTGACCTTGTAATTAATGCTGTACACTATCCTTTCATTATATGCTAGATTATAAAGTATAACTATGGGCAGTATAAAGACACAAAATTCTGAAAAGCAATTTATAGCCATGAAAAGGGGCTGAGCTGTGAATGACAGTTAAATTTGAATACATCAAGTGAGTGCTATAAAACATGAATAATAAAGCATTTCTTTCTCAAGTTTTGGTTAAATCATTAATATGATTGTTCTAGGAAAAACTATGCATCTATCATGTGAGAAATAAAATGTGCAGAAATGCAAACACTTGTATTTTAGAAAATAATTAAATTGAAAACTGGTTCTCCACATCAATTCTTCCAGCTTTTTAAAAAAAATCATGTAAAGTGTCACAAATAGGTTTATTAATTTTAAACTATGAATGTTACAAATTGAGTCTAAGATATTACTTGTATAAGTTTTCTTAGAGCAATTCTGTTTAGATGTTAAATTTTCATTATCTCAAAATAGCTACCATTTATTTAATGCTTATCCTGTACATAAGTATCCTCTCTGAGATCATTGCATAAAAACTCTCAATCTTAAAATTCTCACCTGAGTTGTTTGTGTGCATTTAAACTCAATCTCTCTGGCTGATATTTTTCCCTCCTTTCTTATCTCTCTCCCCCCTCTCCTCTCCCCTCTACCTTAGGGTACATGAGCAGTCCATGTCTGTGTCCCTGGATATTCAAAATACATTGAAACTTTATAGTTCAGTGCACCTTAGTACCTAAATCTATTGTGAAAATAAATACAAAATGTGTTTTAAATGGGTGTGTAGGTAGTTTTGTGTATGTATATCTGTGTGAGTCAAAAAGGAGAAATATGGGTACAATCATTGCTGGATATTTCAAGAATGTAGCAACAATTCCCAGAACTTCTAGAAGTTTTTTTCTGTCAGAAAACTGGACCTTGGATGAACTGCTACTTGTTTTAGTTACTTTTCACATTGCTGTGTCAAAACACCTGACACTGAAAATTAAAGGAGGAAAGGTTTTTTTCGCTTACATTTTTTTTTTTTTTTTTTTTTTTTTTTTTTTTTTTTTTGGTTTTTCTCCGGTACCGGGAACTGAACTCACGACCTTGCGCTTGCCTGGCAGGCGCTTTGCCGTTGAGCTAAATCCCCAGCCCTCGCTTACATTTTGTAGAGGTTTTAATCGATAGTCAGCTGGCTCCAAGGCAGGCTGGAATGGCAGAGGGGCATCACAGAGATGCAATAATCCATGGCAAGCAGGCAGGTGACAGCAAAACAGCAAGCGGCAGCAGCCTTCCTTGTTTTCCCTTTATATTCCATCCAGGCTATAAACCCATCCGTTGGTGTCATCCACACCCAGGGTGGGACTTCCATTATCCACAGTCTTAATCCCAGTATCACAGGCTTAATCCACACTCATACACCATAATCCAGCCACCTTCAAAACTCCTCATTTACAACCACATGAGACTTTGGGCAGTACATCTAGATACAAGCAGTAATACTACTCTTTGTGTACTTGAGAGCTCCCTAGGACTTGCTGGTATTCAGTGGATATTTGGATATGTCCACATTAAAAGGGATTCCAACACTTAGTTGAAGATGTCTGGCTTCGTCAGTAAGTCTTCCCATATGGACACAGAAGCATTTATACATTGAAAAGTCTTTTAAAATAAATATTGCTGGGGCTGGGGATTTAGCTCAGCGGCAAAAGCACCTGCCTGGCAAGCCCAGGGTTGTGAGTTCGGTTCCCGGTACCGGAGAAAAGCCAAAAAAAAAAAAAAAAAACCAATTATTATAAATATTGCATTTTATTATATTTTTTGTTCATATGATGGTAGAGACCTCTGCAAACTTGTTTATTTGATCTATTCATTTCAGGATGGTAAATGGGAATGTTACTGAACATTCTAGAAAGATG